>NC_134568.1:20437294-20753128 GCF_050947875.1 Dermacentor variabilis | reverse complement strand
TGGAAAACAAGAATGGCTGTACGTCATGCTGATGTGAATGTGTGCTCTGCGCGAGAGAACTTCATTGAAAGTATGTCACTATTACGAGAAGTGTATCGTGCACAAAGCGAAACCCCAGACTGGGTTAGCATCCTTGATGAGCTGGTGTGCCTCAAGAAATTTTAGCGACCATCCCACCTGATGTGATGTGGGTGCACTGTGTATATGGATTTGTTTTTTTTTTTGTGTGTTAATGTCTAAGCAGGCAATAAAGAAAAAAAAAAGCAGTCGTGGCCGAGCGGTTAAGGCGATAGACTAGAAATCTATTGGGGTCTCCCCGCACAGGTTCGAATCCTGCCGACTGCGTGCATGCCTTTTTTGCAAGCCTGTGCGGCTTCGTGCGCATTCTTGCAGAGGAAGCAACTGTAGAATAATTAGTTTCCACGTCTCTTCGCGTAAAATTGAAGCGGGGGCACGTGCCCGACCTCAACGAACCTAAGAAACAGACGAGCGTCTTGCAACTGAATTTATACCTAATAATGGCCTTTTAGAGCACCTTGTTGTAAGCTGCAGTCGTGGCCGAGCGGTTAAGGCGATAGACTAGAAATCAATTGGGGTCTCCCCGCACAGGTTCGAATCCTGTCGACTGCGTGCATACCTTTTTTGGAAGCCTGTGTGGCTTCGTGCGCATTCTTGCAGAGGAAGCAACTGTAGAATAATTAGTTTCCACGTCTCTTCGCGTAAAATTGAAGCGGGGGCACGTGCCCGACCTCAACGAACCTAAGAAGCAGACGAGCGTCTTGCAACTGAATTTATACCTAATAATGGCCTTTTAGAGCGCCTTTGTGCAAGTTGCAGTCGTGGCCGAGCGGTTAAGGCGATAGACTAGAAATCTATTGGGGTCTCCCCGCACAAGTTCGAATCCTGTCGACTGCGTGCATACCTTTTTTGGAAGCCTGTGTGGCTTCGTGCGCATTCTTACAGAGGAAGCAACTGTAGAATAATTAGTTTCCACGTCTCTTCGCGTAAAATTGAAGCGGGGGCACGTGCCCGACCTCAACGAACCTAAGAAACAGACGAGCGTCTTGCAACTGAATTTATACCTAATAATGGCCTTTTAGAGCACCTTGTTGTAAGCTGCAGTCGTGGCCGAGCGGTTAAGGCGATAGACTAGAAATCAATTGGGGTCTCCCCGAACAGGTTCGAATCCTGTCGACTGCGTGCATACCTTTTTTGGAAGCCTGTGTGGCTTCGTGCGCATTCTTGCAGAGGAAGCAACTGTAGAATAATTAGTTTCCACGTCTCTTCGCGTAAAATTGAAGCGGGGGCACATGCCCGACCTCAACGAACCTAAGAAGCAGACGAGCCTCTTGCAACTGAATTTATACCTAATAATGGCCTTTTAGAGCGCCTTCGTGCAAGTTGCAGTCGTGGCCGAGCGGTTAAGGCGATAGACTAGAAATCAATTGGGGTCTCCCCGCACAGGTTCGAATCCTGTCGACTGCGTGCATACCTTTTTTGGAAGCCTGTGTGGCTTCGTGCGCATTCTTGCAGAGGAAGCAACTGTAGAATAATTAGTTTCCACGTCTCTTCGCGTAAAATTGAAGCGGGGGCACGTGCCCGACCTCAACGAACCTAAGAAACAGACGAGCGTCTTGCAACTGAATTTATACCTAATAATGGCCTTTTAGAGCACCTTGTTGTAAGCTGCAGTCGTGGCCGAGCGGTTAAGGCGATAGACTAGAAATCAATTGGGGTCTCCCCGCACAGGTTCGAATCCTGTCGACTGCGTGCATACCTTTTTTGGAAGCCTGTGTGGCTTCGTGCGCATTCTTGCAGAGGAAGCAACTGTAGAATAATTAGTTTCCACGTCTCTTCGCGTAAAATTGAAGCGGGGGCACGTGCCCGACCTCAACGAACCTAAGAAGCAGACGAGCGTCTTGCAACTGAATTTATACCTAATAATGGCCTTTTAGAGCGCCTTTGTGCAAGTTGCAGTCGTGGCCGAGCGGTTAAGGCGATAGACTAGAAATCTATTGGGGTCTCCCCGCACAGGTTCGAATCCTGTCGACTGCGTGCATGCCTTTTTTGGAAGCCTGTGTGGCTTCGTGCGCATTTCTGCAGAGGAAGCAACTGTAGAATAATTAGTTTCCACGTCTCTTCGCGTAAAATTGAAGCGGGGGCACGTGCCCGACCTCAACGAACCTAAGAAGCAGACGAGCGTCTTGCAACTGAATTTATACCTAATAATGGCCTTTTAGAGCGCCTTTGTGCAAGTTGCAGTCGTGGCCGAGCGGTTAAGGCGATAGACTAGAAATCTATTGGGGTCTCCCCGCACAGGTTCGAATCCTGTCGACTGCGTGCATGCCTTTTTTGCAAGCCTGTGTGGCTTCGTGCGCATTCTTGCAGAGGAAGCAACTGTAGAATAATTAGTTTCCACGTCTCTTCGCGTAAAATTGAAGCGGGGGCACGTGCCCGACCTCAACGAACCTAAGAAGCAGACGAGCGTCTTGCAACTGAATTTATACCTAATAATGGCCTTTTAGAGCGCCTTTGTGCAAGTTGCAGTCGTGGCCGAGCGGTTAAGGCGATAGACTAGAAATCTGTTGGGGTCTCCCCGCACAGGTTCGAATCCTGTCGACTGCGTGCATACCTTTTTTGGAAGCCTGTGTGGCTTCGTGCGCATTCTTGCAGAGGAAGCAACTGTAGAATAATTAGTTTCCACGTCTCTTCGCGTAAATTTGAAGCGGGGGCACATGCCCGACCTCAACGAACCTAAGAAACAGACGAGCGTCTTGCAACTGAATTTATACCTAATAATGGCCTTTTAGAGCACCTTGTTGTAAGTTGCCGTCGTGGCCGAGCGGTTAAGGCGATAGACTAGAAATCTATTGGGGTCTCCCCGCACAGGTTCGAATCCTGTCGACTGCGTGCATACCTTTCTGGAAGCCTGTGTGGCTTCGTGCGCATTCTTGCAGAGGAAGCAACTGTAGAATAATTAGTTTCCACGTCTCTTCGCGTAAAATTGAAGCGGGGGCACATGCCCGACCTCAACGAACCTAAGAAGCAGACGAGCGTCTTGCAACTGAATTTATACCTAATAATGGCCTTTTAGAGCGCCTTCGTGCAAGTTGCAGTCGTGGCCGAGCGGTTAAGGCGATAGACTAGAAATCTATTGGGGTCTCCCCGCACAGGTTCGAATCCTGTCGACTGCGTGCATACCTTTTTTGCAAGCCTGTGTGGCTTCGTGCGCATTTTTGCAGAGGAAGCAACTGTAGAATAATTAGTTTCCACGTCTCTTCGCGTAAAATTGAAGCGGGGGCACGTGCCCGACCTCAACGAACCTAAGAAGCAGACGAGCGTCTTGCAACTGAATTTATACCTAATAATGGCCTTTTAGAGCGCCTTTGTGCAAGTTGCAGTCGTGGCCGAGCGGTTAAGGCGATAGACTAGAAATCTATTGGGGTCTCCCCGCACAGGTTCGAATCCTGTCGACTGCGTGCATACCTTTTTTGCAAGCCTGTGTGGCTTCGTGCGCATTCTTGCAGAGGAAGCAACTGTAGAATAATTAGTTTCCACGTCTCTTCGCGTAAATTTGAAGCGGGGGCACATGCCCGACCTCAACGAACCTAAGAAACAGACGAGCGTCTTGCAACTGAATTTATACCTAATAATGGCCTTTTAGAGCACCTTGTTGTAAGTTGCCGTCGTGGCCGAGCGGTTAAGGCGATAGACTAGAAATCTATTGGGGTCTCCCCGCACAGGTTCGAATCCTGTCGACTGCGTGCATACCTTTTTTGCAAGCCTGTGTGGCTTCGTGCGCATTTTTGCAGAGGAAGCAACTGTAGAATAATTAGTTTCCACGTCTCTTCGCGTAAAATTGAAGCGGGGGCACATGCCCGACCTCAACGAACCTAAGAAACAGACGAGCGTCTTGCAACTGAATTTATACCTAATAATGGCCTTTTAGAGCGCATTTGTGCAAGTTGCAGTCGTGGCCGAGCGGTTAAGGCGATAGACTAGAAATCTATTGGGGTCTCCCCGCACAAGTTCGAATCCTGTCGACTGCGTGCATACCTTTTTTGGAAGCCTGTGTGGCTTCGTGCGCATTTCTGCAGAGGAAGCAACTGTAGAATAATTAGTTTCCACGTCTCTTCGCGTAAATTTGAAGCGGGGGCACATGCCCGACCTCAACGAACCTAAGAAACAGACGAGCGTCTTGCAACTGAATTTATACCTAATAATGGCCTTTTAGAGCACCTTGTTGTAAGTTGCCGTCGTGGCCGAGCGGTTAAGGCGATAGACTAGAAATCTATTGGGGTCTCCCCGCACAGGTTCGAATCCTGTCGACTGCGTGCATACCTTTTTTGAAAGCCTGTGTGGCTTCGTGCGCATTTTTGCAGAGGAAGCAACTGTAGAATAATTAGTTTCCACGTCTCGTCGCGTAAAATTGAAGCGGGGGCACGTGCCCGACCTCAACGAACCTAAGAAGCAGACGAGCGTCTTGCAACTGAATTTATACCTAATAATGGCCTTTTAGAGCGCCTTTGTGCAAGTTGCAGTCGTGGCCGAGCGGTTAAGGCGATAGACTAGAAATCTATTGGGGTCTCCCCGCACAGGTTCGAATCCTGTCGACTGCGTGCATACCTTTTTTGCAAGCCTGTGTGGCTTCGTGCGCATTCTTGCAGAGGAAGCAACTGTAGAATAATTAGTTTCCACGTCTCTTCGCGTAAATTTGAAGCGGGGGCACATGCCCGACCTCAACGAACCTAAGAAACAGACGAGCGTCTTGCAACTGAATTTGTACCTAATAATGGCCTTTTAGAGCACCTTGTTGTAAGTTGCAGTCGTGGCCGAGCGGTTAAGGCGATAGACTAGAAATCTATTGGGGTCTCCCCGCACAGGTTCGAATCCTGTCGACTGCGTGCATACCTTTTTTGCAAGCCTGTGTGGCTTCGTGCGCATTCTTGCAGAGGAAGCAACTGTAGAATAATTAGTTTCCACGTCTCTTCGCGTAAAATTGAAGCGGGGGCACATGCCCGACCTCAACGAACCTAAGAAACAGACGAGCGTCTTGCAACTGAATTTATACCTAATAATGGCCTTTTAGAGCGCATTTGTGCAAGTTGCAGTCGTGGCCGAGCGGTTAAGGCGTTAGACTAGAAATCTATTGGGGTCTCCCCGCACAGGTTCGAATCCTGTCGACTGCGTGCATACCTTTTTTGGAAGCCTGTGGGGCTTCGTGCGCATTCTTGCAGAGGAAGCAACTGTAGAATAATTAGTTTCCACGTCTCTTCGCGTAAAATTGAAGCGGGGGCACATGCCCGACCTCAACGAACCTAAGAAACAGACGAGCGTCTTGAAACTGAATTTATACCTAATAATGGCCTTTTAGAGCACCTTGTTGTAAGTTGCAGTCGTGGCCGAGCGGTTAAGGCGATAGACTAGAAATCTATTGGGGTCTCCCCGCACAGGTTCGAATCCTGTCGACTGCGTGCATACCTTTTTTGGAAGCCTGTGTGGCTTCGTGCGCATTCTTGCAGAGGAAGCAACTGTAGAATAATTCGTTTCCACGTCTCTTCGCGTAAAATTGAAGCGGGGGCACGTGCCCGACCTCAACGAACCTAAGAAACAGACGAGCGTCTTGCAACTGAATTTATACCTAATAATGTCTTTTTAGAGCGCCTTTGTGCAAGTTGCAGTCGTGGCCGAGCGGTTAAGGCGATAGACTAGAAATCTATTGGGGTCTCCCCGCACAACTTCGAATCCTGTCGACTGCGTGCATGCTTTTTTGGAACCTTGTGTGGCTTCGTGCGCATTCTTGCAGAGGAAGCAACTGTAGAATAATTAGTTTCCACGTCTCTTCGCGTAAAATTGAAGCGGGGGCACGTGCCCGACCTCAACGAACCTAAGAAGCAGACGAGCGTCTTGCAACTGAATTTATACCTAATAATGGCCTTTTAGAGCGCCTTTGTGCAAGTTGCAGTCGTGGCCGAGCGGTTAAGGCGATAGACTAGAAATCTATTGGGGTCTCCCCGCACAGGTTCGAATCCTGTCGACTGCGTGCATACCTTTTTTGCAAGCCTGTGTGGCTTCGTGCGCATTCTTGCAGAGGAAGCAACTGTAGAATAATTAGTTTCCACGTCTCTTCGCGTAAAATTGAAGCGGGGCCACATGCCCGACCTCAACGAACCTAAGAAACAGACGAGCGTCTTGCAACTGAATTTATACCTAATAATGGCCTTTTAGAGCACCTTGTTGTAAGTTGCAGTCGTGGCCGAGCGGTTAAGGCGATAGACTAGAAATCTATTGGGGTCTCCCCGCACAGGTTCGAATCCTGTCGACTGCGTGCATACCTTTTTTGGAAGCCTGTGTGGCTTCGTGCGCATTCTTGCAGAGGAAGCAACTGTATAATAATTAGTTTCCACGTCTCTTCGCGCAAAATTGAAGCGGGGGCACATGCCCGACCTCAACGAACCTAAGAAGCAGACGAGCGTCTTGCAACTGAATTTATACCTAATAATGGCCTTTTAGAGCGCATTTGTGCAAGTTGCAGTCGTGGCCGAGCGGTTAAGGCGATAGACTAGGAATCTATTGCGGTCTCCCCGCACAAGTTCGAATCCTGTCGACTGCGTGCATACCTTTTTTGGAAGCCTGTGTGGCTTCGTGCGCATTTCTGCAGAGGAAGCAACTGTAGAATAATTAGTTTCCACGTCTTTTCGCGTAAAATTGAAGCGGGGGCACGTGCCCGACCTCAACGAACCTAAGAAACAGACGAGCGTCTTGCAACTGAATTTATACCTAATAATGGCCTTTTAGAGCGCATTTGTGCAAGTTGCAGTCGTGGCCGAGCGGTTAAGGCGATAGACTAGAAATCTATTGGGGTCTCCCCGCCCAGGTTCGAATCCTGTCGACTGCGTGCATACCTTTTTTGCAAGCCTGTGTGGCTTCGTGCGCATTTTTGCAGAGGAAGCAACTGTAGAATAATTAGTTTCCACGTCTCTTCGCGTAAAATTGAAGCGGGGGCACATGCCCGACCTCAACGAACCTAAGAAACAGACGAGCGTCTTGCAACTGAATTTATACCTAATAATGGCCTTTTAGAGCGCATTTGTGCAAGTTGCAGTCGTGGCCGAGCGGTTAAGGCGATAGACTAGAAATCTATTGGGGTCTCCCCGCACAAGTTCGAATCCTGTCGACTGCGTGCATACCTTTTTTGGAAGCCTGTGTGGCTTCGTGCGCATTCTTGCAGAGGAAGCAACTGTAGAATAATTAGTTTCCACGTCTCTTCGCGTAAATTTGAAGCGGGGGCACGTGCCCGACCTCAACGAACCTAAGAAGCAGACGAGCGTCTTGCAACTGAATTTATACCTAATAATGGCCTTTTAGAGCGCCTTTGTGCAAGTTGCAGTCGTGGCCGAGCGGTTAAGGCGATAGACTAGAAATCTATTGGGGTCTCCCCGCACAGGTTCGAATCCTGTCGACTGCGTGCATACCTTTTTTGCAAGCCTGTGTGGCTTCGTGCGCATTCTTGCAGAGGAAGCAACTGTAGAATAATTAGTTTCCACGTCTCTTCGCGTAAATTTGAAGCGGGGGCACGTGCCCGACCTCAACGAACCTAAGAAACAGACGAGCGTCTTGCAACTGAATTTATACCTAATAATGGCCTTTTAGAGCACCTTGTTGTAAGTTGCCGTCGTGGCCGAGCGGTTAAGGCGATAGACTAGAAATCTATTGGGGTCTCCCCGCACAGGTTCGAATCCTGTCGACTGCGTGCATACCTTTTTGGAAGCCTGTGTGGCTTCGTGCGCATTCTTGCAGAGGAAGCAACTGTAGAATAATTAGTTTCCACGTCTCTTCGCGTAAAATTGAAGCGGGGGCACATGCCCGACCTCAACGAACCTAAGAAGCAGACGAGCGTCTTGCAACTGAATTTATACCTAATAATGGCCTTTTAGAGCGCCTTTGTGCAAGTTGCAGTCGTGGCCGAGCGGTTAAGGCGATAGACTAGAAATCTATTGGGGTCTCCCCGCCCAGGTTCGAATCCTGTCGACTGCGTGCATACCTTTTTTGCAAGCCTGTGTGGCTTCGTGCGCATTTTTGCAGAGAAAGCAACTGTAGAATAATTAGTTTCCACGTCTCTTCGCGTAAAATTGAAGCGGGGGCACATGCCCGACCTCAACGAACCTAAGAAACAGACGAGCGTCTTGCAACTGAATTTATACCTAATAATGGCCTTTTAGAGCGCATTTGTGCAAGTTGCAGTCGTGGCCGAGCGGTTAAGGCGATAGACTAGAAATCTATTGGGGTCTCCCCGCACAAGTTCGAATCCTGTCGACTGCGTGCATACCTTTTTTGGAAGCCTGTGTGGCTTCGTGCGCATTTCTGCAGAGGAAGCAACTGTAGAATAATTAGTTTCCACGTCTCGTCGCGTAAAATTGAAGCGGGGGCACGTGCCCGACCTCAACGAACCTAAGAAGCAGACGAGCGTCTTGCAACTGAATTTATGCCTAATAATGTCCTTTTAGAGCGCCTTTGTGCAAGTTGCAGTCGTGGCCGAGCGGTTAAGGCGATAGACTAGAAATCTATTGGGGTCTCCCCGCACAGGTTCGAATCCTGTCGACTGCGTGCATACCTTCTTTGGAAGCCTGTGTGGCTTCGTGCGCATTCTTGCAGAGGAAGCAACTGTAGAATAATTAGTTTCCACGTCTCCTCGCGTAAAATTGAAGCGGGGGCACGTGCCCGACCTCAACGAACCTAAGAAGCAGACGAGTGTCTTGCAACTGAATTTATACCTAATAATGGCCTTTTAGAGCGCCTTTGTGCAAGTTGCAGTCGTGGCCGAGCGGTTAAGGCGATAGACTAGAAATCTATTGGGGTCTCCCCGCACAGGTTCGAATCCTGTCGACTGCGTGCATACCTTTTTTGGAAGCCTGTGTGGCTTCGTGCGCATTCTTGCAGAGGAAGCAACTGTAGAATAATTCGTTTCCACGTCTCTTCGCGTAAAATTGAAGCGGGGGCACGTGCCCGACCTCAACGAACCTAAGAAGCAGACGATCGTCTTGCAACTGAATTTATACCTAATAATGGCCTTTTAGAGCGCCTTTGTGCAAGTTGCAGTCGTGGCCGAGCGGTTAAGGCGATAGACTAGAAATCTATTGGGGTCTCCCCGCACAGGTTCGAATCCTGTCGACTGCGTGCATACCTTCTTTGGAAGCCTGTGTGGCTTCGTGCGCATTTTTGCAGAGGAAGCAACTGTAGAATAATTAGTTTCCACGTCTCTTCGCGTAAAATTGAAGCGGGGGCACATGCCCGACCTCAACGAACCTAAGAAACAGACGAGCGTCTTGCAACTGAATTTATACCTAATAATGGCCTTTTAGAGCGCATTTGTGCAAGTTGCAGTCGTGGCCGAGCGGTTAAGGCGATAGACTAGAAATCTATTGGGGTCTCCCCGCACAAGTTCGAATCCTGTCGACTGCGTGCATACCTTTTTTGGAAGCCTGTGTGGCTTCGTGCGCATTTCTGCAGAGGAAGCAACTGTAGAATAATTAGTTTCCACGTCTCGTCGCGTAAAATTGAAGCGGGGGCACGTGCCCGACCTCAACGAACCTAAGAAGCAGACGAGCGTCTTGCAACTGAATTTATACCTAATAATGGCCTTTTAGAGCGCCTTTGTGCAAGTTGCAGTCGTGGCCGAGCGGTTAAGGCGATAGACTAGAAATCTATTGGGGTCTCCCCGCACAGGTTCGAATCCTGTCGACTGCGTGCATACCTTTTTTGCAAGCCTGTGTGGCTTCGTGCGCATTCTTGCAGAGGAAGCAACTGTAGAATAATTAGTTTCCACGTCTCTTCGCGTAAATTTGAAGCGGGGGCATATGCCCGACCTCAACGAACCTAAGAAACAGACGAGCGTCTTGCAACTGAATTTATACCTAATAATGGCCTTTTAGAGCACCTTGTTGTAAGTTGCAGTCGTGGCCGAGCGGTTAAGGCGATAGACTAGAAATCTATTGGGGTCTCCCCGCACAGGTTCGAATCCTGTCGACTGCGTGCATACCTTTTTTTGGAAGCCTGTGTGGCTTCGTGCGCATTCTTGCAGAGCAAGCAACTGTAGAATAATTAGTTTCCACGTCTCTTCGCGCAAAATTGAAGCGGGGGCACATACCCGACCTCAACGAACCTAAGAAGCAGACGAGCGTCTTGCAACTGAATTTATACCTAATAATGGCCTTTTAGAGCGCCATTGTGCAAGTTGCAGTCGTGGCCGAGCGGTTAAGGCGATAGACTAGAAATCTATTGGGGTCTCCGCGCACAGGTTCGAATCCTGTCGACTGCGTGCATACCTTTTTTGCAAGCCTGTGTGGCTTCGTGCGCATTTTTGCAGAGGAAGCAACTGTAGAATAATTAGTTTCCACGTCTCTTCGCGTAAAATTGAAGCGGGGGCACATGCCCGACCTCAACGAACCTAAGAAACAGACGAGCGTCTTGCAACTGAATTTATACCTAATAATGGCCTTTTAGAGCGCATTTGTGCAAGTTGCATTCGTGGCCGAGCGGTTAAGGCGATAGACTAGAAATCTATTGGGGTCTCCACGCACAAGTTCGAATCCTGTCGACTGCGTGCATACCTTTTTTGGAAGCCTGTGTGGCTTCGTGTGCATTCTTGCAGAGGAAGCAACAGTAGAATAATTAGTTTCCACGTCTCTTCGCGTAAAATTGAAGCGGGGGCACGTGCCCGACCTCAACGAACCTAAGAAGCAGACGAGCGTCTTGCAACTGAATTTATACCTAATAATGGCCTTTTAGAGCGCCTTTGTGCAAGTTGCAGTCGTGGCCGAGCGGTTAAGGCGATAGACTAGAAATCTATTGGGGTCTCCCCGCACAGGTTCGAATCCTGTCGACTGCGTGCATACCTTTTTTGCAAGCCTGTGTGGCTTCGTGCGCATTCTTGCAGAGGAAGCAACTGTAGAATAATTAGTTTCCACGTCTCTTCGCGTAAAATTGAAGCGGGGGCACATGCCCGACCTCAACGAACCTAAGAAACAGACGAGCGTCTTGCAACTGAATTTATACCTAATAATGGCCTTTTAGAGCGCATTTGTGCAAGTTGCAGTCGTGGCCGAGCGGTTAAGGCGTTAGACTAGAAATCTATTAGGGTCTCCCCGCACAGGTTCGAATCCTGTCGACTGCGTGCATACCTTTTTTGGAAGCCTGTGGGGCTTCGTGCGCATTTCTGCAGAGGAAGCAACTGTAGAATAATTAGTTTCCACGTCTCTTCGCGTAAAATTGAAGCGGGGGCACGTGCCCGACCTCAACGAACCTAAGAAGCAGACGAGCGTCTTGCAACTGAATTTATACCTAATAATGGCCTTTTAGAGCGCCTTTGTGCAAGTTGCAGTCGTGGCCGAGCGGTTAAGGCGATAGACTAGAAATCTATTGTGGTCTCCCCGCACAAGTTCGAATCCTGTCGACTGCGTGCATACTTTTTTGGAAGCCTGTGTGGCTTCGTGCGCATTTCTGCAGAGGAAGCAACTGTAGAATAATTAGTTTCCACGTCTCTTCGCGTAAAATTGAAGCGGGGCCACATGCCCGACCTCAACGAACCTAAGAAACAGACGAGCGTCTTGCAACTGAATTTATACCTAATAATGGCCTTTTAGAGCACCTTGTTGTAAGTTGCAGTCGTGGCCGAGCGGTTAAGGCGATAGACTAGAAATCTATTGGGGTCTCCCCGCACAGGTTCGAATCCTGTCGACTGCGTGCATACCTTTTTTGGAAGCCTGTGTGGCTTCGTGCGCATTCTTGCAGAGGAAGCAACTGTAGAATAATTAGTTTCCACGTCTCTTCGCGCAAAATTGAAGCGGGGGCACATGCCCGACCTCAACGAACCTAAGAAGCAGACGAACGTCTTGCAACTGAATTTATACCTAATAATGGCCTTTTAGAGCGCATTTGTGCAAGTTGCAGTCGTGGCCGAGCGGTTAAGGCGATAGACTAGGAATCTATTGGGGTCTCCCCGCACAAGTTCGAATCCTGTCGACTGCGTGCATACCTTTTTTGGAAGCCTGTGTGGCTTCGTGCGCATTTCTGCAGAGGAAGCAACTGTAGAATAATTAGTTTCCACGTCTTTTCGCGTAAAATTGAAGCGGGGGCACGTGCCCGACCTCAACGAACCTAAGAAACAGACGAGCGTCTTGCAACTGAATTTATACCTAATAATGGCCTTTTAGAGCGCATTTGTGCAAGTTGCAGTCGTGGCCGAGCGGTTAAGGCGATAGACTAGAAATCTATTGGGGTCTCCCCGTCCAGGTTCGAATCCTGTCGACTGCGTGCATACCTTTTTTGCAAGCCTGTGTGGCTTCGTGCGCATTTTTGCAGAGGAAGCAACTGTAGAATAATTAGTTTCCACGTCTCTTCGCGTAAAATTGAAGCGGGGGCACATGCCCGACCTCAACGAACCTAAGAAACAGACGAGCGTCTTGCAACTGAATTTATACCTAATAATGGCCTTTTAGAGCGCATTTGTGCAAGTTGCAGTCGTGGCCGAGCGGTTAAGGCGATAGACTAGAAATCTATTGGGGTCTCCCCGCACAAGTTCGAATCCTGTCGACTGCGTGCATACCTTTTTTGGAAGCCTGTGTGGCTTCGTGCGCATTCTTGCAGAGGAAGCAACTGTAGAATAATTAGTTTCCACGTCTCTTCGCGTAAATTTGAAGCGGGGGCACGTGCCCGACCTCAACGAACCTAAGAAGCAGACGAGCGTCTTGCAACTGAATTTATACCTAATAATGGCCTTTTAGAGCGCCTTTGTGCAAGTTGCAGTCGTGGCCGAGCGGTTAAGGCGATAGACTAGAAATCTATTGGGGTCTCCCCGCACAGGTTCGAATCCTGTCGACTGCGTGCATACCTTTTTTGCAAGCCTGTGTGGCTTCGTGCGCATTCTTGCAGAGGAAGCAACTGTAGAATAATTAGTTTCCACGTCTCTTCGCGTAAATTTGAAGCGGGGGCACGTGCCCGACCTCAACGAACCTAAGAAACAGACGAGCGTCTTGCAACTGAATTTATACCTAATAATGGCCTTTTAGAGCACCTTGTTGTAAGTTGCCGTCGTGGCCGAGCGGTTAAGGCGATAGACTAGAAATCTATTGGGGTCTCCCCGCACAGGTTCGAATCCTGTCGACTGCGTGCATACCTTTTTGGAAGCCTGTGTGGCTTCGTGCGCATTCTTGCAGAGGAAGCAACTATAGAATAATTAGTTTCCACGTCTCTTCGCGTAAAATTGAAGCGGGGGCACATGCCCGACCTCAACGAACCTAAGAAGCAGACGAGCGTCTTGCAACTGAATTTATACCTAATAATGGCCTTTTAGAGCGCCTTTGTGCAAGTTGCAGTCGTGGCCGAGCGGTTAAGGCGATAGACTAGAAATCTATTGGGGTCTCCCCGCCCAGGTTCGAATCCTGTCGACTGCGTGCATACCTTTTTTGCAAGCCTGTGGGGCTTCGTGCGCATTTCTGCAGAGGAAGCAACTGTAGAATAATTAGTTTCCACGTCTCTTCGCGTAAAATTGAAGCGGGGGCACGTGCCCGACCTCAACGAACCTAAGAAACAGACGAGCGTCTTGCAACTGAATTTATACCTAATAATGGCCTTTTAGAGCACCTTGTTGTAAGCTGCAGTCGTGGCCGAGCGGTTAAGGCGATAGACTAGAAATCAATTGGGGTCTCCCCGCACAGGTTCGAATCCTGTCGACTGCGTGCATACCTTTTTTGGAAGCCTGTGTGGCTTCGTGCGCATTCTTGCAGAGGAAGCAACTGTAGAATAATTAGTTTCCACGTCTCTTCGCGTAAAATTGAAGCGGGGGCACATGCCCGACCTCAACGAACCTAAGAAGCAGACGAGCGTCTTGCAACTGAATTTATACCTAATAATGGCCTTTTAGAGCGCCTTCGTGCAAGTTGCAGTCGTGGCCGAGCGGTTAAGGCGATAGACTAGAAATCAATTGGGGTCTCCCCGCACAGGTTCGAATCCTGTCGACTGCGTGCATACCTTTTTTGGAAGCCTGTGTGGCTTCGTGCGCATTCTTGCAGAGGAAGCAACTGTAGAATAATTAGTTTCCACGTCTCTTCGCGTAAAATTGAAGCGGGGGCACGTGCCCGACCTCAACGAACCTAAGAAACAGACGAGCGTCTTGCAACTGAATTTATACCTAATAATGGCCTTTTAGAGCACCTTGTTGTAAGCTGCAGTCGTGGCCGAGCGGTTAAGGCGATAGACTAGAAATCAATTGGGGTCTCCCCGCACAGGTTCGAATCCTGTCGACTGCGTGCATACCTTTTTTGGAAGCCTGTGTGGCTTCGTGCGCATTCTTGCAGAGGAAGCAACTGCAGAATAATTAGTTTCCACGTCTCTTCGCGTAAAATTGAAGCGGGGGCACGTGCCCGACCTCAACGAACCTAAGAAGCAGACGAGCGTCTTGCAACTGAATTTATACCTAATAATGGCCTTTTAGAGCGCCTTTGTGCAAGTTGCAGTCGTGGCCGAGCGGTTAAGGCGATAGACTAGAAATCTATTGGGGTCTCCCCGCACAGGTTCGAATCCTGTCGACTGCGTGCATGCCTTTTTTGGAAGCCTGTGTGGCTTCGTGCGCATTTCTGCAGAGGAAGCAACTGTAGAATAATTAGTTTCCACGTCTCTTCGCGTAAATTTGAAGCGGGGGCACGTGCCCGACCTCAACGAACCTAAGAAGCAGACGAGCGTCTTGCAACTGAATTTATACCTAATAATGGCCTTTTAGAGCGCCTTTGTGCAAGTTGCAGTCGTGGCCGAGCGGTTAAGGCGATAGACTAGAAATCTATTGGGGTCTCCCCGCACAGGTTCGAATCCTGTCGACTGCGTGCATGCCTTTTTTGCAAGCCTGTGTGGCTTCGTGCGCATTCTTGCAGAGGAAGCAACTGTAGAATAATTAGTTTCCACGTCTCTTCGCGTAAAATTGAAGCGGGGGCACGTGCCCGACCTCAACGAACCTAAGAAGCAGACGAGCGTCTTGCAACTGAATTTATACCTAATAATGGCCTTTTAGAGCGCCTTTGTGCAAGTTGCAGTCGTGGCCGAGCGGTTAAGGCGATAGACTAGAAATCTATTGGGGTCTCCCCGCACAGGTTCGAATCCTGTCGACTGCGTGCATACCTTTTTTGCAAGCCTGTGTGGCTTCGTGCGCATTCTTGCAGAGGAAGCAACTGTAGAATAATTAGTTTCCACGTCTCTTCGCGTAAATTTGAAGCGGGGGCACATGCCCGACCTCAACGAACCTAAGAAACAGACGAGCGTCTTGCAACTGAATTTATACCTAATAATGGCCTTTTAGAGCACCTTGTTGTAAGTTGCCGTCGTGGCCGAGCGGTTAAGGCGATAGACTAGAAATCTATTGGGGTCTCCCCGCACAGGTTCGAATCCTGTCGACTGCGTGCATACCTTTTTGGAAGCCTGTGTGGCTTCGTGCGCATTCTTGCAGAGGAAGCAACTGTAGAATAATTAGTTTCCACGTCTCTTCGCGTAAAATTGAAGCGGGGGCACATGCCCGACCTCAACGAACCTAAGAAGCAGACGAGCGTCTTGCAACTGAATTTATACCTAATAATGGCCTTTTAGAGCGCCTTCGTGCAAGTTGCAGTCGTGGCCGAGCGGTTAAGGCGATAGACTAGAAATCTATTGGGGTCTCCCCGCACAGATTCGAATCCTGTCGACTGCGTGCATACCTTTTTTGCAAGCCTGTGTGGCTTCGTGCGCATTTTTGCAGAGGAAGCAACTGTAGAATAATTAGTTTCCACGTCTCTTCGCGTAAAATTGAAGCGGGGGCACATGCCCGACCTCAACGAACCTAAGAAACAGACGAGCGTCTTGCAACTGAATTTATACCTAATAATGGCCTTTTAGAGCGCATTTGTGCAAGTTGCAGTCGTGGCCGAGCGGTTAAGGCGATAGACTAGAAATCTATTGGGGTCTCCCCGCACAAGTTCGAATCCTGTCGACTGCGTGCATACCTTTTTTGGAAGCCTGTGTGGCTTCGTGCGCATTTCTGCAGAGGAAGCAACTGTAGAATAATTAGTTTCCACGTCTCTTCGCGTAAAATTGAAGCGGGGGCACGTGCCCGACCTCAACGAACCTAAGAAGCAGACGAGCGTCTTGCAACTGAATTTATACCTAATAATGGCCTTTTAGAGCGCCTTTGTGCAAGTTGCAGTCGTGGCCGAGCGGTTAAGGCGATAGACTAGAAATCTATTGGGGTCTCCCCGCACAGGTTCGAATCCTGTCGACTGCGTTTATACCTTTTTTGCAAGCCTGTGTGGCTTCGTGCGCATTCGTGCAGAGGAAGCAACTGTAGAATAATTAGTTTCCACGTCTCTTCGCGTAAATTTGAAGCGGGGGCACATGCCCGACCTCAACGAACCTAAGAAACAGACGAGCGTCTTGCAACTGAATTTATACCTAATAATGGCCTTTTAGAGCACCTTGTTGTAAGTTGCCGTCGTGGCCGAGCGGTTAAGGCGATAGACTAGAAATCTATTGGGGTCTCCCCGCACAGGTTCGAATCCTGTCGACTGCGTGCATACCTTTTTTGCAAGCCTGTGTGGCTTCGTGCGCATTTTTGCAGAGGAAGCAACTGTAGAATAATTAGTTTCCACGTCTCTTCGCGTAAAATTGAAGCGGGGGCACATGCCCGACCTCAACGAACCTAAGAAACAGACGAGCGTCTTGCAACTGAATTTATACCTAATAATGGCCTTTTAGAGCGCATTTGTGCAAGTTGCAGTCGTGGCCGAGCGGTTAAGGCGATAGACTAGAAATCTATTGGGGTCTCCCCGCACAAGTTCGAATCCTGTCGACTGCGTGCATACCTTTTTTGGAAGCCTGTGTGGCTTCGTGCGCATTTCTGCAGAGGAAGCAACTGTAGAATAATTAGTTTCCACGTCTCTTCGCGTAAATTTGAAGCGGGGGCACATGCCCGACCTCAACGAACCTAAGAAACAGACGAGCGTCTTGCAACTGAATTTATACCTAATAATGGCCTTTTAGAGCACCTTGTTGTAAGTTGCCGTCGTGGCCGAGCGGTTAAGGCGATAGACTAGAAATCTATTGGGGTCTCCCCGCACAGGTTCGAATCCTGTCGACTGCGTGCATACCTTTTTTGCAAGCCTGTGTGGCTTCGTGCGCATTTTTGCAGAGGAAGCAACTGTAGAATAATTAGTTTCCACGTCTCGTCGCGTAAAATTGAAGCGGGGGCACGTGCCCGACCTCAACGAACCTAAGAAGCAGACGAGCGTCTTGCAACTGAATTTATACCTAATAATGGCCTTTTAGAGCACCTTTGTGCAAGTTGCAGTCGTGGCCGAGCGGTTAAGGCGATAGACTAGAAATCTATTGGGGTCTCCCCGCACAGGTTCGAATCCTGTCGACTGCGTGCATACCTTTTTTGCAAGCCTGTGTGGCTTCGTGCGCATTCTTGCAGAGGAAGCAACTGTAGAATAATTAGTTTCCACGTCTCTTCGCGTAAATTTGAAGCGGGGGCACATGCCCGACCTCAACGAACCTAAGAAACAGACGAGCGTCTTGCAACTGAATTTGTACCTAATAATGGCCTTTTAGAGCACCTTGTTGTAAGTTGCAGTCGTGGCCGAGCGGTTAAGGCGATAGACTAGAAATCTATTGGGGTCTCCCCGCACAGGTTCGAATCCTGTCGACTGCGTGCATACCTTTTTTGCAAGCCTGTGTGGCTTCGTGCGCATTCTTGCAGAGGAAGCAACTGTAGAATAATTAGTTTCCACGTCTCTTCGCGTAAAATTGAAGCGGGGGCACATGCCCGACCTCAACGAACCTAAGAAACAGACGAGCGTCTTGCAACTGAATTTATACCTAATAATGGCCTTTTAGAGCGCATTTGTGCAAGTTGCAGTCGTGGCCGAGCGGTTAAGGCGTTAGACTAGAAATCTATTGGGGTCTCCCCGCACAGGTTCGAATCCTGTCGACTGCGTGCATACCTTTTTTGGAAGCCTGTGGGGCTTCGTGCGCATTCTTGCAGAGGAAGCAACTGTAGAATAATTAGTTTCCACGTCTCTTCGCGTAAAATTGAAGCGGGGGCACTTGCCCGACCTCAACGAACCTAAGAAGCAGACGAGCGTCTTGCAACTGAATTTATACCTAATAATGGCCTTTTAGAGCGCCTTTGCGCAAGTTGCAGTCGTGGCCGAGCGGTTAAGGCGATAGACTAGAAATCTATTGGGGTCTCCCCGCACAGGTTCGAATCCTGTCGAATGCGTGCATACCTTTTTTGCAAGCCTGTGTGGCTTCGTGCGCATTCTTGCAGAGGAAGCAACTGTAGAATAATTAGTTTCCACGTCTCTTCGCGTAAATTTGAAGCGGGGGCACATGCCCGACCTCAACGAACCTAAGAAACAGACGAGCGTCTTGAAACTGAATTTATACCTAATAATGGCCTTTTAGAGCACCTTGTTGTAAGTTGCAGTCGTGGCCGAGCGGTTAAGGCGATAGACTAGAAATCTATTGGGGTCTCCCCGCACAGGTTCGAATCCTGTCGACTGCGTGCATACCTTTTTTGGAAGCCTGTGTGGCTTCGTGCGCATTCTTGCAGAGGAAGCAACTGTAGAATAATTCGTTTCCACGTCTCTTCGCGTAAAATTGAAGCGGGGGCACGTGCCCGACCTCAACGAACCTAAGAAACAGACGAGCGTCTTGCAACTGAATTTATACCTAATAATGGCCTTTTAGAGCGCCTTTGTGCAAGTTGCAGTCGTGGCCGAGCGGTTAAGGCGATAGACTAGAAATCTATTGGGGTCTCCCCGCACAGGTTCGAATCCTGTCGACTGCGTGCATACCTTTTTTGGAAGCCTGTGTGGCTTCGTGCGCATTCTTGCAGAGGAAGCAACTGTAGAATAATTAGTTTCCACGTCTTTTCACGTAAAATTGAAGCGGGGGCACATGCCCGACCTCAACGAACCTAAGAAACAGACGAGCGTCTTGCAACTGAATTTATACCTAATAATGTCTTTTTAGAGCGCCTTTGTGCAAGTTGCAGTCGTGGCCGAGCGGTTAAGGCGATAGACTAGAAATCTATTGGGGTCTCCCCGCACAACTTCGAATCCTGTCGACTGCGTGCATGCTTTTTTGGAACCCTGTGTGGCTTCGTGCGCATTCTTGCAGAGGAAGCAACTGTAGAATAATTAGTTTCCACGTCTCTTCGCGTAAAATTGAAGCGGGGGCACATGCCCGACCTCAACGAACCTAAGAAGCAGACGAGCCTCTTGCAACTGAATTTATACCTAATAATGGCCTTTTAGAGCGCCTTTGTGCAAGTTGCAGTCGTGGCCGAGCGGTTAAGGCGATAGACTAGAAATCTATTGGGGTCTCCCCGCACAGGTTTGAATCCTGTCGACTGCGTGCATACCTTTTTTGCAAGCCTGTGTGGCTTCGTGCGCATTCTTGCAGAGGAAGCAACTGTAGAATAATTAGTTTCCACGTCTCTTCGCGTAAAATTGAAGCGGGGGCACATGCCCGACCTCAACGAACCTAAGAAACAGACGAGCGTCTTGCAACTGAATTTATACCTAATAATGGCCTTTTAGAGCGCATTTGTGCAAGTTGCAGTCGTGGCCGAGCGGTTAAGGCGTTAGACTAGAAATCTATTGGGGTCTCCCCGCACAGGTTCGAATCCTGTCGACTGCGTGCATACCTTTTTTGGAAGCCTGTGGGGCTTCGTGTGCATTTCTGCAGAGGAAGCAACTGTAGAATAATTAGTTTCCACGTCTCTTCGCGTAAAATTGAAGCGGGGGCACGTGCCCGACCTCAACGAACCTAAGAAGCAGACGAGCGTCTTGCAACTGAATTTATACCTAATAATGGCCTTTTAGAGCGCCTTTGTGCAAGTTGCAGTCGTGGCCGAGCGGTTAAGGCGATAGACTAGAAATCTATTGGGGTCTCCCCGCACAAGTTCGAATCCTGTCGACTGCGTGCATACCTTTTTTGGAAGCCTGTGTGGCTTCGTGCGCATTTCTGCAGAGGAAGCAACTGTAGAATAATTCGTTTCCACGTCTCTTCGCGTAAAATTGAAGCGGGGCCACATGCCCGACCTCAACGAACCTAAGAAACAGACGAGCGTCTTGCAACTGAATTTATACCTAATAATGGCCTTTTAGAGCGCCTTTGTGCAAGTTGCAGTCGTGGCCGAGCGGTTAAGGCGATAGACTAGAAATCTATTGGGGTCTCCCCGCACAGGTTCGAATCCTGTCGACTGCGTGCATACCTTTTTTGGAAGCCTGTGTGGCTTCGTGCGCATTCTTGCAGAGGAAGCAACTGTAGAATAATTCGTTTCCACGTCTCTTCGCGTAAAATTGAAGCGGGGGCACGTGCCGGACCTCAACGAACCTAAGAAGCAGACGAGCGTCTTGCAACTGAATTTATACCTAATAATGGCCTTTTAGAGCGCCTTTGTGCAAGTTGCAGTCGTGGCCGAGCGGTTAAGGCGATAGACTAGAAATCTATTGGGGTCTCCCCGCGCAGGTTCGAATCCTGTCGACTGCGTGCATACCTTTTTTGCAAGCCTGTGTGGCTTCGTGCGCATTTTTGCAGAGGAAGCAACTGTAGAATAATTAGTTTCCACGTCTCTTCGCGTAAAATTGAAGCGGGGGCACATGCCCGACCTCAACGAACCTAAGAAACAGACGAGCGTCTTGCAACTGAATTTATACCTAATAATGGCCTTTTAGAGCGCATTTGTGCAAGTTGCAGTCGTGGCCGAGCGGTTAAGGCGATAGACTAGAAATCTATTGGGGTCTCCCCGCACAAGTTCGAATCCTGTCGACTGCGTGCATGCTTTTTTGGAAGCCTGTGTGGCTTCGTGCGCATTTCTGCAGAGGAAGCAACTGTAGAATAATTAGTTTCCACGTCTTTTCACGTAAAATTGAAGCGGGGGCACATGCCCGACCTCAACGAACCTAAGAAACAGACGAGCCTCTTGCAACTGAATTTATACCTAATAATGTCTTTTTAGAGCGCCTTTGTGCAAGTTGCAGTCGTGGCCGAGCGGTTAAGGCGATAGACTAGAAATCTATTGGGGTCTCCCCGCACAACTTCGAATCCTGTCGACTGCGTGCATGCTTTTTTGGAACCCTGTGTGGCTTCGTGCGCATTCTTGCAGAGGAAGCAACTGTAGAATAATTAGTTTCCACGTCTCTTCGCGTAAAATTGAAGCGGGGGCACATGCCCGACCTCAACGAACCTAAGAAGCAGACGAGCGTCTTGCAACTGAATTTATACCTAATAATGGCCTTTTAGAGCGCCTTTGTGCAAGTTGCAGTCGTGGCCGAGCGGTTAAGGCGATAGACTAGAAATCTATTGGGGTCTCCCCGCACAGGTTCGAATCCTGTCGACTGCGTGCATACCTTTTTTGCAAGCCTGTGTGGCTTCGTGCGCATTCTTGCAGAGGAAGCAACTGTAGAATAATTAGTTTCCACGTCTCTTCGCGTAAAATTGAAGCGGGGGCACGTGCCCGACCTCAACGAACCTAAGAAGCAGACGAGCGTCTTGCAACTGAATTTATACCTAATAATGGCCTTTTAGAGCGCCTTTGTGCAAGTTGCAGTCGTGGCCGAGCGGTTAAGGCGATAGACTAGAAATCTATTGGGGTCTCCCCGCACAAGTTCGAATCCTGTCGACTGCGTGCATACCTTTTTTGGAAGCCTGTGTGGCTTCGTGCGCATTTCTGCAGAGGAAGCAACTGTAGAATAATTAGTTTCCACGTCTCTTCGCGTAAAATTGAAGCGGGGCCACATGCCCGACCTCAACGAACCTAAGAAACAGACGAGCGTCTTGCAACTGAATTTATACCTAATAATGGCCTTTTAGAGCACCTTGTTGTAAGTTGCAGTCGTGGCCGAGCGGTTAAGGCGATAGACTAGAAATCTATTGGGGTCTCCCCGCACAGGTTCGAATCCTGTCGACTGCGTGCATACCTTTTTTGGAAGCCTGTGTGGCTTCGTGCGCATTCTTGCAGAGGAAGCAACTGTAGAATAATTAGTTTCCACGTCTCTTCGCGCAAAATTGAAGCGGGGGCACATGCCCGACCTCAACGAACCTAAGAAGCAGACGAGCGTCTTGCAACTGAATTTATACCTAATAATGGCCTTTTAGAGCGCATTTGTGCAAGTTGCAGTCGTGGCCGAGCGGTTAAGGCGATAGACTAGAAATCTATTGGGGTCTCCCCGCACAAGTTCGAATCCTGTCGACTGCGTGCATGCTTTTTTGGAAGCCTGTGTGGCTTCGTGCGCATTTCTGCAGAGGAAGCAACTGTAGAATAATTAGTTTCCACGTCTTTTCACGTAAAATTGAAGCGGGGGCACATGCCCGACCTCAACGAACCTAAGAAACAGACGAGCCTCTTGCAACTGAATTTATACCTAATAATGTCTTTTTAGAGCGCCTTTGTGCAAGTTGCAGTCGTGGCCGAGCGGTTAAGGCGATAGACTAGAAATCTATTGGGGTCTCCCCGCACAACTTCGAATCCTGTCGACTGCGTGCATGCTTTTTTGGAACCCTGTGTGGCTTCGTGCGCATTCTTGCAGAGGAAGCAACTGTAGAATAATTAGTTTCCACGTCTCTTCGCGTAAAATTGAAGCGGGGGCACATGCCCGACCTCAACGAACCTAAGAAGCAGACGAGCGTCTTGCAACTGAATTTATACCTAATAATGGCCTTTTAGAGCGCCTTTGTGCAAGTTGCAGTCGTGGCCGAGCGGTTAAGGCGATAGACTAGAAATCTATTGGGGTCTCCCCGCACAGGTTCGAATCCTGTCGACTGCGTGCATACCTTTTTTGCAAGCCTGTGTGGCTTCGTGCGCATTCTTGCAGAGGAAGCAACTGTAGAATAATTAGTTTCCACGTCTCTTCGCGTAAAATTGAAGCGGGGGCACGTGCCCGACCTCAACGAACCTAAGAAGCAGACGAGCGTCTTGCAACTGAATTTATACCTAATAATGGCCTTTTAGAGCGCCTTTGTGCAAGTTGCAGTCGTGGCCGAGCGGTTAAGGCGATAGACTAGAAATCTATTGGGGTCTCCCCGCACAAGTTCGAATCCTGTCGACTGCGTGCATACCTTTTTTGGAAGCCTGTGTGGCTTCGTGCGCATTTCTGCAGAGGAAGCAACTGTAGAATAATTAGTTTCCACGTCTCTTCGCGTAAAATTGAAGCGGGGCCACATGCCCGACCTCAACGAACCTAAGAAACAGACGAGCGTCTTGCAACTGAATTTATACCTAATAATGGCCTTTTAGAGCACCTTGTTGTAAGTTGCAGTCGTGGCCGAGCGGTTAAGGCGATAGACTAGAAATCTATTGGGGTCTCCCCGCACAGGTTCGAATCCTGTCGACTGCGTGCATACCTTTTTTGGAAGCCTGTGTGGCTTCGTGCGCATTCTTGCAGAGGAAGCAACTGTAGAATAATTAGTTTCCACGTCTCTTCGCGCAAAATTGAAGCGGGGGCACATGCCCGACCTCAACGAACCTAAGAAGCAGACGAGCGTCTTGCAACTGAATTTATACCTAATAATGGCCTTTTAGAGCGCATTTGTGCAAGTTGCAGTCGTGGCCGAGCGGTTAAGGCGATAGACTAGGAATCTATTGGGGTCTCCCCGCACAAGTTCGAATCCTGTCGACTGCGTGCATACCTTTTTTGGAAGCCTGTGTGGCTTCGTGCGCATTTCTGCAGAGGAAGCAACTGTAGAATAATTAGTTTCCACGTCTTTTCGCGTAAAATTGAAGCGGGGGCACGTGCCCGACCTCAACGAACCTAAGAAACAGACGAGCGTCTTGCAACTGAATTTATACCTAATAATGGCCTTTTAGAGCGCATTTGTGCAAGTTGCAGTCGTGGCCGAGCGGTTAAGGCGATAGACTAGAAATCTATTGGGGTCTCCCCGCCCAGGTTCGAATCCTGTCGACTGCGTGCATACCTTTTTTGCAAGCCTGTGTGGCTTCGTGCGCATTTTTGCAGAGGAAGCAACTGTAGAATAATTAGTTTCCACGTCTCTTCGCGTAAAATTGAAGCGGGGGCACATGCCCGACCTCAACGAACCTAAGAAACAGACGAGCGTCTTGCAACTGAATTTATACCTAATAATGGCCTTTTAGAGCGCATTTGTGCAAGTTGCAGTCGTGGCCGAGCGGTTAAGGCGATAGACTAGAAATCTACTGGGGTCTCCCCGCACAAGTTCGAATCCTGTCGACTGCGTGCATACCTTTTTTGGAAGCCTGTGTGGCTTCGTGCGCATTCTTGCAGAGGAAGCAACTGTAGAATAATTAGTTTCCACGTCTCTTCGCGTAAATTTGAAGCGGGGGCACGTGCCCGACCTCAACGAACCTAAGAAGCAGACGAGCGTCTTGCAACTGAATTTATACCTAATAATGGCCTTTTAGAGCGCCTTTGTGCAAGTTGCAGTCGTGGCCGAGCGGTTAAGGCGATAGACTAGAAATCTATTGGGGTCTCCCCGCACAGGTTCGAATCCTGTCGACTGCGTGCATACCTTTTTTGCAAGCCTGTGTGGCTTCGTGCGCATTTTTGCAGAGGAAGCAACTGTAGAATAATTAGTTTCCACGTCTCTTCGCGTAAATTTGAAGCGGGGGCACGTGCCCGACCTCAACGAACCTAAGAAACAGACGAGCGTCTTGCAACTGAATTTATACCTAATAATGGCCTTTTAGAGCACCTTGTTGTAAGTTGCCGTCGTGGCCGAGCGGTTAAGGCGATAGACTAGAAATCTATTGGGGTCTCCCCGCACAGGTTCGAATCCTGTCGACTGCGTGCATACCTTTTTGGAAGCCTGTGTGGCTTCGTGCGCATTCTTGCAGAAGAAGCAACTGTAGAATAATTAGTTTCCACGTCTCTTCGCGTAAAATTGAAGCGGGGGCACATGCCCGACCTCAACGAACCTAAGAAGCAGACGAGCGTCTTGCAACTGAATTTATACCTAATAATGGCCTTTTAGAGCACCTTGTTGTAAGTTGCAGTCGTGGCCGAGCGGTTAAGGCGATAGACTAGAAATCTATTGGGGTCTCCCCGCACAGGTTCGAATCCTGTCGACTGCGTGCATACCTTTTTTGGAAGCCTGTGTGGCTTCGTGCGCATTCTTGCAGAAGAAGCAACTGTAGAATAATTAGTTTCCACGTCTCTTCGCGTAAATTTGAAGCGGGGGCACATGCCCGACCACAACGAACCTAAGAAGCAGACGAGCGTCTTGCAACTGAATTTATACCTAATAATGGCCTTTTAGAGCGCCTTTGTGCAAATTGCAGTCGTGGCCGAGCGGTTAAGGCGATAGACTAGAAATCTATTGGGGTCTCCCCGCACAGGTTCGAATCCTGTCGACTGCGTGCATACCTTTTTTGCAAGCCTGTGTGGCTTCGTGCGCATTTTTGCAGAGGAAGCAACTGTAGAATAATTAGTTTCCACGTCTCTTCGCGTAAATTTGAAGCGGGGGCACATGCCCGACCTCAACGAACCTAAGAAACAGACGAGCGTCTTGCAACTGAATTTATACCTAATAATGGCCTTTTAGAGCACCTTGATGTAAGTTGCACTCGTGGCCGAGCGGTTAAGGCGATAGACTAGAAATCTATTGGGGTCTCCCCGCACAGGTTCGAATCCTGTCGACTGTGTGCATACATTTTTTGGAAGCCTGTGTGGCTTCGTGCGCATTCTTGCAGAGGAAGCAACTGTAGAATAATTAGTTTCCACGTCTCTTCGCGTAAAATTGAAGCGGGGGCACATGCCCGACCTCAACGAACCTAAGAAACAGACGAGCGTCGTGCAACTGAATTTATACCTAATAATGGCCTTTTAGAGCACCTTGTTGTAAGTTGCAGTCGTGGCCGAGCGGTTAAGGCGATAGACTAGAAATCTATTGGGGTCTCCCCGCACAAGTTCGAATCCTGTCGACTGCGTGCATGCTTTTTTGGAAGCCTGTGTGGCTTCGTGCGCATTTCTGCAGAGGAAGCAACTGTAGAATAATTAGTTTCCACGTCTTTTCGCGTAAAATTGAAGCGGGGGCACATGCCCGACCTCAACGAACCTAAGAAACAGACGAGCGTCTTGCAACTGAATTTATACCTAATAATGTCTTTTTAGAGCGCCTTTGTGCAAGTTGCAGTCGTGGCCGAGCGGTTAAGGCGATAGACTAGAAATCTATTGGGGTCTCCCCGCACAAGTTCGAATCCTGTCGACTGCGTGCATGCTTTTTTGGAAGCCTGTGTGGCTTCGTGCGCATTTCTGCAGAGGAAGCAACTGTAGAATAATTAGTTTCCACGTCTCTTCGCGTAAAATTGAAGCGGGGGCACATGCCCGACCTCAACGAACCTAAGAAACAGACGAGCGTCTTGCAACTGAATTTATACCTAATAATGGCCTTTTAGAGCGCATTTGTGCAAGTTGCAGTCGTGGCCGAGCGGTTAAGGCGATAGACTAGAAATCTATTGGGGTCTCCCCGCACAAGTTCGAATCCTGTCGACTGCATGCATGCTTTTTTGGAAGCCTGTGTGGCTTCGTGCGCATTTCTGCAGAGGAAGCAGCTGTAGAATAATTAGTTTCCACGTCTTTTCGCGTAAAATTGAAGCGGGGGCACATGCCCGACCTCAACGAACCTAAGAAACAGACGAGCGTCTTGCAACTGAATTTATACCTAATAATGGCCTTTTAGAGCGCATTTGTGCAAGTTGCAGTCGTGGCCGAGCGGTTAAGGCGATAGACTAGAAATCTATTGGGGTCTCCCCGCACAAGTTCGAATCCTGTCGACTGCGTGCATACCTTTTTTGCGAGCCTGTGTGGCTTCGTGCGCATTCTTGCAGAGGAAGCAACTGTAGAATAAGTAGTTTGCACGTCTCTTCGCGTAAAATTGAAGTGGGGGCACATGCCCGACCTCAACGAACCTAAGAAGCAGACGAGCGTCTTGCAACTTAATTTATACCTAATAATGGCCTTTTAGAGCACCTTGTTGTAAGTTGCAGTCGTGGCCGAGCGGTTAAGGCGATGGACTAGAAATCAATTGGGGTCTCCCCGCACAGGTTCGAATCCTGTCGACTACGTGCATACGTTTTTTGGAAGCCTGTGTGGCTTCGTGCGCATTCTTGCAGAGGAAGCAACTGTAGAATAATTAGTTTCCACGTCTCTTCGCGTAAAATTGAAGCGGGGGCACATGCCCGACCTCAACGAACCTAAGAAACAGACGAGCGTCGTGCAACTGAATTTATTCCTAATAATGGCCTTTTAGAGCACCTTGTTGTAAGTTGCAGTCGTGGCCGAGCGGTTCATTCTGCTTCCGGCTCCCGAGCTGAACGGATCGCGGGATCATGGGCTCCAATGGAGCGGCATATGCGGCTGTTAGCCGCGGCAACAGGCTTTCGACGGAAGAAGATAAAGATTACCAAATAATTTTGCCTCGCCTACCTACAGGACGTATTGTTTTGAACACAGTTTTTTTGCACGGCGACGCTCGTGTTCGCCCGTTTCGTGTAGAAGATTTTCGAGACGCGCTTCAAGCTGTTGGTATGCTCTCTGGCGTCGTCGCCCTTGGAGCATACCAAATAAACCATGTATGGGCGGTGACGATGAAGACAGCCGAGGCTGCCGAGAAGGTGGCGGCCCTGAAGGAGCTGCAGGTGAAGGGGCGTCGCTGCCTGGTCATCGACCCCAAGGAACAACAGGTGAAGCTTCGTATCCACTGGCTTCTGCATGGGGTGGACGACGAAGACGTCAAGACCGCGCTGGCCTCCTTCGGCAAGGTGACGGAAGTGACCCGGGAGCGCTGGCGAGTAGATGGCGTTTCCGACAAGGGCTCGACGACCCGAGCAGTGCTGCTGCAGCTGAAGGCAGGAATGAAAGTCGACGACCTGCCCCACCAGATCCGCGTCGCCGGCGAGCTTGCGCTGGTGGTAGCCCCAGGACGTCCCATGCAGTGCCTGCGCTGCCGGGGCTCTGGCCACGTTCGTCGTGAATGCAAGGTTCCCCGTTGCTCGCGGTGCAGGCGTTTTGGACACAACGACGCGGACTGTGTGCGTTCATACGCAGTAGCCGCGGGTTCGGCGGAGAGCGAGCCGTCGACGTTAGACCATGTAATGGACGTGACCGAGGCGGAGGAAGCGGCCACGGGAGCTGGAAACGGCAAAGTGGCGGCAGAAACCGGCGCGACGACCAAGCAAGCCGAAGGAGGAAGGAATATCCCTCCCCCCAAAGAACCAGCAGCTACAGTCGAGAGCGTGAAGACGGCCCCGCAAGAAAATGAGAGCCACCAGCCAGCTACGGATGCAACGCAGGCAGAGGCGGACGACAACGCGACCCCTGCTAGCGCCCGCGTCGAATCCGTCTCGGCACCGGTCAAGAGATCCCTGCAGCACGAGGAGAAAGTCGACGGAAAGGCCGGCGGTGACTCCGAGGCACCACCCGCTAAGACGCTGCCTGGAAGGCGCTCCACCCTCAAGCCTAAGCCGAACCTGGAGACTGACCGTAGGCTTACCCCGAAGCCGACCAAAGAGGAACCCGGGCGACGGCCGCCGGATGGCCACGGAGGCGTCTAGCGGTCAGCTAGACGTTAAGGTGAGCACCATGCTCCGGGCCTTCTCCCCTCCGGTTTTCACCAATAATGGCTACCAACCCGTCGCTTAGCCTCGGCACGCTAAACGTTCGAGGTCTGGCCGCCAAAAGGAAACAGAGTCAGGTTTACAGACTACTAGTGGACCACGACCTCGACGTTTTAGCCGTGCAAGAAACCAAGGTAGACGGCGAGGAGGAGACCGGGAGCATGGTGCAAAGGTTCACGTATAACTACTATACAGTAGTGAGCCACGCCTTAGGGACTTCGGCAGGGTGTGTGCTGTTCGTGAGGAAGCTCCCTGGTCTTGTTATAGATGGTTACTTCTCCTGTACTTCTGGTCGACTTGTCTTTTGTGACTTCAGCTATTGTAATGTCCAATGGCGCGTGTTTGGATTTATGCGCCTAATACTGTGCAAGAGAGGGCAAATTTCTTTTTGAGTTTAAAGCATCATTTACATGTGCAAAAAATGATAGCCTGTGTAGGCGACTTCAACTGCGTATTGAAAGCTGAGGATAGGTCTACGCGTCGCGTGGTTTGTGACAGAAGTAGTGATATCCTGGCGCAGATCACACACGAATTCGAATTAGAAGATATCGCAGAATGTTTTCGCGGTCACGGAGACGTAAGCTACACTCACTTTCAGGGCACAAGTCACGCACGCTTAGACCGTATCTATCTTTCATATGATTTAGTTGAAAAATGCCAGTGCTACACAGTTACGGCCATATCATATTCTGACCACTGCCTGGTAAAATGCACGGTGGGCAGGAAGAAAGAACGAAACAAGTTCGTCTGGGAACTGTGGAAATTGAATGCAGAGCTGTTACGGGATGAAACTTTTAACGAAAATGTAGTGGCTGCTCTGAATTCTTTTGGAACAGACAGTCCTACGAAATTTGGTGAGGAATGGGAGTTGCTGAAGCAAAGCATTAAATTGAAGGCAATCGAAAGAAGTAGCGTACTGCGATATGAACAAAAGGCCAGAGAAAAGGATTTAACAACATTGCTAGAAAAATTTGCGAAGCTTGAATGCATGCAACCTGGCGCCTATCAACAAGATATGCGCGCCGTTAAGAAGAAGCTCGAGGTATTCGACGAAGATCGCTTCCGAGGTGCGCTAGTGCGCGCCAGAGCAGAAAGGCTATCATGCGGGGAAACGCCAACGAAAAGAGCACTGGGGTTAGAAAAAAAGCACTCGAGACGTAAGCAGATTGAGGCTATCGAATATGAAGGGGTGGTATTAACGGATAACAATAATATAGGGCGTGCTTTCTTTGAGCATTACAAAGAACTTTTTACATTCAGGCCTGTCAACATGCACGATTTCAAGAAATTATTTTTGCAACGAATCCCACAGCTGTCGAGTGAGGTTAAAGAAACCTTAGAACGACCATTAACAGAACATGAAGTGATGAAAGCCATCGAAGACCTGAATCCTGGGAAGTCGCCAGGTCCAGACGGTCTTTGTGCCGCATGGTTCAAATCGTTCAAAAGCCACCTAGCTCCTATCTTAACAGCAGTTTTCAATGAAGCATATGAACTGAAAATACTTCCACCATCCTTTGGCCAGTCCCATACAGTACTAATACCGAAAACAGAAGAGACCGAAAAGCTCAAGCAACTTTCCTCCTACAGACCCATAGCGCTTACTAACTGTGACTACAAAATATTGATGAAGGTGTTGGCACGACGGGTCCAGTCAGTTATTCAGGAAGTAGTCGGCCCACACCAGACGTGTGGTATTCGTGGAAGAACCATTTTCACTAACATCCATAAAATGAAGTGTGTGCTGGAGTGTTGCGACGCCATGTGCGACGCAGTAGCCATCCTCCAGCTAGACTTGGAGAAGGCGTTTGATTGTGTTTCTCACGACATATTGCTTACCATCCTTGAACACGTTAATTTTGGCCACATAATCACTGAAGGGGTGACCATGGCGTACCGGAGCTGCTATACCAGACTTATAATTAATCAGATGTTGGGGGCCCCCATTAACGTGAAGCGCTCCGTTCGCCAGGGTTGTCCACTCAGTCCACTCCTGTTTTGTGTCTACATAGAAACGCTATGTCTGGCCATCATTGAAAATGAATGTATTAAGGGGTATAGTCTTCAATCAGCAGAAGTGAAGCTACTGGCATACGCTGACGATGTGGCTGTGTGCTGTAAGGACAAACAAAGTGTATTGAATACTGTTAATATCGTCAAAAAGTTTGGTAACGTCACTAACAGCTACGTTAACTGGCAGAAATGTTTGGGGTTTTGGCATGGAAGGTGGGCGTCTACACCAGACCACTTTTCGAACGTAAACTGGGTCACGACGCCAGTTAAGTACCTTGGAGCACCCCTTGATGCCTACAAGGACAGTAGCGAGTACTGGAAGGAGCGGACAAAACAACTAAAAGAAAAAGCCGACCGATGGAACGCCTGTTACTTGTCAATATTCGCGAGAGCTACAGCGTGCAACATGTTTCTCGTGACAAAGATCTGGTACGTAATGCAGGTACTACAGTGCTCTCGTATTAATGTGCAGAAACTGCACCGCGTGTTCGCTGTATTCGTGTGGGCATCAAGCTGGGAGCGATGTAGCCGAGATAATCTCTTCCGGCGCGTGAAGGATGGTGGTCTGGGGTTGGCGCACCTCTTCTTGCGTCAACTGGTGAATAGATTCTCCTTCTTTCGAGATACAAACGACCCATTTCTGCGCACGGTGATCCAAATGAGGCTGTCAAGATCACTTCCCGAATTCGTTGTAGGTACGGAAATAATGCCAGGACCAGTCCGTGGTTTCTTTCGGGAAATAGTTCAGAGTGTTTCCTTTTTGCGTGTTCGTTTTTCAAGTGCATATTTGTGGAGTGTAAAACGGAAAAAGTTATATCGTGATTTATGTGACAGTGTTTTGTTGGTACCTATGTACAGAGCCCCGCACAGTGGAGGCCCAGGCCTAGATGTATTGAAAAGGGTGAAGAAGATGCCAGTTCAACCAGCCACTAAATCGTTCTTTTTTAAATTACACACTGGTACTGTACCTGTTAAAATCTTCCTTGAACAACGTGGGTTCTACATGCCATGGGGAACCCACTGCCTTATATGTAAAAAAACAGAAAGCATAGATCACGTCTTCATCCACTGTTGGGAAGGGGTCTTTTTCTGGGACGTGCTACAAAGGACTCTAAAAAAGGAGCTACCTATAGATCCCCACGGAATCAGGTTTCTGCCAGTATATGACGACGAAGGTTTCCCGTACGACCTGATCATGCTTACGGGCCTCCACAGTTTATGGCGCGCAAGAATGGCGGGTTACCATTGTGACCCGGATGCCCGACCGGCGCGTCTGTACTTTTGTGAATCCATGCAACGGTATGTGGAAGTGATCAAGATGCAACAGCCTGTTCCTGAGTGGCTGTCGAGGGTTGAACCCCTTACAGCACTAAAGGAATTTTAATCCGACAACGTCGTGCCACAGTAGCGGACGGCAGCGAATGTAAATATTACTGTTCCTTGTTCCGTTTGTGTATTCATCCCTTTTTGCTTCTTTGGTCTTTGTTTATATCATTTAGGAATTTGTGCTGTGTTATGTCGAGGACTGGCAATAAAGAAAAAAAAAAAAAGTGGCCGAGCGGTTAAGGCGATAGACTAGAAATCTATTGGGGTCTCCCCGCACAGGTTCGAATCCTGTCGACTGCGTGCATACGTTTTTTGGAAGCCTGTGTGGCTTCGTGCGCATTCTTGCAGAGGAAGCAACTGTAGAATAATTAGTTTCCACGTCTCTTCGCGTAAAATTGAAGCGGGGGCACATGCCCGACCTCAACGAACCTAAGAAACAGACGAGCGTCGTGCAACTGAATTTATACCTAATAATGGCCTTTTAGAGCGCCTTTGTGCAAGTTGCAGTCGTGGCCGAGCGGTTAAGGCGATAGACTAGAAATCTATTGGGGTCTCCCCGAACAGGTTCGAATCCTGTCGACTGCGTGCAAACGTTTTTTGGAAGCCTGTCTGGCTTCGTGCGCATTCTTGCAGAGGAAGCAACTGTAGAATAATTAGTTTCCACGTCTCGTCGCGTAAATTTGAAGCGGGGGCACATGCCCGACCTCAACGAACCTAAGAAACAGACGAGCGTCTTGCAACTGAATTCATACCTAATAATGGCCTTTTAGAGCACCTTGTTGTAAGTTGCAGTCGTGGCCGAGCGGTTAAGGCGATAGACTAGAAATCTATTGGGGTCTCCCCGCACAGGTTCGAATCCTGTCGACTGCGTGCATACGTTTTTTGGAAGCCTGTGTGGCTTCGTGCGCATTCTTGCAGAGGAAGCAACTGTAGAATAATTAGTTTCCACGTCTGTTCGTGTAAATTTGAAGCGTTGGCACATGCCCGACCTCAACGAACCTAAGAAACAGACGAGCGTCTTGCAACTGAATTTATACCTAATAATGGCCTTTTAGAGCACCTTGTTGTAAGTTGCAGTCGTGGCCGAGCGGTTAAGGGGATGGACTAGAAATCAATTGGGGTCTCCCCGCACAGGTTCGAATCCTGTCGACTGCGTGCATACCTTTTTTGCAAGCCTGTGTGGCTTCGTGCGCATTTTTGCAGAGGAAGCAACTGTAGAATAATTAGTTTCCACGTCTCTTCGCGTAAATTTGAAGCGGGGGCACATGCCCGACCTCAACGAACCTAAGAAACAGACGAGCGTCTTGCAACCGAATTTATACCTAATAATGGCCTTTTAGAGCACCTTGTTGTAAGTTGCAGTCGTGGCCGAGCGGTTAAGGCGATGGACTAGAAATCAATTGGGGTCTCCCCGCACAGGTTCGAATCCTGTCGACTGCGTGCATACGTTTTTTGGAAGCCTGTGTGGCTTCGTGCGCATTCTTGCAGAGGAAGCAACTGTAGAATAATTAGTTTCCACGTCTCTTCGCGTAAAATTGAAGCGGGGGCACATGCCCGACCTCAACGAACCTAAGAAACAGACGAGCGTCTTGCAACTGAATTTATACCTAATAATGGCCTTTTAGAGCGCATTTGTGCAAGTTGCAGTCGTGGCCGAGCGGTTAAGGCGATAGACTAGAAATCTATTGGGGTCTCCCCGCACAAGTTCGAATCCTGTTGACTGCGTGCATGCTTTTTTGGAAGCCTGTGTGGCTTCGTGCGCATTTCTGCAGAGGAAGCAGCTGTAGAATAATTAGTTTCCACGTCTTTTCGCGTAAAATTGAAGCGGGGGCACATGCCCGACCTCAACGAACCTAAGAAACAGACGAGCGTCTTGCAACTGAATTTATACCTAATAATGGCCTTTTAGAGCGCATTTGTGCAAGTTGCAGTCGTGGCCGAGCGGTTAAGGCGATAGACTAGAAATCTATTGGGGTCTCCCCGCACAAGTTCGAATCCTGTCGACTGCGTGCATGCTTTTTTGGAAGCCTGTGTGGCTTCGTGCGCATTTCTGCAGAGGAAGCAACTGTAGAATAATTAGTTTCCACGTCTTTTCGCGTAAAATTGAAGCGGGGGCACATGCCCGACCTCAACGAACCTAAGAAACAGACGAGCGTCTTGCAACTGAATTTATACCTAATAATGGCCTTTTAGAGCGCCTTTGTGCAAGTTGCAGTCGTGGCCGAGCGGTTAAGGCGATAGACTAGAAATCTATTGGGCTCTCCCCGCACAGGTTCGAATCCTGTCGACTGCGTGCATACCTTTTTTGCGAGCCTGTGTGGCTTCGTGCGCATTCTTGCAGAGGAAGCAACTGTAGAATAAGTAGTTTCCACGTCTCTTCGCGTAAAATTGAAGTGGGGGCACATGCCCGACCTCAACGAACCTAAGAAGCAGACGAGCGTCTTGCAACTGAATTTATACCTAATAATGGCCTTTTAGAGCACCTTGTTGTAAGTTGCAGTCGTGGCCGAGCGGTTAAGGCGATGGACTAGAAATCAATTGGGGTCTCCCCGCACAGGTTCGAATCCTGTCGACTACGTGCATACGTTTTTTGGAAGCCTGTGTGGCTTCGTGCGCATTCTTGCAGAGGAAGCAACTGTAGAATAATTAGTTTCCACGTCTCTTCGCGTAAAATTGAAGCGGGGGCACATGCCCGACCTCAACGAACCTAAGAAACAGACGAGCGTCGTGCAACTGAATTTATTCCTAATAATGGCCTCTCCCCGCACAGGTTCGAATCCTGTCGACTGCGTGCATACCTTTTTTGCGAGCCTGTGTGGCTTCGTGCGCATTCTTGCAGAGGAAGCAACTGTAGAATAAGTAGTTTCCACGTCTCTTCGCGTAAAATTGAAGTGGGGGCACATGCCCGACCTCAACGAACCTAAGAAGCAGACGAGCGTCTTGCAACTGAATTTATACCTAATAATGGCCTTTTAGAGCACCTTGTTGTAAGTTGCAGTCGTGGCCGAGCGGTTAAGGCGATGGTCTAGAAATCAATTGGGGTCTCCCCGCACAGGTTCGAATCCTGTCGACTACGTGCATACGTTTTTTGGAAGCCTGTGTGGCTTCGTGCGCATTCTTGCAGAGGAAGCAACTGTAGAATAATTAGTTTCCACGTCTCTTCGCGTAAAATTGAAGCGGGGGCACATGCCCGACCTCAACGAACCTAAGAAACAGACGAGCGTCGTGCAACTGAATTTATTCCTAATAATGGCCTTTTAGAGCACCTTGTTGTAAGTTGCAGTCGTGGCCGAGCGGTTCATTCTGCTTCCGGCTCCCGAGCTGAACGGATCGCGGGATCATGGGCTCCAATGGAGCGGCATATGCGGCTGTTAGCCGCGGCAACAGGCTTTCGACGGAAGAAGATAAAGATTACCAAATAATTTTGCCTCGCCTACCTACAGGACGTATTGTTTTGAACACAGTTTTTTTGCACGGCGACGCTCGTGTTCGCCCGTTTCGTGTAGAAGATTTTCGAGACGCGCTTCAAGCTGTTGGTATGCTCTCTGGCGTCGTCGCCCTTGGAGCATACCAAATAAACCATGTATGGGCGGTGACGATGAAGACAGCCGAGGCTGCCGAAAAGGTGGCGGCCCTGAAGGAGCTGCAGGTGAAGGGGCGTCGCTGCCTGGTCATCGACCCCAAGGAACAACAGGTGAAGCTTCGTATCCACTGGCTTCTGCATGGGGTGGACGACGAAGACGTCAAGACCGCGCTGGCCTCCTTCGGCAAGGTGACGGAAGTGACCCGGGAGCGCTGGCGAGTAGATGGCGTTTCCGACAAGGGCTCGACGACCCGAGCAGTGCTGCTGCAGCTGAAGGCAGGAATGAAAGTCGACGACCTGCCCCACCAGATCCGCGTCGCCGGCGAGCTTGCGCTGGTGGTAGCCCCAGGACGTCCCATGCAGTGCCTGCGCTGCCGGGGCTCTGGCCACGTTCGTCGTGAATGCAAGGTTCCCCGTTGCTCGCGGTGCAGGCGTTTTGGACACAACGACGCGGACTGTGTGCGTTCATACGCAGTAGCCGCGGGTTCGGCGGAGAGCGAGCCGTCGACGTTAGACCATGTAATGGACGTGACCGAGGCGGAGGAAGCGGCCACGGGAGCTGGAAACGGCAAAGTGGCGGCAGAAACCGGCGCGACGACCAAGCAAGCCGAAGGAGGAAGGAATATCCCTCCCCCCAAAGAACCAGCAGCTACAGTCGAGAGCGTGAAGACGGCCCCGCAAGAAAATGAGAGCCACCAGCCAGCTACGGATGCAACGCAGGCAGAGGCGGACGACAACGCGACCCCTGCTAGCGCCCGCGTCGAATCCGTCTCGGCACCGGTCAAGAGATCCCTGCAGCACGAGGAGAAAGTCGACGGAAAGGCCGGCGGTGACTCCGAGGCACCACCCGCTAAGACGCTACCTGGAAGGCGCTCCACCCTCAAGCCTAAGCCGAACCTGGAGACTGACCGTAGGCTTACCCCGAAGCCGACCAAAGAGGAACCCGTGCGACGGCCGCCGGATGGCCACGGAGGCGTCTAGCGGTCAGCTAGACGTTAAGGTGAGCACCATGCTCCGGGCCTTCTCCCCTCCGGTTTTCACCAATAATGGCTACCAACCCGTCGCTTAGCCTCGGCACGCTAAACGTTCGAGGTCTGGCCGCCAAAAGGAAACAGAGTCAGGTTTACAGACTACTAGTGGACCACGACCTCGACGTTTTAGCCGTGCAAGAAACCAAGGTAGACGGCGAGGAGGAGACCGGGAGCATGGTGCAAAGGTTCACGTATAACTACTATACAGTAGTGAGCCACGCCTTAGGGACTTCGGCAGGGTGTGTGCTGTTCGTGAGGAAGCTCCCTGGTCTTGTTATAGATGGTTACTTCTCCTGTACTTCTGGTCGACTTGTCTTTTGTGACTTCAGCTATTGTAATGTCCAATGGCGCGTGTTTTGCATTTATGCGCCTAATACTGTGCAAGAGAGGGCAAATTTCTTTTTGAGTTTAAAGCATCATTTACATGTGCAAAAAATGATAGCCTGTGTAGGCGACTTCAACTGCGTATTGAAAGCTGAGGATAGGTCTACGCGTCGCGTGGTTTGTGACAGAAGTAGTGATATCCTGGCGCAGATCACACACGAATTCGAATTAGAAGATATCGCAGAATGTTTTCGCGGTCACGGAGACGTAAGCTACACTCACTTTCAGGGCACAAGTCACGCACGCTTAGACCGTATCTATCTTTCATATGATTTAGTTGAAAAATGCCAGTGCTACACAGTTACGGCCATATCATATTCTGACCACTGCCTGGTAAAATGCACGGTGGGCAGGAAGAAAGAACGAAACAAGTTCGTCTGGGAACTGTGGAAATTGAATGCAGAGCTGTTACGGGATGAAACTTTTAACGAAAATGTAGTGGCTGCTCTGAATTCTTTTGGAACAGACAGTCCTACGAAATTTGGTGAGGAATGGGAGTTGCTGAAGCAAAGCATTAAATTGAAGGCAATCGAAAGAAGTAGCGTACTGCGATATGAACAAAAGGCCAGAGAAAAGGATTTAACAACATTGCTAGAAAAATTTGCGAAGCTTGAATGCATGCAACCTGGCGCCTATCAACAAGATATGCGCGCCGTTAAGAAGAAGCTCGAGGTATTCGACGAAGATCGCTTCCGAGGTGCGCTAGTGCGCGCCAGAGCAGAAAGGCTATCATGCGGGGAAACGCCAACGAAAAGAGCACTGGGGTTAGAAAAAAAGCACTCGAGACGTAAGCAGATTGAGGCTATCGAATATGAAGGGGTGGTATTAACGGATAACAATAATATAGGGCGTGCTTTCTTTGAGCATTACAAAGAACTTTTTACATTCAGGCCTGTCAACATGCACGATTTCAAGAAATTATTTTTGCAACGAATCCCACAGCTGTCGAGTGAGGTTAAAGAAACCTTAGAACGACCATTAACAGAACATGAAGTGATGAAAGCCATCGAAGACCTGAATCCTGGGAAGTCGCCAGGTCCAGACGGTCTTTGTGCCGCATGGTTCAAATCGTTCAAAAGCCACCTAGCTCCTATCTTAACAGCAGTTTTCAATGAAGCATATGAACTGAAAATACTTCCACCATCCTTTGGCCAGTCCCATACAGTACTAATACCGAAAACAGAAGAGACCGAAAAGCTCAAGCAACTTTCCTCCTACAGACCCATAGCGCTTACTAACTGTGACTACAAAATATTGATGAAGGTGTTGGCACGACGGGTCCAGTCAGTTATTCAGGAAGTAGTCGGCCCACACCAGACGTGTGGTATTCGTGGAAGAACCATTTTCACTAACATCCATAAAATGAAGTGTGTGCTGGAGTGTTGCGACGCCATGTGCGACGCAGTAGCCATCCTCCAGCTAGACTTGGAGAAGGCGTTTGATTGTGTTTCTCACGACATATTGCTTACCATCCTTGAACACGTTAATTTTGGCCACATAATCACTGAAGGGGTGACCATGGCGTACCGGAGCTGCTATACCAGACTTATAATTAATCAGATGTTGGGGGCCCCCATTAACGTGAAGCGCTCCGTTCGCCAGGGTTGTCCACTCAGTCCACTCCTGTTTTGTGTCTACATAGAAACGCTATGTCTGGCCATCATTGAAAATGAATGTATTAAGGGGTTTAGTCTTCAATCAGCAGAAGTGAAGCTACTGGCATACGCTGACGATGTGGCTGTGTGCTGTAAGGACAAACAAAGTGTATTGAATACTGTTAATATCGTCAAAAAGTTTGGTAACGTCACTAACAGCTACGTTAACTGGCAGAAATGTTTGGGGTTTTGGCATGGAAGGTGGGCGTCTACACCAGACCACTTTTCGAACGTAAACTGGGTCACGACGCCAGTTAAGTACCTTGGAGCACCCCTTGATGCCTACAAGGACAGTAGCGAGTACTGGAAGGAGCGGACAAAACAACTAAAAGAAAAAGCCGACCGATGGAACGCCTGTTACTTGTCAATATTCGCGAGAGCTACAGCGTGCAACATGTTTCTCGTGACAAAGATCTGGTACGTAATGCAGGTACTACAGTGCTCTCGTATTAATGTGCAGAAACTGCACCGCGTGTTCGCTGTATTCGTGTGGGCATCAAGCTGGGAGCGATGTAGCCGAGATAATCTCTTCCGGCGCGTGAAGGATGGTGGTCTGGGGTTGGCGCACCTCTTCTTGCGTCAACTGGTGAATAGATTCTCCTTCTTTCGAGATACAAACGACCCATTTCTGCGCACGGTGATCCAAATGAGGCTGTCAAGATCACTTCCCGAATTCGTTGTAGGTACGGAAATAATGCCAGGACCAGTCCGTGGTTTCTTTCGGGAAATAGTTCAGAGTGTTTCCTTTTTGCGTGTTCGTTTTTCAAGTGTATATTTGTGGAGTGTAAAACGGAAAAAGTTATATCGTGATTTATGTGACAGTGTTTTGCTGGTACCTATGTACAGAGCCCCGCACAGTGGAGGCCCAGGCCTAGATGTATTGAAAAGGGTGAAGAAGATGCCAGTTCAACCAGCCACTAAATCGTTCTTTTTTAAATTACACACTGGTACTGTACCTGTTAAAATCTTCCTTGAACAACGTGGGTTCTACATGCCATGGGGAACCCACTGCCTTATATGTAAAAAAACAGAAAGCATAGATCACGTCTTCATCCACTGTTGGGAAGGGGTCTTTTTCTGGGACGTGCTACAAAGGACTCTAAAAAAGGAGCTACCTATAGATCCCCACGGAATCAGGTTTCTGCCAGTATATGACGACGAAGGTTTCCCGTACGACCTGATCATGCTTACGGGCCTCCACAGTTTATGGCGCGCAAGAATGGCGGGTTACCATTGTGACCCGGATGCCCGACCGGCGCGTCTGTACTTTTGTGAATCCATGCAACGGTATGTGGAAGTGATCAAGATGCAACAGCCTGTTCCTGAGTGGCTGTCGAGGGTTGAACCCCTTACAGCACTAAAGGAATTTTAATCCGACAACGTCGTGCCACAGTAGCGGACGGCAGCGAATGTAAATATCACTGTTCCTTGTTCCGTTTGTGTATTCATCCCTTTTTGCTTCTTTGGTCTTTGTTTATATCATTTAGGAATTTGTGTTGTGTTATGTCGAGGACTGGCAATAAAGAAAAAAAAAAAAAAGTGGCCGAGCGGTTAAGGCGATAGACTAGAAATCTATTGGGGTCACCCCGCACAGGTTCGAATCCTGTCGACTGCGTGCATACGTTTTTTGGAAGCCTGTGTGGCTTCGTGCGCATTCTTGCAGAGGAAGCAACTGTAGAATAATTAGTTTCCACGTCTGTTCGTGTAAATTTGAAGCGTTGGCACATGCCCGACCTCAACGAACCTAAGAAACAGACGAGCGTCTTGCAACTGAATTTATACCTAATAATGGCCTTTTAGAGCACCTTGTTGTAAGTTGCAGTCGTGGCCGAGCGGTTAAGGGGATGGACTAGAAATCAATTGGGGTCTCCCCGCACAGGTTCGAATCCTGTCGACTGCGTGCATACCTTTTTTGCAAGCCTGTGTGGCTTCGTGCGCATTTTTGCAGAGGAAGCAACTGTAGAATAATTAGTTTCCACGTCTCTTCGCGTAAATTTGAAGCGGGGGCACATGCCCGACCTCAACGAACCTAAGAAACAGACGAGCGTCTTGCAACCGAATTTATACCTAATAATGGCCTTTTAGAGCACCTTGTTGTAAGTTGCAGTCGTGGCCGAGCGGTTAAGGCGATGGACTAGAAATCAATTGGGGTCTCCCCGCACAGGTTCGAATCCTGTCGACTGCGTGCATACGTTTTTTGGAAGCCTGTGTGGCTTCGTGCGCATTCTTGCAGAGGAAGCAACTGTAGAATAATTAGTTTCCACGTCTCTTCGCGTAAAATTGAAGCGGGGGCACATGCCCGACCTCAACGAACCTAAGAAACAGACGAGCGTCGTGCAACTGAATTTATACCTAATAATGGCCTTTTAGAGCACCTTGTTGTAGGTTGCACTCGTGGCCGAGCGGTTAAGGCGATAGACTAGAAATCTATTGGGGTCTCCCCGCACAGGTTCGAATCCTGTCGACTGCGTGCATACGTTTTTTGGAAGCCTGTGTGGCTTCGTGCGCATTCTTGCAGAGGAAGCAACTGTAGAATAATTAGTTTCCACGTCTCTTCGCGTAAAATTGAAGCGGGGGCACATGCCCGACCTCAACGAACCTAAGAAACAGACGAGCGTCGTGCAACTGAATTTATACCTAATAATGGCCTTTTAGAGCACCTTGTTGTAAGTTGCAGTCGTGGCCGAGCGGTTAAGGCGATAGACTAGAAATCTATTGGGGTCTCCCCGCACAAGTTCGAATCCTGTCGACTGCGTGCATGCTTTTTTGGAAGCCTGTGTGGCTTCGTGCGCATTTCTGCAGAGGAAGCAACTGTAGAATAATTAGTTTCCACGTCTTTTCGCGTAAAATTGAAGCGGGGGCACATGCCCGACCTCAACGAACCTAAGAAACAGACGAGCGTCTTGCAACTGAATTTATACCTAATAATGGCCTTTTAGAGCGCCTTTGTGCAAGTTGCAGTCGTGGCCGAGCGCGGCTTCTGCCGCGCTAGCGAGCGGACGTGCCGATCATGAGCTCCGTAGGAGCGGCTTCAGCGGCCCAGCAGGGCCGCGGTACCAGGAGTTTTGCCTCAGAAGACCCGGAATACCAAGTTTTGCTGCCTCAATTGCCGACAGGTCGGATAGTTTTAAATACAGTTTTTCTGCATGCGGATGTGCGTGCCAGGCCGTATCGTGTGGAACATTTCCGAGATGCGTTGGCTAGCTTAGGCCTACTTGCTGATGTCATCGCCCTAGGGGCGTATCAGATGAGCCACGTTTGGGCGGTTACTTTCAAGAGCGACGAAGGCGTGAAAAAGCTTTCAAGCGCCAAGAACCTCAAGGTGAATGAACATCGGTGCATTGTCGTTGATCCTGCCAATCAGGCCGTGCGGCTGAAGTTGCATTGGATGCTTCATAACGTGTCGGACGAGGATATACGGACAGCCCTGTTCCCGTTCGGAAAGGTCACGGACGTTTTCCATGAAAAGTGGCGTGTTCAAGGAGTTCAAGATAAAGCATCGTCGACACGGGCGGTGTCCCTGGTTCTGAAGACGGGTATGACCGTAGAAGACCTGCCCCATCAACTTCGTGTAGCTGGTGAGCAGACCCTAGTTGTGGTACCGGGCAGAGCACCCCTTTGCCTGAAGTGCCGAAACACCGGACATGTCCGACGTGACTGCCGCGTCCCGAAATGTGCAGTATGCCGTCGCTACGGCCACCAGGATACGGAATGTGTTAAGACTTACGCATCCGTCGCAGGACCTGCGCTCCGAGAGGACGTGGCTGACCTGTTAATGGATGAGGCTGACGTTGATGAGGCTTCCCGCGTGCTAGTACCACCGGCGGACATAGTTGCAACACCTTATGTGCCGGCTGCTAAAGCCACGAAGGTGGTAAATGTGCTGCCTACGAGCCCGAAAGATGCAGTGCAAAGGGCAAGCAACGAAGGAGCCAAAGAAGAATCGGCCGCAAAATCCGCCACTGCCGAGGAGGCCGCCACGGAGCACGGACCGGCAACTCCCTTGATGGACGTCGAAGAATCGAGTGCAAGCAATGTGGCTATGAAAAGAGCGAGGGACTCGACCGGCAACCTGGACGGCAGCCTGGACGGCAACCTTGACAACGGGGCCAAAGACGAGCCGCCGCCAAAAGCGCAGGCGGGTCGTCGTGTGCCCGTGCGCCCGAAGCCAAACATCCCGCCGGACAGACGGCCGGCGGCAAAACCGCCTAAGTAGGACTCGGCGCCTACTGGGGCGCCCGGACTAACGTCGTGAAGAGATGGCGTCCTTTTTGGAATCGGGCTTCGCGTACGCTCTAAAGGTACGCGTGTGGATCGAGCGGTTTTCAGTGCAAAAGTTATGCATGCAAATTTTTCTACAGTGTGTCTGGATCGCTTGTTCTTCAGCGACACCGTGCGATCGGCTTGCTTTTGCAGATAAATGGCGGTGAAACTAGAGAGAGCACTGAGAGTTGCCACGTTAAATGTCCGTGGCCTTGGAGCGCGAAGGAGGCAGTATCAACTTAGCCGCTTGTGTATGGAGAAGGAACTCGATGTAGTTGCCTTACAAGAAACTAAGGTCGAAACCCAAGAGCAGACCGATCGCATGGTGACGCCTTTCACGGCGCATTACAATGTGTGCGTGTGCCATGCGAATGGCACATCAGGCGGATGTGCGTTGTTAATACGGAAGAGTGCTGGTATTATTGAAGAAAGTGTAACTGTTTCTGAAACTGGCCGCTTGCTTATTGTAGATTTTTCTTTTTCTCACGATTTGTGGCGGCTCGTATGCGTTTATGCGCCAAACAATGTGAATGATCGATTTTTGTTTTTTGAATGTATCGAGCAATATCTAAAATGTGATCGCTTTGTCATATTACTTGGTGATTTTAACTGTGTGTGTTCTCCGGAAGACCGACTAAAAAGGGAAAGGGTTCGCGATAAAAGTGCTCTCCTTTTGAGCAGACTAATTGAAGACCACAACTTAGAAGATGTGGGCCTAGTCCTCACTGATGGTATGATTCCGCAGTACACGCACATTCAGCGAAATAGCCGAGCAAGGCTGGACAGAGTGTATGTTTCTGACGACTTGATCACCCTTTGTAATAGTTATAACGTCGCACCGCAATCGTTCACGGACCATAGCCTGGTAAGCTTCTCGATTGGGGAAAAAGTTAAAAGAACACGATTCAACTGGAACATGTGGAAATTCAACGAAAAGCTGCTTGATGATGAACCATTTGTGCGCAGAGTTAAGGAAAAGATAACAGAGTTGATGACAAATGAGGGTGAATATTTTACTGCCACATGGGAGGAATTTAAGATTCAAGTTAAGTTCATTGCAATAGAAAGAGGAAGCAGCCTTCAGCACGATAAATTACAGAAACAAAGAGAGCTGCAAAGACAGCTAGAATATCTGTCAAGCGCACAAAATGCGGGTCACGATCTATTAGCTGAAAACGTAAAGAAAGTAAGACACGAGCTTGAAGTTATCGACGCCGAGCGATACAAAGCAGCAGTTATACGCGCTAGAAGCGAACGCCTATGGATGGGTGAGATACCAAACAAACGGGCAATGAGCGATGAAAAGCGTCACGCGTCAAGAAATGAGATCCAACAGATACGTCTTCAAAACGAGGTGACGTCAGACGCTTCGTCGATTGAGAAAGCTTTTGTGGAACACTATCGCGAATTGTTCGGCAATGTGACTCCTTCTGGACTGGCCTTCGAGAGTGAATTCATGAGCGAGATGCCAAGGTTGGATGACGACGTTAGAGAAAGTCTTGAGAGACCAATAGCTGTGTCCGAGATTGAAAGGGCGATAGAAGAACTGCCATCAGGCAAATCGCCAGGGCCGGACGGCCTAGGCGCCGCTTTTTACAAGGCATTCAGTCAGGAGTTTGCGTGTATATTGCACCGACTACTCTCAGAGGCGTATGAATTTAAAAAAGTACCACCCTCATTCCAGACTTCGCACATAGTATTAATTCCGAAAACCGATGAACGGGAAAAGCTCCTTTCAGTAAGTTCATACAGACCGATAAGTCTGACCAACACAGATTACAAAATATTTATGAAAGTACTGGCTCGACGATTTCAAAGCGTGATTCAGCAGCTTGTAGGGCCACACCAGACGTGTGGCATTAAAGGCCGCACCATTTTCACGAACACCCACATTGCAAGGAATGTGCTTGAATGTTGCGATGCCATTGGGGGTCGGGTGGCCATGTTGCAGCTAGACCTTGCGAAGGCGTTCGACCGGGTGTCACATGAGGTGCTTTTCGCTATACTGCAGTACTGTAATGTTGGGAGCGTCATTGTAGATGGCGTTAAAATGGCTTATGAAGACTGTTACATGCAGCTTATAGTTAATAAGTGTCTTAGTTCGCGGGTGCCACTCCGCTCGTCTGTACGGCAAGGCTGTCCCTTGTCTCCCTTGCTTTTTGCCCTGTACCTCGAACCCTTTTGTATGGCAGTCATACGGAATGAAAACATTCGTGGTTTTAGGCTGCACGCCGCAGAAGTTAAAATGCTAGCTTATGCAGATGACGTCGCCGTCTTTTGTGAAGACAGGGAAAGCGTGGTCGAGGCTGTCCGCCTTGTAAGATCCTTTTGTAGGTACACTGGTGCCCAGATAAACTTCGAAAAAAGTTTTGGGATATGGCATGGAAGCTGGGACGCGACACCCACAAAATTCGCCGGTATGCAGTGGACTACAGTGCCTCCACTGTATCTAGGAGTGCCCCTTGAGCACTATCGGGACTCGACACAGTTGTGGACCGGCCAAATAGAATCAATGAAAGAAAAGATAAAAGGATGGCAGGGCCGGGGATTGTCAGTGTTTGCACGTGCTTCAGCTTGCAATATATTTTTAATTGCCAAAGTTTGGTACATACTGCAAGTAATGTTCATGTCCCGTGTAAACGTTCAAAAAATGCATCGAGTGTTTGCTACCTTCATCTGGAACTCCACTTGGGAGCGATCCAGTCGAACAAATCTCTTTCGCACAGTTCGAAATGGGGGCCATGGGCTCTCACACTTGTTCATTAGACAGATCGTATCGCGGTTCATCTTCCTGCGAGATGAAAGAAATGTTTTCCTCCGTACGGTCATTCAGGCGAAAATGGCAACAGAACTGCCTGAATTTGTTGTGTCCACATCTAGTGCTATCACTAGAGCGACTGGGTACTATCGTGAAGTCGTTGCATCTTTTAGAATACTCTGCGCACGTTTTTCGCTGGAGTACTTGTGCTCAGTGAGAAGAAAGAAACTGTACGCAGATTTAGTTGACAGTATGTTACCTATCCCACTGTATAGGAGTGTTTACTGTGGAGGCCCAGGAAAAGATGTGCTGAAACGAGTCAAAAGGATGCCTGTAAGACCTGCTGCGAAAACTTTCTTTTTCCACCTACACACGAACACCCTCCCCGTTAAAGTATGGCTAGAACAGAAAGGAATATTCGTACACTGGACTACCGATTGCCGGCTGTGTAAAAAGCCTGAAACAATTGAACACGCCTTCATTGAGTGTCGGGACGCTGTCTTTCACTGGGACATCTTGCAGCGCACTCTTAAAAAAGAACTCCCCATAAACCCCTATGGAATTCGGTTCCTTCCAGTTGAAAGCGATGACGGGCCACCGTTCGACATGTTCATGTTGCTGGGTCTCCACAGTTTGTGGAAAACAAGAATGGCTGTACGTCATGCTGATGTGAATGTGTGCTCTGCGCGAGAGAACTTCATTGAAAGTATGTCACTATTACGAGAAGTGTATCGTGCACAAAGCGAAACCCCAGACTGGGTTAGCATCCTTGATGAGCTGGTGTGCCTCAAGAAATTTTAGCGACCATCCCACCTGATGTGATGTGGGTGCACTGTGTATATGGATTTGTTTTTTTTTTTGTGTTAATGTCTAAGCAGGCAATAAAGAAAAAAAAAAGCAGTCGTGGCCGAGCGGTTAAGGCGATAGACTAGAAATCTATTGGGGTCTCCCCGCACAGGTTCGAATCCTGCCGACTGCGTGCATGCCTTTTTTGCAAGCCTGTGCGGCTTCGTGCGCATTCTTGCAGAGGAAGCAACTGTAGAATAATTAGTTTCCACGTCTCTTCGCGTAAAATTGAAGCGGGGGCACGTGCCCGACCTCAACGAACCTAAGAAACAGACGAGCGTCTTGCAACTGAATTTATACCTAATAATGGCCTTTTAGAGCACCTTGTTGTAAGCTGCAGTCGTGGCCGAGCGGTTAAGGCGATAGACTAGAAATCAATTGGGGTCTCCCCGCACAGGTTCGAATCCTGCCGACTGCGTGCATGCCTTTTTTGCAAGCCTGTGCGGCTTCGTGCGCATTCTTGCAGAGGAAGCAACTGTAGAATAATTAGTTTCCACGTCTCTTCGCGTAAAATTGAAGCGGGGGCACGTGCCCGACCTCAACGAACCTAAGAAACAGACGAGCGTCTTGCAACTGAATTTATACCTAATAATGGCCTTTTAGAGCACCTTGTTGTAAGCTGCAGTCGTGGCCGAGCGGTTAAGGCGATAGACTAGAAATCAATTGGGGTCTCCCCGCACAGGTTCGAATCCTGTCGACTGCGTGCATACCTTTTTTGGAAGCCTGTGTGGCTTCGTGCGCATTCTTGCAGAGGAAGCAACTGTAGAATAATTAGTTTCCACGTCTCTTCGCGTAAAATTGAAGCGGGGGCACGTGCCCGACCTCAACGAACCTAAGAAGCAGACGAGCGTCTTGCAACTGAATTTATACCTAATAATGGCCTTTTAGAGCGCCTTTGTGCAAGTTGCAGTCGTGGCCGAGCGGTTAAGGCGATAGACTAGAAATCTATTGGGGTCTCCCCGCACAAGTTCGAATCCTGTCGACTGCGTGCATACCTTTTTTGGAAGCCTGTGTGGCTTCGTGCGCATTCTTGCAGAGGAAGCAACTGTAGAATAATTAGTTTCCACGTCTCTTCGCGTAAAATTGAAGCGGGGGCACGTGCCCGACCTCAACGAACCTAAGAAACAGACGAGCGTCTTGCAACTGAATTTATACCTAATAATGGCCTTTTAGAGCACCTTGTTGTAAGCTGCAGTCGTGGCCGAGCGGTTAAGGCGATAGACTAGAAATCAATTGGGGTCTCCCCGCACAGGTTCGAATCCTGTCGACTGCGTGCATACCTTTTTTGGAAGCCTGTGTTGCTTCGTGCGCATTCTTGCAGAGGAAGCAACTGTAGAATAATTAGTTTCCACGTCTCTTCGCGTAAAATTGAAGCGGGGGCACATGCCCGACCTCAACGAACCTAAGAAGCAGACGAGCCTCTTGCAACTGAATTTATACCTAATAATGGCCTTTTAGAGCGCCTTCGTGCAAGTTGCAGTCGTGGCCGAGCGGTTAAGGCGATAGACTAGAAATCAATTGGGGTCTCCCCGCACAGGTTCGAATCCTGTCGACTGCGTGCATACCTTTTTTGGAAGCCTGTGTGGCTTCGTGCGCATTCTTGCAGAGGAAGCAACTGTAGAATAATTAGTTTCCACGTCTCTTCGCGTAAAATTGAAGCGGGGGCACGTGCCCGACCTCAACGAACCTAAGAAGCAGACGAGCGTCTTGCAACTGAATTTATACCTAATAATGGCCTTTTAGAGCGCCTTTGTGCAAGTTGCAGTCGTGGCCGAGCGGTTAAGGCGATAGACTAGAAATCTATTGGGGTCTCCCCGCACAGGTTCGAATCCTGTCGACTGCGTGCATGCCTTTTTTGGAAGCCTGTGTGGCTTCGTGCGCATTTCTGCAGAGGAAGCAACTGTAGAATAATTAGTTTCCACGTCTCTTCGCGTAAAATTGAAGCGGGGGCACGTGCCCGACCTCAACGAACCTAAGAAGCAGACGAGCGTCTTGCAACTGAATTTATACCTAATAATGGCCTTTTAGAGCGCCTTTGTGCAAGTTGCAGTCGTGGCCGAGCGGTTAAGGCGATAGACTAGAAATCTATTGGGGTCTCCCCGCACAGGTTCGAATCCTGTCGACTGCGTGCATGCCTTTTTTGCAAGCCTGTGTGGCTTCGTGCGCATTCTTGCAGAGGAAGCAACTGTAGAATAATTAGTTTCCACGTCTCTTCGCGTAAAATTGAAGCGGGGGCACGTGCCCGACCTCAACGAACCTAAGAAGCAGACGAGCGTCTTGCAACTGAATTTATACCTAATAATGGCCTTTTAGAGCGCCTTTGTGCAAGTTGCAGTCGTGGCCGAGCGGTTAAGGCGATAGACTAGAAATCTATTGGGGTCTCCCCGCACAGGTTCGAATCCTGTCGACTGCGTGCATACCTTTTTTGCAAGCCTGTGTGGCTTCGTGCGCATTCTTGCAGAGGAAGCAACTGTAGAATAATTAGTTTCCACGTCTCTTCGCGTAAATTTGAAGCGGGGGCACATGCCCGACCTCAACGAACCTAAGAAACAGACGAGCGTCTTGCAACTGAATTTATACCTAATAATGGCCTTTTAGAGCACCTTGTTGTAAGTTGCCGTCGTGGCCGAGCGGTTAAGGCGATAGACTAGAAATCTATTGGGGTCTCCCCGCACAGGTTCGAATCCTGTCGACTGCGTGCATACCTTTTTGGAAGCCTGTGTGGCTTCGTGCGCATTCTTGCAGAGGAAGCAACTGTAGAATAATTAGTTTCCACGTCTCTTCGCGTAAAATTGAAGCGGGGGCACATGCCCGACCTCAACGAACCTAAGAAGCAGACGAGCGTCTTGCAACTGAATTTATACCTAATAATGGCCTTTTAGAGCGCCTTCGTGCAAGTTGCAGTCGTGGCCGAGCGGTTAAGGCGATAGACTAGAAATCTATTGGGGTCTCCCCGCACAGGTTCGAATCCTGTCGACTGCGTGCATACCTTTTTTGCAAGCCTGTGTGGCTTCGTGCGCATTTTTGCAGAGGAAGCAACTGTAGAATAATTAGTTTCCACGTCTCTTCGCGTAAAATTGAAGCGGGGGCACGTGCCCGACCTCAACGAACCTAAGAAGCAGACGAGGGTCTTGCAACTGAATTTATACCTAATAATGGCCTTTTAGAGCGCCTTTGTGCAAGTTGCAGTCGTGGCCGAGCGGTTAAGGCGATAGACTAGAAATCTATTGGGGTCTCCCCGCACAGGTTCGAATCCTGTCGACTGCGTGCATACCTTTTTTGCAAGCCTGTGTGGCTTCGTGCGCATTCTTGCAGAGGAAGCAACTGTAGAATAATTAGTTTCCACGTCTCTTCGCGTAAATTTGAAGCGGGGGCACATGCCCGACCTCAACGAACCTAAGAAACAGACGAGCGTCTTGCAACTGAATTTATACCTAATAATGGCCTTTTAGAGCACCTTGTTGTAAGTTGCCGTCGTGGCCGAGCGGTTAAGGCGATAGACTAGAAATCTATTGGGGTCTCCCCGCACAGGTTCGAATCCTGTCGACTGCGTGCATACCTTTTTTGCAAGCCTGTGTGGCTTCGTGCGCATTTTTGCAGAGGAAGCAACTGTAGAATAATTAGTTTCCACGTCTCTTCGCGTAAAATTGAAGCGGGGGCACATGCCCGACCTCAACGAACCTAAGAAACAGACGAGCGTCTTGCAACTGAATTTATACCTAATAATGGCCTTTTAGAGCGCATTTGTGCAAGTTGCAGTCGTGGCCGAGCGGTTAAGGCGATAGACTAGAAATCTATTGGGGTCTCCCCGCACAAGTTCGAATCCTGTCGACTGCGTGCATACCTTTTTTGGAAGCCTGTGTGGCTTCGTGCGCATTTCTGCAGAGGAAGCAACTGTAGAATAATTAGTTTCCACGTCTCTTCGCGTAAATTTGAAGCGGGGGCACATGCCCGACCTCAACGAACCTAAGAAACAGACGAGCGTCTTGCAACTGAATTTATACCTAATAATGGCCTTTTAGAGCACCTTGTTGTAAGTTGCCGTCGTGGCCGAGCGGTTAAGGCGATAGACTAGAAATCTATTGGGGTCTCCCCGCACAGGTTCGAATCCTGTCGACTGCGTGCATACCTTTTTTGCAAGCCTGTGTGGCTTCGTGCACATTTTTGCAGAGGAAGCAACTGTAGAATAATTAGTTTCCACGTCTCGTCGCGTAAAATTGAAGCGGGGGCACGTGCCCGACCTCAACGAACCTAAGAAGCAGACGAGCGTCTTGCAACTGAATTTATACCTAATAATGGCCTTTTAGAGCGCCTTTGTGCAAGTTGCAGTCGTGGCCGAGCGGTTAAGGCGATAGACTAGAAATCTATTGGGGTCTCCCCGCACAGGTTCGAATCCTGTCGACTGCGTGCATACCTTTTTTGCAAGCCTGTGTGGCTTCGTGCGCATTCTTGCAGAGGAAGCAACTGTAGAATAATTAGTTTCCACGTCTCTTCGCGTAAATTTGAAGCGGGGGCACATGCCCGACCTCAACGAACCTAAGAAACAGACGAGCGTCTTGCAACTGAATTTGTACCTAATAATGGCCTTTTAGAGCACCTTGTTGTAAGTTGCAGTCGTGGCCGAGCGGTTAAGGCGATAGACTAGAAATCTATTGGGGTCTCCCCGCACAGGTTCGAATCCTGTCGACTGCGTGCATACCTTTTTTGGAAGCCTGTGGGGCTTCGTGCGCATTCTTGCAGAGGAAGCAACTGTAGAATAATTAGTTTCCACGTCTCTTCGCGTAAAATTGAAGCGGGGGCACGTGCCCGACCTCAACGAACCTAAGAAGCAGACGAGCGTCTTGCAACTGAATTTATACCTAATAATGGCCTTTTAGAGCGCCTTTGTGCAAGTTGCAGTCGTGGCCGAGCGGTTAAGGCGATAGACTAGAAATCTATTGGGGTCTCCCCGCACAGGTTCGAATCCTGTCGACTGCGTGCATACCTTTTTTGGAAGCCTGTGGGGCTTCGTGCGCATTCTTGCAGAGGAAGCAACTGTAGAATAATTAGTTTCCACGTCTCTTCGCGTAAAATTGAAGCGGGGGCACGTGCCCGACCTCAACGAACCTAAGAAGCAGACGAGCGTCTTGCAACTGAATTTATACCTAATAATGGCCTTTTAGAGCGCCTTTGTGCAAGTTGCAGTCGTGGCCGAGCGGTTAAGGCGATAGACTAGAAATCTATTGGGGTCTCCCCGCACAGGTTCGAATCCTGTCGAATGCGTGCATACCTTTTTTGCAAGCCTGTGTGGCTTCGTGCGCATTCTTGCAGAGGAAGCAACTGTAGAATAATTAGTTTCCACGTCTCTTCGCGTAAATTTGAAGCGGGGGCACATGCCCGACCTCAACGAACCTAAGAAACAGACGAGCGTCTTGAAACTGAATTTATACCTAATAATGGCCTTTTAGAGCACCTTGTTGTAAGTTGCAGTCGTGGCCGAGCGGTTAAGGCGATAGACTAGAAATCTATTGGGGTCTCCCCGCACAGGTTCGAATCCTGTCGACTGCGTGCATACCTTTTTTGCAAGCCTGTGTGGCTTCGTGCGCATTCTTGCAGAGGAAGCAACTGTAGAATAATTAGTTTCCACGTCTCTTCGCGTAAAATTGAAGCGGGGGCACGTGCCCGACCTCAACGAACCTAAGAAACAGACGAGCGTCTTGCAACTGAATTTATACCTAATAATGTCTTTTTAGAGCGCCTTTGTGCAAGTTGCAGTCGTGGCCGAGCGGTTAAGGCGATAGACTAGAAATCTATTGGGGTCTCCCCGCACAACTTCGAATCCTGTCGACTGCGTGCATGCTTTTTTGGAACCCTGTGTGGCTTCGTGCGCATTCTTGCAGAGGAAGCAACTGTAGAATAATTAGTTTCCACGTCTCTTCGCGTAAAATTGAAGCGGGGGCACGTGCCCGACCTCAACGAACCTAAGAAGCAGACGAGCGTCTTGCAACTGAATTTATACCTAATAATGGCCTTTTAGAGCGCCTTTGTGCAAGTTGCAGTCGTGGCCGAGCGGTTAAGGCGATAGACTAGAAATCTATTGGGGTCTCCCCGCACAGGTTCGAATCCTGTCGACTGCGTGCATACCTTTTTTGGAAGCCTGTGTGGCTTCGTGCGCATTCTTGCAGAGGAAGCAACTGTAGAATAATTAGTTTCCACGTCTCTTCGCGCAAAATTGAAGCGGGGGCACATGCCCGACCTCAACGAACCTAAGAAGCAGACGAGCGTCTTGCAACTGAATTTATACCTAATAATGGCCTTTTAGAGCGCATTTGTGCAAGTTGCAGTCGTGGCCGAGCGGTTAAGGCGATAGACTAGGAATCTATTGGGGTCTCCCCGCACAAGTTCGAATCCTGTCGACTGCGTGCATACCTTTTTTGGAAGCCTGTGTGGCTTCGTGCGCATTTCTGCAGAGGAAGCAACTGTAGAATAATTAGTTTCCACGTCTTTTCGCGTAAAATTGAAGCGGGGGCACGTGCCCGACCTCAACGAACCTAAGAAACAGACGAGCGTCTTGCAACTGAATTTATACCTAATAATGGCCTTTTAGAGCGCATTTGTGCAAGTTGCAGTCGTGGCCGAGCGGTTAAGGCGATAGACTAGAAATCTATTGGGGTCTCCCCGCCCAGGTTCGAATCCTGTCGACTGCGTGCATACCTTTTTTGCAAGCCTGTGTGGCTTCGTGCGCATTTTTGCAGAGGAAGCAACTGTAGAATAATTAGTTTCCACGTCTCTTCGCGTAAAATTGAAGCGGGGGCACATGCCCGACCTCAACGAACCTAAGAAACAGACGAGCGTCTTGCAACTGAATTTATACCTAATAATGGCCTTTTAGAGCGCATTTGTGCAAGTTGCAGTCGTGGCCGAGCGGTTAAGGCGATAGACTAGAAATCTATTGGGGTCTCCCCGCACAAGTTCGAATCCTGTCGACTGCGTGCATACCTTTTTTGGAAGCCTGTGTGGCTTCGTGCGCATTCTTGCAGAGGAAGCAACTGTAGAATAATTAGTTTCCACGTCTCTTCGCGGAAATTTGAAGCGGGGGCACGTGCCCGACCTCAACGAACCTAAGAAGCAGACGAGCGTCTTGCAACTGAATTTATACCTAATAATGGCCTTTTAGAGCGCCTTTGTGCAAGTTGCAGTCGTGGCCGAGCGGTTAAGGCGATAGACTAGAAATCTATTGGGGTCTCCCCGCACAGGTTCGAATCCTGTCGACTGCGTGCATACCTTTTTTGCAAGCCTGTGTGGCTTCGTGCGCATTCTTGCAGAGGAAGCAACTGTAGAATAATTAGTTTCCACGTCTCTTCGCGTAAATTTGAAGCGGGGGCACGTGCCCGACCTCAACGAACCTAAGAAACAGACGAGCGTCTTGCAACTGAATTTATACCTAATAATGGCCTTTTAGAGCACCTTGTTGTAAGTTGCCGTCGTGGCCGAGCGGTTAAGGCGATAGACTAGAAATCTATTGGGGTCTCCCCGCACAGGTTCGAATCCTGTCGACTGCGTGCATACCTTTTTGGAAGCCTGTGTGGCTTCGTGCGCATTCTTGCAGAGGAAGCAACTGTAGAATAATTAGTTTCCACGTCTCTTCGCGTAAAATTGAAGCGGGGGCACATGCCCGACCTCAACGAACCTAAGAAGCAGACGAGCGTCTTGCAACTGAATTTATACCTAATAATGGCCTTTTAGAGCGCCTTTGTGCAAGTTGCAGTCGTGGCCGAGCGGTTAAGGCGATAGACTAGAAATCTATTGGGGTCTCCCCGCCCAGGTTCGAATCCTGTCGACTGCGTGCATACCTTTTTTGCAAGCCTGTGTGGCTTCGTGCGCATTTTTGCAGAGAAAGCAACTGTAGAATAATTAGTTTCCACGTCTCTTCGCGTAAAATTGAAGCGGGGGCACATGCCCGACCTCAACGAACGTAAGAAACAGACGAGCGTCTTGCAACTGAATTTATACCTAATAATGGCCTTTTAGAGCGCATTTGTGCAAGTTGCAGTCGTGGCCGAGCGGTTAAGGCGATAGACTAGAAATCTATTGGGGTCTCCCCGCACAAGTTCGAATCCTGTCGACTGCGTGCATACCTTTTTTGGAAGCCTGTGTGGCTTCGTGCGCATTTCTGCAGAGGAAGCAACTGTAGAATAATTAGTTTCCACGTCTCGTCGCGTAAAATTGAAGCGGGGGCACGTGCCCGACCTCAACGAACCTAAGAAGCAGACGAGCGTCTTGCAACTGAATTTATACCTAATAATGGCCTTTTAGAGCGCCTTTGTGCAAGTTGCAGTCGTGGCCGAGCGGTTAAGGCGATAGACTAGAAATCTATTGGGGTCTCCCCGCACAGGTTCGAATCCTGTCGACTGCGTGCATACCTTCTTTGGAAGCCTGTGTGGCTTCGTGCGCATTCTTGCAGAGGAAGCAACTGTAGAATAATTAGTTTCCACGTCTCTTCGCGTAAAATTGAAGCGGGGGCACGTGCCCGACCTCAACGAACCTAAGAAGCAGACGAGTGTCTTGCAACTGAATTTATACCTAATAATGGCCTTTTAGAGCGCCTTTGTGCAAGTTGCAGTCGTGGCCGAGCGGTTAAGGCGATAGACTAGAAATCTATTGGGGTCTCCCCGCACAGGTTCGAATCCTGTCGACTGCGCGCATACCTTTTTTGGAAGCCTGTGTGGCTTCGTGCGCATTCTTGCAGAGGAAGCAACTGTAGAATAATTCGTTTCCACGTCTCTTCGCGTAAAATTGAAGCGGGGGCACGTGCCCGACCTCAACGAACCTAAGAAGCAGACGATCGTCTTGCAACTGAATTTATACCTAATAATGGCCTTTTAGAGCGCCTTTGTGCAAGTTGCAGTCGTGGCCGAGCGGTTAAGGCGATAGACTAGAAATCTATTGGGGTCTCCCCGCACAGGTTCGAATCCTGTCGACTGCGTGCATACCTTCTTTGGAAGCCTGTGTGGCTTCGTGCGCATTCTTGCAGAGGAAGCAACTGTAGAATAATTCGTTTCCACGTCTCTTCGCGTAAAATTGCAGCGGGGGCACGTGCCCGACCTCAACGAACCTAAGAAGCAGACGAGTGTCTTGCAACTGAATTTATACCTAATAATGGCCTTTTAGAGCGCCTTTGTGCAAGTTGCAGTCGTGGCCGAGCGGTTAAGGCGATAGACTAGAAATCTATTGGGGTCTCCCCGCACAGGTTCGAATCCTGTCGACTGCGTGCATACCTTTTTTGGAAGCCTGTGTGGCTTCGTGCGCATTCTTGCAGAGGAAGCAACTGTAGAATAATTCGTTTCCACGTCTCTTCGCGTAAAATTGAAGCGGGGGCACGTGCCCGACCTCAACGAACCTAAGAAGCAGACGATCGTCTTGCAACTGAATTTATACCTAATAATGGCCTTTTAGAGCGCCTTTGTGCAAGTTGCAGTCGTGGCCGAGCGGTTAAGGCGATAGACTAGAAATCTATTGGGGTCTCCCCGCACAGGTTCGAATCCTGTCGACTGCGTGCATACCTTCTTTGGAAGCCTGTGTGGCTTCGTGCGCATTCTTGCAGAGGAAGCAACTGTAGAATAATTCGTTTCCACGTCTCTTCGCGTAAAATTGAAGCGGGGGCACATGCCCGACCTCAACGAACCTAAGAAGCAGACGAGCGTCTTGCAACTGAATTTATACCTAATAATGGCCTTTTAGAGCGCCTTCGTGCAAGTTGCAGTCGTGGCCGAGCGGTTAAGGCGATAGACTAGAAATCTATTGGGGTCTCCCCGCCCAGGTTCGAATCCTGTCGACTGCGTGCATACCTTTTTTGCAAGCCTGTGTGGCTTCGTGCGCATTTTTGCAGAGGAAGCAACTGTAGAATAATTAGTTTCCACGTCTCTTCGCGTAAAATTGAAGCGGGGGCACATGCCCGACCTCAACGAACCTAAGAAACAGACGAGCGTCTTGCAACTGAATTTATACCTAATAATGGCCTTTTAGAGCGCATTTGTGCAAGTTGCAGTCGTGGCCGAGCGGTTAAGGCGATAGACTAGAAATCTATTGGGGTCTCCCCGCACAAGTTCGAATCCTGTCGACTGCGTGCATACCTTTTTTGGAAGCCTGTGTGGCTTCGTGCGCATTTCTGCAGAGGAAGCAACTGTAGAATAATTAGTTTCCACGTCTCGTCGCGTAAAATTGAAGCGGGGGCACGTGCCCGACCTCAACGAACCTAAGAAGCAGACGAGCGTCTTGCAACTGAATTTATACCTAATAATGGCCTTTTAGAGCGCCTTTGTGCAAGTTGCAGTCGTGGCCGAGCGGTTAAGGCGATAGACTAGAAATCTATTGGGGTCTCCCCGCACAGGTTCGAATCCTGTCGACTGCGTGCATACCTTTTTTGCAAGCCTGTGTGGCTTCGTGCGCATTCTTGCAGAGGAAGCAACTGTAGAATAATTAGTTTCCACGTCTCTTCGCGTAAATTTGAAGCGGGGGCACATGCCCGACCTCAACAAACCTAAGAAACAGACGAGCGTCTTGCAACTGAATTTATACCTAATAATGGCCTTTTAGAGCACCTTGTTGTAAGTTGCAGTCGTGGCCGAGCGGTTAAGGCGATAGACTAGAAATCTATTGGGGTCTCCCCGCACAGGTTCGAATCCTGTCGACTGCGTGCATACCTTTTTTGGAAGCCTGTGTGGCTTCGTGCGCATTCTTGCAGAGGAAGCAACTGTAGAATAATTAGTTTCCACGTCTCTTCGCGCAAAATTGAAGCGGGGGCACATACCCGACCTCAACGAACCTAAGAAGCAGACGAGCGTCTTGCAACTGAATTTATACCTAATAATGGCCTTTTAGAGCGCCATTGTGCAAGTTGCAATCGTGGCCGAGCGGTTAAGGCGATAGACTAGAAATCTATTGGGGTCTCCGCGCACAGGTTCGAATCCTGTCGACTGCGTGCATACCTTTTTTGCAAGCCTGTGTGGCTTCGTGCGCATTTTTGCAGAGGAAGCAACTGTAGAATAATTAGTTTCCACGTCTCTTCGCGTAAAATTGAAGCGGGGGCACATGCCCGACCTCAACGAACCTAAGAAACAGACGAGCGTCTTGCAACTGAATTTATACCTAATAATGGCCTTTTAGAGCGCATTTGTGCAAGTTGCAGTCGTGGCCGAGCGGTTAAGGCGATAGACTAGAAATCTATTGGGGTCTCCACGCACAAGTTCGAATCCTGTCGACTGCGTGCATACCTTTTTTGGAAGCCTGTGTGGCTTCGTGCGCATTCTTGCAGAGGAAGCAACAGTAGAATAATTAGTTTCCACGTCTCTTCGCGTAAAATTGAAGCGGGGGCACGTGCCCGACCTCAACGAACCTAAGAAGCAGACGAGCGTCTTGCAACTGAATTTATACCTAATAATGGCCTTTTAGAGCGCCTTTGTGCAAGTTGCAGTCGTGGCCGAGCGGTTAAGGCGATAGACTAGAAATCTATTGGGGTCTCCCCGCACAGGTTCGAATCCTGTCGACTGCGTGCATACCTTTTTTGCAAGCCTGTGTGGCTTCGTGCCCATTCTTGCAGAGGAAGCAACTGTAGAATAATTAGTTTCCACGTCTCTTCGCGTAAAATTGAAGCGGGGGCACATGCCCGACCTCAACGAACCTAAGAAACAGACGAGCGTCTTGCAACTGAATTTATACCTAATAATGGCCTTTTAGAGCGCATTTGTGCAAGTTGCAGTCGTGGCCGAGCGGTTAAGGCGATAGACTAGAAATCTATTGGGGTCTCCACGCACAAGTTCGAATCCTGTCGACTGCGTGCATACCTTTTTTGGAAGCCTGTGTGGCTTCGTGCGCATTCTTGCAGAGGAAGCAACAGTAGAATAATTAGTTTCCACGTCTCTTCGCGTAAAATTGAAGCGGGGGCACGTGCCCGACCTCAACGAACCTAAGAAGCAGACGAGCGTCTTGCAACTGAATTTATACCTAATAATGGCCTTTTAGAGCGCCTTTGTGCAAGTTGCAGTCGTGGCCGAGCGGTTAAGGCGATAGACTAGAAATCTATTGGGGTCTCCCCGCACAGGTTCGAATCCTGTCGACTGCGTGCATACCTTTTTTGCAAGCCTGTGTGGCTTCGTGCGCATTCTTGCAGAGGAAGCAACTGTAGAATAATTAGTTTCCACGTCTCTTCGCGTAAAATTGAAGCGGGGGCACATGCCCGACCTCAACGAACCTAAGAAACAGACGAGCGTCTTGCAACTGAATTTATACCTAATAATGGCCTTTTAGAGCGCATTTGTGCAAGTTGCAGTCGTGGCCGAGCGGTTAAGGCGTTAGACTAGAAATCTATTGGGGTCTCCCCGCACAGGTTCGAATCCTGTCGACTGCGTGCATACCTTTTTTGGAAGCCTGTGGGGCTTCGTGCGCATTTCTGCAGAGGAAGCAACTGTAGAATAATTAGTTTCCACGTCTCTTCGCGTAAAATTGAAGCGGGGGCACGTGCCCGACCTCAACGAACCTAAGAAGCAGACGAGCGTCTTGCAACTGAATTTATACCTAATAATGGCCTTTTAGAGCGCCTTTGTGCAAGTTGCAGTCGTGGCCGAGCGGTTAAGGCGATAGACTAGAAATCTATTGTGGTCTCCCCGCACAAGTTCGAATCCTGTCGACTGCGTGCATACCTTTTTTGGAAGCCTGTGTGGCTTCGTGCGCATTTCTGCAGAGGAAGCAACTGTAGAATAATTAGTTTCCACGTCTCTTCGCGTAAAATTGAAGCGGGGCCACATGCCCGACCTCAACGAACCTAAGAAACAGACGAGCGTCTTGCAACTGAATTTATACCTAATAATGGCCTTTTAGAGCACCTTGTTGTAAGTTGCAGTCGTGGCCGAGCGGTTAAGGCGATAGACTAGAAATCTATTGGGGTCTCCCCGCACAGGTTCGAATCCTGTCGACTGCGTGCATACCTTTTTTGGAAGCCTGTGTGGCTTCGTGCGCATTCTTGCAGAGGAAGCAACTGTAGAATAATTAGTTTCCACGTCTCTTCGCGCAAAATTGAAGCGGGGGCACATGCCCGACCTCAACGAACCTAAGAAGCAGACGAGCGTCTTGCAACTGAATTTATACCTAATAATGGCCTTTTAGAGCGCATTTGTGCAAGTTGCAGTCGTGGCCGAGCGGTTAAGGCGATAGACTAGGAATCTATTGGGGTCTCCCCGCACAAGTTCGAATCCTGTCGACTGCGTGCATACCTTTTTTGGAAGCCTGTGTGGCTTCGTGCGCATTTCTGCAGAGGAAGCAACTGTAGAATAATTAGTTTCCACGTCTTTTCGCGTAAAATTGAAGCGGGGGCACGTGCCCGACCTCAACGAACCTAAGAAACAGACGAGCGTCTTGCAACTGAATTTATACCTAATAATGGCCTTTTAGAGCGCATTTGTGCAAGTTGCAGTCGTGGCCGAGCGGTTAAGGCGATAGACTAGAAATCTATTGGGGTCTCCCCGCCCAGGTTCGAATCCTGTCGACTGCGTGCATACCTTTTTTGCAAGCCTGTGTGGCTTCGTGCGCATTTTTGCAGAGGAAGCAACTGTAGAATAATTAGTTTCCACGTCTCTTCGCGTAAAATTGAAGCGGGGGCACATGCCCGACCTCAACGAACCTAAGAAACAGACGAGCGTCTTGCAACTGAATTTATACCTAATAATGGCCTTTTAGAGCGCATTTGTGCAAGTTGCAGTCGTGGCCGAGCGGTTAAGGCGATAGACTAGAAATCTATTGGGGTCTCCCCGCACAAGTTCGAATCCTGTCGACTGCGTGCATACCTTTTTTGGAAGCCTGTGTGGCTTCGTGCGCATTCTTGCAGAGGAAGCAACTGTAGAATAATTAGTTTCCACGTCTCTTCGCGTAAATTTGAAGCGGGGGCACGTGCCCGACCTCAACGAACCTAAGAAGCAGACGAGCGTCTTGCAACTGAATTTATACCTAATAATGGCCTTTTAGAGCGCCTTTGTGCAAGTTGCAGTCGTGGCCGAGCGGTTAAGGCGATAGACTAGAAATCTATTGGGGTCTCCCCGCACAGGTTCGAATCCTGTCGACTGCGTGCATACCTTTTTTGCAAGCCTGTGTGGCTTCGTGCGCATTCTTGCAGAGGAAGCAACTGTAGAATAATTAGTTTCCACGTCTCTTCGCGTAAATTTGAAGCGGGGGCACGTGCCCGACCTCAACGAACCTAAGAAACAGACGAGCGTCTTGCAACTGAATTTATACCTAATAATGGCCTTTTAGAGCACCTTGTTGTAAGTTGCCGTCGTGGCCGAGCGGTTAAGGCGATAGACTAGAAATCTATTGGGGTCTCCCCGCACAGGTTCGAATCCTGTCGACTGCGTGCATACCTTTTTGGAAGCCTGTGTGGCTTCGTGCGCATTCTTGCAGAGGAAGCAACTGTAGAATAATTAGTTTCCACGTCTCTTCACGTAAAATTGAAGCGGGGGCACATGCCCGACCTCAACGAACCTAAGAAGCAGACGAGCGTCTTGCAACTGAATTTATACCTAATAATGGCCTTTTAGAGCGCCTTTGTGCAAGTTGCAGTCGTGGCCGAGCGGTTAAGGCGATAGACTAGAAATCTATTGGGGTCTCCCCGCCCAGGTTCGAATCCTGTCGACTGCGTGCATACCTTTTTTGCAAGCCTGTGGGGCTTCGTGCGCATTTCTGCAGAGGAAGCAACTGTAGAATAATTAGTTTCCACGTCTCTTCGCGTAAAATTGAAGCGGGGGCACGTGCCCGACCTCAACGAACCTAAGAAACAGACGAGCGTCTTGCAACTGAATTTATACCTAATAATGGCCTTTTAGAGCACCTTGTTGTAAGCTGCAGTCGTGGCCGAGCGGTTAAGGCGATAGACTAGAAATCAATTGGGGTCTCCCCGCACAGGTTCGAATCCTGTCGACTGCGTGCATACCATTTTTGGAAGCCTGTGTGGCTTCGTGCGCATTCTTGCAGAGGAAGCAACTGTAGAATAATTAGTTTCCACGTCTCTTCGCGTAAAATTAAAGCGGGGGCACATGCCCGACCTCAACGAACCTAAGAAGCAGACGAGCGTCTTGCAACTGAATTTATACCTAATAATGGCCTTTTAGAGCACCTTGTTGTAAGCTGCAGTCGTGGCCGAGCGGTTAAGGCGATAGACTAGAAATCAATTGGGGTCTCCCCGCACAGGTTCGAATCCTGTCGACTGCGTGCATACCTTTTTTGGAAGCCTGTGTGGCTTCGTGCGCATTCTTGCAGAGGAAGCAACTGTAGAATAATTAGTTTCCACGTCTCTTCGCGTAAAATTGAAGCGGGGGCACGTGCCCGACCTCAACGAACCTAAGAAGCAGACGAGCGTCTTGCAACTGAATTTATACCTAATAATGGCCGTTTAGAGCGCCTTTGTGCAAGTTGCAGTCGTGGCCGAGCGGTTAAGGCGATAGACTAGAAATCTATTGGGGTCTCCCCGCACAGGTTCGAATCCTGTCGACTGCGTGCATGCCTTTTTTGGAAGCCTGTGTGGCTTCGTGCGCATTTCTGCAGAGGAAGCAACTGTAGAATAATTAGTTTCCACGTCTCTTCGCGTAAAATTGAAGCGGGGGCACGTGCCCGACCTCAACGAACCTAAGAAGCAGACGAGCGTCTTGCAACTGAATTTATACCTAATAATGGCCTTTTAGAGCGCCTTTGTGCAAGTTGCAGTCGTGGCCGAGCGGTTAAGGCGATAGACTAGAAATCTATTGGGGTCTCCCCGCACAGGTTCGAATCCTGTCGACTGCGTGCATGCCTTTTTTGCAAGCATGTGTGGCTTCGTGCGCATTCTTGCAGAGGAAGCAACTGTAGAATAATTAGTTTCCACGTCTCTTCGCGTAAAATTGAAGCGGGGGCACGTGCCCGACCTCAACGAACCTAAGAAGCAGACGAGCGTCTTGCAACTGAATTTATACCTAATAATGGCCTTTTAGAGCGCCTTTGTGCAAGTTGCAGTCGTGGCCGAGCGGTTAAGGCGATAGACTAGAAATCTATTGGGGTCTCCCCGCACAGGTTCGAATCCTGTCGACTGCGTGCATACCTTTTGGCAAGCCTGTGTGGCTTCGTGCGCATTCTTGCAGAGGAAGCAACTGTAGAATAATTAGTTTCCACGTCTCTTCGCGTAAATTTGAAGCGGGGGCACATGCCCGACCTCAACGAACCTAAGAAACAGACGAGCGTCTTGCAACTGAATTTATACCTAATAATGGCCTTTTAGAGCACCTTGTTGTAAGTTGCCGTCGTGGCCGAGCGGTTAAGGCGATAGACTAGAAATCTATTGGGGTCTCCCCGCACAGGTTCGAATCCTGTCGACTGCGTGCATACCTTTTTGGAAGCCTGTGTGGCTTCGTGCGCATTCTTGCAGAGGAAGCAACTGTAGAATAATTAGTTTCCACGTCTCTTCGCGTAAAATTGAAGCGGGGGCACATGCCCGACCTCAACGAACCTAAGAAGCAGACGAGCGTCTTGCAACTGAATTTATACCTAATAATGGCCTTTTAGAGCGCCTTCGTGCAAGTTGTAGTCGTTGCCGAGCGGTTAAGGCGATAGACTAGAAATCTATTGGGGTCTCCCCGCACAGGTTCGAATCCTGTCGACTGCGTGCATACCTTTTTTGCAAGCCTGTGTGGCTTCGTGCGCATTTTTGCAGAGGAAGCAACTGTAGAATAATTAGTTTCCACGTCTCTTCGCGTAAAATTGAAGCGGGGGCACATGCCCGACCTCAACGAACCTAAGAAACAGACGAGCGTCTTGCAACTGAATTTATACCTAATAATGGCCTTTTAGAGCGCATTTGTGCAAGTTGCAGTCGTGGCCGAGCGGTTAAGGCGATAGACTAGAAATCTATTGGGGTCTCCCCGCACAAGTTCGAATCCTGTCGACTGCGTGCGTACCTTTTTTGGAAGCCTGTGTGGCTTCGTGCGCATTTCTGCAGAGGAAGCAACTGTAGAATAATTAGTTTCCACGTCTCTTCGCGTAAAATTGAAGCGGGGGCACGTGCCCGACCTCAACGAACCTAAGAAGCAGACGAGCGTCTTGCAACTGAATTTATACCTAATAATGGCCTTTTAGAGCGCCTTTGTGCAAGTTGCAGTCGTGGCCGAGCGGTTAAGGCGATAGACTAGAAATCTATTGGGGTCTCCCCGCACAGGTTCGAATCCTGTCGACTGCGTTTATACCTTTTTTGCAAGCCTGTGTGGCTTCGTGCGCATTCTTGCAGAGGAAGCAACTGTAGAATAATTAGTTTCCACGTCTCTTCGCGTAAATTTGAAGCGGGGGCACATGCCCGACCTCAACGAACCTAAGAAACAGACGAGCGTCTTGCAACTGAATTTATACCTAATAATGGCCTTTTAGAGCACCTTCTTGTAAGTTGCCGTCGTGGCCGAGCGGTTAAGGCGATAGACTAGAAATCTATTGGGGTCTCCCCGCACAGGTTCGAATCCTGTCGACTGCGTGCATACCTTTTTTGCAAGCCTGTGTGGCTTCGTGCGCATTTTTGCAGAGGAAGCAACTGTAGAATAATTAGTTTCCACGTCTCCTCGCGTAAAATTGAAGCGGGGGCACATGCCCGACCTCAACGAACCTAAGAAACAGACGAGCGTCTTGCAACTGAATTTATACCTAATAATGGCCTTTTAGAGCGCATTTGTGCAAGTTGCAGTCGTGGCCGAGCGGTTAAGGCGATAGACTAGAAATCTATTGGGGTCTCCCCGCACAAGTTCGAATCCTGTCGACTGCGTGCATACCTTTTTTGGAAGCCTGTGTGGCTTCGTGCGCATTTCTGCAGAGGAAGCAACTGTAGAATAATTAGTTTCCACGTCTCTTCGCGTAAATTTGAAGCGGGGGCACATGCCCGACCTCAACGAACCTAAGAAACAGACGAGCGTCTTGCAACTGAATTTATACCTAATAATGGCCTTTTAGAGCACCTTGTTGTAAGTTGCCGTCGTGGCCGAGCGGTTAAGGCGATAGACTAGAAATCTATTGGGGTCTCCCCGCACAGGTTCGAATCCTGTCGACTGCGTGCATACCTTTTTTGCAAGCCTGTGTGGCTTCGTGCGCATTTTTGCAGAGGAAGCAACTGTAGAATAATTAGTTTCCACGTCTCGTCGCGTAAAATTGAAGCGGGGGCACGTGCCCGACCTCAACGAACCTAAGAAGCAGACGAGCGTCTTGCAACTGAATTTATACCTAATAATGGCCTTTTAGAGCACCTTTGTGCAAGTTGCAGTCGTGGCCGAGCGGTTAAGGCGATAGACTAGAAATCTATTGGGGTCTCCCCGCACAGGTTCGAATCCTGTCGACTGCGTGCATACCTTTTTTGCAAGCCTGTGTGGCTTCGTGCGCATTCTTGCAGAGGAAGCAACTGTAGAATAATTAGTTTCCACGTCTCTTCGCGTAAATTTGAAGCGGGGGCACATGCCCGACCTCAACGAACCTAAGAAACAGACGAGCGTCTTGCAACTGAATTTGTACCTAATAATGGCCTTTTAGAGCACCTTGTTGTAAGTTGCAGTCGTGGCCGAGCGGTTAAGGCGATAGACTAGAAATCTATTGGGGTCTCCCCGCACAGGTTCGAATCCTGTCGACTGCGTGCATACCTTTTTTGCAAGCCTGTGTGGCTTCGTGCGCATTCTTGCAGAGGAAGCAACTGTAGAATAATTAGTTTCCACGTCTCTTCGCGTAAAATTGAAGCGGGGGCACATGCCCGACCTCAACGAACCTAAGAAACAGACGAGCGTCTTGCAACTGAATTTATACCTAATAATGGCCTTTTAGAGCGCATTTGTGCAAGTTGCAGTCGTGGCCGAGCGGTTAAGGCGTTAGACTAGAAATCTATTGGGGTCTCCCCGCACAGGTTCGAATCCTGTCGACTGCGTGCATACCTTTTTTGGAAGCCTGTGGGGCTTCGTGCGCATTCTTGCAGAGGAAGCAACTGTAGAATAATTAGTTTCCACGTCTCTTCGCGTAAAATTGAAGCGGGGGCACGTGCCCGACCTCAACGAACCTAAGAAGCAGACGAGCGTCTTGCAACTGAATTTATACCTAATAATGGCCTTTTAGAGCGCCTTTGTGCAAGTTGCAGTCGTGGCCGAGCGGTTAAGGCGATAGACTAGAAATCTATTGGGGTCTCCCCGCACAGGTTCGAATCCTGTCGAATGCGTGCATACCTTTTTTGCAAGCCTGTGTGGCTTCGTGCGCATTTTTGCAGAGGAAGCAACTGTAGAATAATTAGTTTCCACGTCTCTTCGCGTAAAATTGAAGCGGGGGCACATGCCCGACCTCAACGAACCTAAGAAACAGACGAGCGTCTTGCAACTGAATTTATACCTAATAATGGCCTTTTAGAGCACCTTGTTGTAAGTTGCCGTCGTGGCCGAGCGGTTAAGGCGATAGACTAGAAATCTATTGGGGCCTCCCCGCACAGGTTCGAATCCTGTCGACTGCGTGCATACCTTTTTTGCAAGCCTGTGTGGCTTCGTGCGCATTTTTGCAGAGGAAGCAACTGTAGAATAATTAGTTTCCACGTCTCGTCGCGTAAAATTGAAGCGGGGGCACGTGCCCGACCTCAACGAACCTAAGAAGCAGACGAGCGTCTTGCAACTGAATTTATACCTAATAATGGCCTTTTAGAGCACCTTTGTGCAAGTTGCAGTCGTGGCCGAGCGGTTAAGGCGATAGACTAGAAATCTATTGGGGTCTCCCCGCACAGGTTCGAATCCTGTCGACTGCGTGCATACCTTTTTTGCAAGCCTGTGTGGCTTCGTGCGCATTCTTGCAGAGGAAGCAACTGTAGAATAATTAGTTTCCACGTCTCTTCGCGTAAATTTGAAGCGGGGGCACATGCCCGACCTCAACGAACCTAAGAAACAGACGAGCGTCTTGCAACTGAATTTGTACCTAATAATGGCCTTTTAGAGCACCTTGTTGTAAGTTGCAGTCGTGGCCGAGCGGTTAAGGCGATAGACTAGAAATCTATTGGGGTCTCCCCGCACAGGTTCGAATCCTGTCGACTGCGTGCATACCTTTTTTGCAAGCCTGTGTGGCTTCGTGCGCATTCTTGCAGAGGAAGCAACTGTAGAATAATTAGTTTCCACGTCTCTTCGCGTAAAATTGAAGCGGGGGCACATGCCCGACCTCAACGAACCTAAGAAACAGACGAGCGTCTTGCAACTGAATTTATACCTAATAATGGCCTTTTAGAGCGCATTTGTGCAAGTTGCAGTCGTGGCCGAGCGGTTAAGGCGTTAGACTAGAAATCTATTGGGGTCTCCCCGCACAGGTTCGAATCCTGTCGACTGCGTGCATACCTTTTTTGGAAGCCTGTGGGGCTTCGTGCGCATTCTTGCAGAGGAAGCAACTGTAGAATAATTAGTTTCCACGTCTCTTCGCGTAAAATTGAAGCGGGGGCACGTGCCCGACCTCAACGAACCTAAGAAGCAGACGAGCGTCTTGCAACTGAATTTATACCTAATAATGGCCTTTTAGAGCGCCTTTGTGCAAGTTGCAGTCGTGGCCGAGCGGTTAAGGCGATAGACTAGAAATCTATTGGGGTCTCCCCGCACAGGTTCGAATCCTGTCGAATGCGTGCATGCCTTTTTTGCAAGCCTGTGTGGCTTCGTGCGCATTCTTGCAGAGGAAGCAACTGTAGAATAATTAGTTTCCACGTCTCTTCGCGTAAATTTGAAGCGGGGGCACATGCCCGACCTCAACGAACCTAAGAAACAGACGAGCGTCTTGAAACTGAATTTATACCTAATAATGGCCTTTTAGAGCACCTTGTTGTAAGTTGCAGTCGTGGCCGAGCGGTTAAGGCGATAGACTAGAAATCTATTGGGGTCTCCCCGCACAGGTTCGAATCCTGTCGACTGCGTGCATACCTTTTTTGGAAGCCTGTGTGGCTTCGTGCGCATTCTTGCAGAGGAAGCAACTGTAGAATAATTCGTTTCCACGTCTCTTCGCGTAAAATTGAAGCGGGGGCACGTGCCCGACCTCAACGAACCTAAGAAACAGATGAGCGTCTTGCAACTGAATTTATACCTAATAATGGCCTTTTAGAGCGCCTTTGTGCAAGTTGCAGTCGTGGCCGAGCGGTTAAGGCGATAGACTAGAAATCTATTGGGGTCTCCCCGCACAGGTTCGAATCCTGTCGACTGCGTGCATACCTTTTTTGGAAGCCTGTGTGGCTTCGTGCGCATTCTTGCAGAGGAAGCAACTGTAGAATAATTCGTTTCCACGTCTCTTCGCGTAAAATTGAAGCGGGGGCACGTGCCCGACCTCAACGAACCTAAGAAGCAGACGAGCGTCTTGCAACTGAATTTATACCTAATAATGGCCTTTTAGAGCGCCTTTGTGCAAGTTGCAGTCGTGGCCGAGCGGTTAAGGCGATAGACTAGAAATCTATTGGGGTCTCCCCGCGCAGGTTCGAATCCTGTCGACTGCGTGCATACCTTTTTTGCAAGCCTGTGTGGCTTCGTGCGCATTTTTGCAGAGGAAGCAACTGTAGAATAATTAGTTTCCACGTCTCTTCGCGTAAAATTGAAGCGGGGGCACATGCCCGACCTCAACGAACCTAAGAAACAGACGAGCGTCTTGCAACTGAATTTATACCTAATAATGGCCTTTTAGAGCGCATTTGTGCAAGTTGCAGTCGTGGCCGAGCGGTTAAGGCGTTAGACTAGAAATCTATTGGGGTCTCCCCGCACAGGTTCGAATCCTGTCGACTGCGTGCATACCTTTTTTGGAAGCCTGTGGGGCTTCGTGCGCATTTCTGCAGAGGAAGCAACTGTAGAATAATTAGTTTCCACGTCTCTTCGCGTAAAATTGAAGCGGGGGCACGTGCCCGACCTCAACGAACCTAAGAAGCAGACGAGCGTCTTGCAACTGAATTTATACCTAATAATGGCCTTTTAGAGCGCCTTTGTGCAAGTTGCAGTCGTGGCCGAGCGGTTAAGGCGATAGACTAGAAATCTATTGGGGTCTCCCCGCACAAGTTCGAATCCTGTCGACTGCGTGCATACCTTTTTTGGAAGCCTGTGTGGCTTCGTGCGCATTTCTGCAGAGGAAGCAACTGTAGAATAATTCGTTTCCACGTCTCTTCGCGTAAAATTGAAGCGGGGCCACATGCCCGACCTCAACGAACCTAAGAAACAGACGAGCGTCTTGCAACTGAATTTATACCTAATAATGGCCTTTTAGAGCGCCTTTGTGCAAGTTGCAGTCGTGGCCGAGCGGTTAAGGCGATAGACTAGAAATCTATTGGGGTCTCCCCGCACAGGTTCGAATCCTGTCGACTGCGTGCATACCTTTTTTGGAAGCCTGTGTGGCTTCGTGCGCATTCTTGCAGAGGAAGCAACTGTAGAATAATTCGTTTCCACGTCTCTTCGCGTAAAATTGAAGCGGGGGCACGTGCCCGACCTCAACGAACCTAAGAAGCAGACGAGCGTCTTGCAACTGAATTTATACCTAATAATGGCCTTTTAGAGCGCCTTTGTGCAAGTTGCAGTCGTGGCCGAGCGGTTAAGGCGATAGACTAGAAATCTATTGGGGTCTCCCCGCGCAGGTTCGAATCCTGTCGACTGCGTGCATACCTTTTTTGCAAGCCTGTGTGGCTTCGTGCGCATTTTTGCAGAGGAAGCAACTGTAGAATAATTAGTTTCCACGTCTCTTCGCGTAAAATTGAAGCGGGGGCACATGCCCGACCTCAACGAACCTAAGAAACAGACGAGCGTCTTGCAACTGAATTTATACCTAATAATGGCCTTTTAGAGCGCATTTGTGCAAGTTGCAGTCGTGGCCGAGCGGTTAAGGCGATAGACTAGAAATCTATTGGGGTCTCCCCGCACAAGTTCGAATCCTGTCGACTGCGTGCATGCTTTTTTGGAAGCCTGTGTGGCTTCGTGCGCATTTCTGCAGAGGAAGCAACTGTAGAATAATTAGTTTCCACGTCTTTTCACGTAAAATTGAAGCGGGGGCACATGCCCGACCTCAACGAACCTAAGAAACAGACGAGCGTCTTGCAACTGAATTTATACCTAATAATGTCTTTTTAGAGCGCCTTTGTGCAAGTTGCAGTCGTGGCCGAGCGGTTAAGGCGATAGACTAGAAATCTATTGGGGTCTCCCCGCACAGGTTCGAATCCTGTCGACTGCGTGCATACCTTTTTTGGAAGCCTGTGGGGCTTCGTGCGCATTCTTGCAGAGGAAGCAACTGTAGAATAATTAGTTTCCACGTCTCTTCGCGTAAAATTGAAGCGGGGGCACGTGCCCGACCTCAACGAACCTAAGAAGCAGACGAGCGTCTTGCAACTGAATTTATACCTAATAATGGCCTTTTAGAGCGCCTTTGTGCAAGTTGCAGTCGTGGCCGAGCGGTTAAGGCGATAGACTAGAAATCTATTGGGGTCTCCCCGCACAGGTTCGAATCCTGTCGAATGCGTGCATACCTTTTTTGCAAGCCTGTGTGGCTTCGTGCGCATTCTTGCAGAGGAAGCAACTGTAGAATAATTAGTTTCCACGTCTCTTCGCGTAAATTTGAAGCGGGGGCACATGCCCGACCTCAACGAACCTAAGAAACAGACGAGCGTCTTGAAACTGAATTTATACCTAATAATGGCCTTTTAGAGCACCTTGTTGTAAGTTGCAGTCGTGGCCGAGCGGTTAAGGCGATAGACTAGAAATCTATTGGGGTCTCCCCGCACAGGTTCGAATCCTGTCGACTGCGTGCATACCTTTTTTGGAAGCCTGTGTGGCTTCGTGCGCATTCTTGCAGAGGAAGCAACTGTAGAATAATTCGTTTCCACGTCTCTTCGCGTAAAATTGAAGCGGGGGCACGTGCCCGACCTCAACGAACCTAAGAAACAGACGAGCGTCTTGCAACTGAATTTATACCTAATAATGGCCTTTTAGAGCGCCTTTGTGCAAGTTGCAGTCGTGGCCGAGCGGTTAAGGCGATAGACTAGAAATCTATTGGGGTCTCCCCGCACAGGTTCGAATCCTGTCGACTGCGTGCATACCTTTTTTGGAAGCCTGTGTGGCTTCGTGCGCATTCTTGCAGAGGAAGCAACTGTAGAATAATTCGTTTCCACGTCTCTTCGCGTAAAATTGAAGCGGGGGCACGTGCCCGACCTCAACGAACCTAAGAAACAGATGAGCGTCTTGCAACTGAATTTATACCTAATAATGGCCTTTTAGAGCGCCTTTGTGCAAGTTGCAGTCGTGGCCGAGCGGTTAAGGCGATAGACTAGAAATCTATTGGGGTCTCCCCGCACAGGTTCGAATCCTGTCGACTGCGTGCATACCTTTTTTGGAAGCCTGTGTGGCTTCGTGCGCATTCTTGCAGAGGAAGCAACTGTAGAATAATTCGTTTCCACGTCTCTTCGCGTAAAATTGAAGCGGGGGCACGTGCCCGACCTCAACGAACCTAAGAAGCAGACGAGCGTCTTGCAACTGAATTTATACCTAATAATGGCCTTTTAGAGCGCCTTTGTGCAAGTTGCAGTCGTGGCCGAGCGGTTAAGGCGATAGACTAGAAATCTATTGGGGTCTCCCCGCGCAGGTTCGAATCCTGTCGACTGCGTGCATACCTTTTTTGCAAGCCTGTGTGGCTTCGTGCGCATTTTTGCAGAGGAAGCAACTGTAGAATAATTAGTTTCCACGTCTCTTCGCGTAAAATTGAAGCGGGGGCACATGCCCGACCTCAACGAACCTAAGAAACAGACGAGCGTCTTGCAACTGAATTTATACCTAATAATGGCCTTTTAGAGCGCATTTGTGCAAGTTGCAGTCGTGGCCGAGCGGTTAAGGCGATAGACTAGAAATCTATTGGGGTCTCCCCGCACAAGTTCGAATCCTGTCGACTGCGTGCATGCTTTTTTGGAAGCCTGTGTGGCTTCGTGCGCATTTCTGCAGAGGAAGCAACTGTAGAATAATTAGTTTCCACGTCTTTTCACGTAAAATTGAAGCGGGGGCACATGCCCGACCTCAACGAACCTAAGAAACAGACGAGCGTCTTGCAACTGAATTTATACCTAATAATGTCTTTTTAGAGCGCCATTGTGCAAGTTGCAGTCGTGGCCGAGCGGTTAAGGCGATAGACTAGAAATCTATTGGGGTCTCCCCGCACAACTTCGAATCCTGTCGACTGCGTGCATGCTTTTTTGGAACCCTGTGTGGCTTCGTGCGCATTCTTGCAGAGGAAGCAACTGTAGAATAATTAGTTTCCACGTCTCTTCGCGTAAAATTGAAGCGGGGGCACATGCCCGACCTCAACGAACCTAAGAAGCAGACGAGCCTCTTGCAACTGAATTTATACCTAATAATGGCCTTTTAGAGCGCCTTTGTGCAAGTTGCAGTCGTGGCCGAGCGGTTAAGGCGATAGACTAGAAATCTATTGGGGTCTCCCCGCACAGGTTCGAATCCTGTCGACTGCGTGCATACCTTTTTTGCAAGCCTGTGTGGCTTCGTGCGCATTCTTGCAGAGGAAGCAACTGTAGAATAATTAGTTTCCACGTCTCTTCGCGTAAAATTGAAGCGGGGGCACATGCCCGACCTCAACGAACCTAAGAAACAGACGAGCGTCTTGCAACTGAATTTATACCTAATAATGGCCTTTTAGAGCGCATTTGTGCAAGTTGCAGTCGTGGCCGAGCGGTTAAGGCGTTAGACTAGAAATCTATTGGGGTCTCCCCGCACAGGTTCGAATCCTGTCGACTGCGTGCATACCTTTTTTGCAAGCCTGTGTGGCTTCGTGCGCATTTTTGCAGAGGAAGCAACTGTAGAATAATTAGTTTCCACGTCTCTTCGCGTAAAATTGAAGCGGGGGCACATGCCCGACCTCAACGAACCTAAGAAACAGACGAGCGTCTTGCAACTGAATTTATACCTAATAATGGCCTTTTAGAGCGCATTTGTGCAAGTTGCAGTCGTGGCCGAGCGGTTAAGGCGATAGACTAGAAATCTATTGGGGTCTCCCCGCACAAGTTCGAATCCTGTCGACTGCGTGCATGCTTTTTTGGAAGCCTGTGTGGCTTCGTGCGCATTTCTGCAGAGGAAGCAACTGTAGAATAATTAGTTTCCACGTCTTTTCACGTAAAATTGAAGCGGGGGCACATGCCCGACCTCAACGAACCTAAGAAACAGACGAGCGTCTTGCAACTGAATTTATACCTAATAATGTCTTTTTAGAGCGCCTTTGTGCAAGTTGCAGTCGTGGCCGAGCGGTTAAGGCGATAGACTAGAAATCTATTGGGGTCTCCCCGCACAGGTTCGAATCCTGTCGACTGCGTGCATACCTTTTTTGGAAGCCTGTGGGGCTTCGTGCGCATTCTTGCAGAGGAAGCAACTGTAGAATAATTAGTTTCCACGTCTCTTCGCGTAAAATTGAAGCGGGGGCACGTGCCCGACCTCAACGAACCTAAGAAGCAGACGAGCGTCTTGCAACTGAATTTATACCTAATAATGGCCTTTTAGAGCGCCTTTGTGCAAGTTGCAGTCGTGGCCGAGCGGTTAAGGCGATAGACTAGAAATCTATTGGGGTCTCCCCGCACAGGTTCGAATCCTGTCGAATGCGTGCATACCTTTTTTGCAAGCCTGTGTGGCTTCGTGCGCATTCTTGCAGAGGAAGCAACTGTAGAATAATTAGTTTCCACGTCTCTTCGCGTAAATTTGAAGCGGGGGCACATGCCCGACCTCAACGAACCTAAGAAACAGACGAGCGTCTTGAAACTGAATTTATACCTAATAATGGCCTTTTAGAGCACCTTGTTGTAAGTTGCAGTCGTGGCCGAGCGGTTAAGGCGATAGACTAGAAATCTATTGGGGTCTCCCCGCACAGGTTCGAATCCTGTCGACTGCGTGCATACCTTTTTTGGAAGCCTGTGTGGCTTCGTGCGCATTCTTGCAGAGGAAGCAACTGTAGAATAATTCGTTTCCACGTCTCTTCGCGTAAAATTGAAGCGGGGGCACGTGCCCGACCTCAACGAACCTAAGAAACAGACGAGCGTCTTGCAACTGAATTTATACCTAATAATGGCCTTTTAGAGCGCCTTTGTGCAAGTTGCAGTCGTGGCCGAGCGGTTAAGGCGATAGACTAGAAATCTATTGGGGTCTCCCCGCACAGGTTCGAATCCTGTCGACTGCGTGCATACCTTTTTTGGAAGCCTGTGTGGCTTCGTGCGCATTCTTGCAGAGGAAGCAACTGTAGAATAATTCGTTTCCACGTCTCTTCGCGTAAAATTGAAGCGGGGGCACGTGCCCGACCTCAACGAACCTAAGAAACAGATGAGCGTCTTGCAACTGAATTTATACCTAATAATGGCCTTTTAGAGCGCCTTTGTGCAAGTTGCAGTCGTGGCCGAGCGGTTAAGGCGATAGACTAGAAATCTATTGGGGTCTCCCCGCACAGGTTCGAATCCTGTCGACTGCGTGCATACCTTTTTTGGAAGCCTGTGTGGCTTCGTGCGCATTCTTGCAGAGGAAGCAACTGTAGAATAATTCGTTTCCACGTCTCTTCGCGTAAAATTGAAGCGGGGGCACGTGCCCGACCTCAACGAACCTAAGAAGCAGACGAGCGTCTTGCAACTGAATTTATACCTAATAATGGCCTTTTAGAGCGCCTTTGTGCAAGTTGCAGTCGTGGCCGAGCGGTTAAGGCGATAGACTAGAAATCTATTGGGGTCTCCCCGCGCAGGTTCGAATCCTGTCGACTGCGTGCATACCTTTTTTGCAAGCCTGTGTGGCTTCGTGCGCATTTTTGCAGAGGAAGCAACTGTAGAATAATTAGTTTCCACGTCTCTTCGCGTAAAATTGAAGCGGGGGCACATGCCCGACCTCAACGAACCTAAGAAACAGACGAGCGTCTTGCAACTGAATTTATACCTAATAATGGCCTTTTAGAGCGCATTTGTGCAAGTTGCAGTCGTGGCCGAGCGGTTAAGGCGATAGACTAGAAATCTATTGGGGTCTCCCCGCACAAGTTCGAATCCTGTCGAATGCGTGCATACCTTTTTTGCAAGCCTGTGTGGCTTCGTGCGCATTCTTGCAGAGGAAGCAACTGTAGAATAATTAGTTTCCACGTCTCTTCGCGTAAATTTGAAGCGGGGGCACATGCCCGACCTCAACGAACCTAAGAAACAGACGAGCGTCTTGAAACTGAATTTATACCTAATAATGGCCTTTTAGAGCACCTTGTTGTAAGTTGCAGTCGTGGCCGAGCGGTTAAGGCGATAGACTAGAAATCTATTGGGGTCTCCCCGCACAGGTTCGAATCCTGTCGACTGCGTGCATACCTTTTTTGGAAGCCTGTGTGGCTTCGTGCGCATTCTTGCAGAGGAAGCAACTGTAGAATAATTCGTTTCCACGTCTCTTCGCGTAAAATTGAAGCGGGGGCACGTGCCCGACCTCAACGAACCTAAGAAACAGACGAGCGTCTTGCAACTGAATTTATACCTAATAATGGCCTTTTAGAGCGCCTTTGTGCAAGTTGCAGTCGTGGCCGAGCGGTTAAGGCGATAGACTAGAAATCTATTGGGGTCTCCCCGCATAGGTTCGAATCCTGTCGACTGCGTGCATACCTTTTTTGCAAGCCTGTGTGGCTTCGTGCGCATTCTTGCAGAGGAAGCAACTGTAGAATAATTAGTTTCCACGTCTCTTCGCGTAAAATTGAAGCGGGGGCACATGCCCGACCTCAACGAACCTAAGAAACAGACGAGCGTCTTGCAACTGAATTTATACCTAATAATGGCCTTTTAGAGCGCATTTGTGCAAGTTGCAGTCGTGGCCGAGCGGTTAAGGCGTTAGACTAGAAATCTATTGGGGTCTCCCCGCACAGGTTCGAATCCTGTCGACTGCGTGCATACCTTTTTTGGAAGCCTGTGGGGCTTCGTGCGCATTCTTGCAGAGGAAGCAACTGTAGAATAATTAGTTTCCACGTCTCTTCGCGTAAAATTGAAGCGGGGGCACGTGCCCGACCTCAACGAACCTAAGAAGCAGACGAGCGTCTTGCAACTGAATTTATACCTAATAATGGCCTTTTAGAGCGCCTTTGTGCAAGTTGCAGTCGTGGCCGAGCGGTTAAGGCGATAGACTAGAAATCTATTGGGGTCTCCCCGCACAGGTTCGAATCCTGTCGAATGCGTGCATACCTTTTTTGCAAGCCTGTGTGGCTTCGTGCGCATTCTTGCAGAGGAAGCAACTGTAGAATAATTAGTTTCCACGTCTCTTCGCGTAAATTTGAAGCGGGGGCACATGCCCGACCTCAACGAACCTAAGAAACAGACGAGCGTCTTGAAACTGAATTTATACCTAATAATGGCCTTTTAGAGCACCTTGTTGTAAGTTGCAGTCGTGGCCGAGCGGTTAAGGCGATAGACTAGAAATCTATTGGGGTCTCCCCGCACAGGTTCGAATCCTGTCGACTGCGTGCATACCTTTTTTGGAAGCCTGTGTGGCTTCGTGCGCATTCTTGCAGAGGAAGCAACTGTAGAATAATTCGTTTCCACGTCTCTTCGCGTAAAATTGAAGCGGGGGCACGTGCCCGACCTCAACGAACCTAAGAAACAGACGAGCGTCTTGCAACTGAATTTATACCTAATAATGGCCTTTTAGAGCGCCTTTGTGCAAGTTGCAGTCGTGGCCGAGCGGTTAAGGCGATAGACTAGAAATCTATTGGGGTCTCCCCGCACAGGTTCGAATCCTGTCGACTGCGTGCATACCTTTTTTGGAAGCCTGTGTGGCTTCGTGCGCATTCTTGCAGAGGAAGCAACTGTAGAATAATTCGTTTCCACGTCTCTTCGCGTAAAATTGAAGCGGGGGCACGTGCCCGACCTCAACGAACCTAAGAAACAGATGAGCGTCTTGCAACTGAATTTATACCTAATAATGGCCTTTTAGAGCGCCTTTGTGCAAGTTGCAGTCGTGGCCGAGCGGTTAAGGCGATAGACTAGAAATCTATTGGGGTCTCCCCGCACAGGTTCGAATCCTGTCGACTGCGTGCATACCTTTTTTGGAAGCCTGTGTGGCTTCGTGCGCATTCTTGCAGAGGAAGCAACTGTAGAATAATTCGTTTCCACGTCTCTTCGCGTAAAATTGAAGCGGGGGCACGTGCCCGACCTCAACGAACCTAAGAAGCAGACGAGCGTCTTGCAACTGAATTTATACCTAATAATGGCCTTTTAGAGCGCCTTTGTGCAAGTTGCAGTCGTGGCCGAGCGGTTAAGGCGATAGACTAGAAATCTATTGGGGTCTCCCCGCGCAGGTTCGAATCCTGTCGACTGCGTGCATACCTTTTTTGCAAGCCTGTGTGGCTTCGTGCGCATTTTTGCAGAGGAAGCAACTGTAGAATAATTAGTTTCCACGTCTCTTCGCGTAAAATTGAAGCGGGGGCACATGCCCGACCTCAACGAACCTAAGAAACAGACGAGCGTCTTGCAACTGAATTTATACCTAATAATGGCCTTTTAGAGCGCATTTGTGCAAGTTGCAGTCGTGGCCGAGCGGTTAAGGCGATAGACTAGAAATCTATTGGGGTCTCCCCGCACAAGTTCGAATCCTGTCGACTGCGTGCATGCTTTTTTGGAAGCCTGTGTGGCTTCGTGCGCATTTCTGCAGAGGAAGCAACTGTAGAATAATTAGTTTCCACGTATTTTCACGTAAAATTGAAGCGGGGGCACATGCCCGACCTCAACGAACCTAAGAAACAGACGAGCGTCTTGCAACTGAATTTATACCTAATAATGTCTTTTTAGAGCGCCATTGTGCAAGTTGCAGTCGTGGCCGAGCGGTTAAGGCGATAGACTAGAAATCTATTGGGGTCTCCCCGCACAACTTCGAATCCTGTCGACTGCGTGCATGCTTTTTTGGAACCCTGTGTGGCTTCGTGCGCATTCTTGCAGAGGAAGCAACTGTAGAATAATTAGTTTCCACGTCTCTTCGCGTAAAATTGAAGCGGGGGCACATGCCCGACCTCAACGAACCTAAGAAGCAGACGAGCCTCTTGCAACTGAATTTATACCTAATAATGGCCTTTTAGAGCGCCTTTGTGCAAGTTGCAGTCGTGGCCGAGCGGTTAAGGCGATAGACTAGAAATCTATTGGGGTCTCCCCGCACAGGTTCGAATCCTGTCGACTGCGTGCATACCTTTTTTGCAAGCCTGTGTGGCTTCGTGCGCATTCTTGCAGAGGAAGCAACTGTAGAATAATTAGTTTCCACGTCTCTTCGCGTAAAATTGAAGCGGGGGCACATGCCCGACCTCAACGAACCTAAGAAACAGACGAGCGTCTTGCAACTGAATTTATACCTAATAATGGCCTTTTAGAGCGCATTTGTGCAAGTTGCAGTCGTGGCCGAGCGGTTAAGGCGTTAGACTAGAAATCTATTGGGGTCTCCCCGCACAGGTTCGAATCCTGTCGACTGCGTGCATACCTTTTTTGGAAGCCTGTGGGGCTTCGTGCGCATTTCTGCAGAGGAAGCAACTGTAGAATAATTAGTTTCCACGTCTCTTCGCGTAAAATTGAAGCGGGGGCACGTGCCCGACCTCAACGAACCTAAGAAGCAGACGAGCGTCTTGCAACTGAATTTATACCTAATAATGGCCTTTTAGAGCGCCTTTGTGCAAGTTGCAGTCGTGGCCGAGCGGTTAAGGCGATAGACTAGAAATCTATTGGGGTCTCCCCGCACAAGTTCGAATCCTGTCGACTGCGTGCATACCTTTTTTGGAAGCCTGTGTGGCTTCGTGCGCATTTCTGCAGAGGAAGCAACTGTAGAATAATTCGTTTCCACGTCTCTTCGCGTAAAATTGAAGCGGGGCCACATGCCCGACCTCAACGAACCTAAGAAACAGACGAGCGTCTTGCAACTGAATTTATACCTAATAATGGCCTTTTAGAGCGCCTTTGTGCAAGTTGCAGTCGTGGCCGAGCGGTTAAGGCGATAGACTAGAAATCTATTGGGGTCTCCCCGCACAGGTTCGAATCCTGTCGACTGCGTGCATACCTTTTTTGGAAGCCTGTGTGGCTTCGTGCGCATTCTTGCAGAGGAAGCAACTGTAGAATAATTCGTTTCCACGTCTCTTCGCGTAAAATTGAAGCGGGGGCACGTGCCCGACCTCAACGAACCTAAGAAGCAGACGAGCGTCTTGCAACTGAATTTATACCTAATAATGGCCTTTTAGAGCGCCTTTGTGCAAGTTGCAGTCGTGGCCGAGCGGTTAAGGCGATAGACTAGAAATCTATTGGGGTCTCCCCGCGCAGGTTCGAATCCTGTCGACTGCGTGCATACCTTTTTTGCAAGCCTGTGTGGCTTCGTGCGCATTTTTGCAGAGGAAGCAACTGTAGAATAATTAGTTTCCACGTCTCTTCGCGTAAAATTGAAGCGGGGGCACATGCCCGACCTCAACGAACCTAAGAAACAGACGAGCGTCTTGCAACTGAATTTATACCTAATAATGGCCTTTTAGAGCGCATTTGTGCAAGTTGCAGTCGTGGCCGAGCGGTTAAGGCGATAGACTAGAAATCTATTGGGGTCTCCCCGCACAAGTTCGAATCCTGTCGACTGCGTGCATGCTTTTTTGGAAGCCTGTGTGGCTTCGTGCGCATTTCTGCAGAGGAAGCAACTGTAGAATAATTAGTTTCCACGTCTTTTCACGTAAAATTGAAGCGGGGGCACATGCCCGACCTCAACGAACCTAAGAAACAGACGAGCGTCTTGCAACTGAATTTATACCTAATAATGTCTTTTTAGAGCGCCTTTGTGCAAGTTGCAGTCGTGGCCGAGCGGTTAAGGCGATAGACTAGAAATCTATTGGGGTCTCCCCGCACAACTTCGAATCCTGTCGACTGCGTGCATGCTTTTTTGGAACCCTGTGTGGCTTCGTGCGCATTCTTGCAGAGGAAGCAACTGTAGAATAATTAGTTTCCACGTCTCTTCGCGTAAAATTGAAGCGGGGGCACATGCCCGACCTCAACGAACCTAAGAAGCAGACGAGCGTCTTGCAACTGAATTTATACCTAATAATGGCCTTTTAGAGCGCCTTTGTGCAAGTTGCAGTCGTGGCCGAGCGGTTAAGGCGATAGACTAGAAATCTATTGGGGTCTCCCCGCATAGGTTCGAATCCTGTCGACTGCGTGCATACCTTTTTTGCAAGCCTGTGTGGCTTCGTGCGCATTCTTGCAGAGGAAGCAACTGTAGAATAATTAGTTTCCACGTCTCTTCGCGTAAAATTGAAGCGGGGGCACATGCCCGACCTCAACGAACCTAAGAAACAGACGAGCGTCTTGCAACTGAATTTATACCTAATAATGGCCTTTTAGAGCGCATTTGTGCAAGTTGCAGTCGTGGCCGAGCGGTTAAGGCGTTAGACTAGAAATCTATTGGGGTCTCCCCGCACAGGTTCGAATCCTGTCGACTGCGTGCATACCTTTTTTGGAAGCCTGTGGGGCTTCGTGCGCATTCTTGCAGAGGAAGCAACTGTAGAATAATTAGTTTCCACGTCTCTTCGCGTAAAATTGAAGCGGGGGCACGTGCCCGACCTCAACGAACCTAAGAAGCAGACGAGCGTCTTGCAACTGAATTTATACCTAATAATGGCCTTTTAGAGCGCCTTTGTGCAAGTTGCAGTCGTGGCCGAGCGGTTAAGGCGATAGACTAGAAATCTATTGGGGTCTCCCCGCACAGGTTCGAATCCTGTCGAATGCGTGCATACCTTTTTTGCAAGCCTGTGTGGCTTCGTGCGCATTCTTGCAGAGGAAGCAACTGTAGAATAATTAGTTTCCACGTCTCTTCGCGTAAATTTGAAGCGGGGGCACATGCCCGACCTCAACGAACCTAAGAAACAGACGAGCGTCTTGAAACTGAATTTATACCTAATAATGGCCTTTTAGAGCACCTTGTTGTAAGTTGCAGTCGTGGCCGAGCGGTTAAGGCGATAGACTAGAAATCTATTGGGGTCTCCCCGCACAGGTTCGAATCCTGTCGACTGCGTGCATACCTTTTTTGGAAGCCTGTGTGGCTTCGTGCGCATTCTTGCAGAGGAAGCAACTGTAGAATAATTCGTTTCCACGTCTCTTCGCGTAAAATTGAAGCGGGGGCACGTGCCCGACCTCAACGAACCTAAGAAACAGACGAGCGTCTTGCAACTGAATTTATACCTAATAATGGCCTTTTAGAGCGCCTTTGTGCAAGTTGCAGTCGTGGCCGAGCGGTTAAGGCGATAGACTAGAAATCTATTGGGGTCTCCCCGCACAGGTTCGAATCCTGTCGACTGCGTGCATACCTTTTTTGGAAGCCTGTGTGGCTTCGTGCGCATTCTTGCAGAGGAAGCAACTGTAGAATAATTAGTTTCCACGTCTCTTCGCGTAAAATTGAAGCGGGGGCACATGCCCGACCTCAACGAACCTAAGAAACAGACGAGCGTCTTGCAACTGAATTTATACCTAATAATGGCCTTTTAGAGCGCATTTGTGCAAGTTGCAGTCGTGGCCGAGCGGTTAAGGCGATAGACTAGAAATCTATTGGGGTCTCCCCGCACAAGTTCGAATCCTGTCGACTGCGTGCATGCTTTTTTTGGAAGCCTGTGTGGCTTCGTGCGCATTTCTGCAGAGGAAGCAACTGTAGAATAATTAGTTTCCACGTCTTTTCACGTAAAATTGAAACGGGGGCACATGCCCGACCTCAACGAACCTAAGAAACAGACGAGCGTCTTGCAACTGAATTTATACCTAATAATGTCTTTTTAGAGCGCCATTGTGCAAGTTGCAGTCGTGGCCGAGCGGTTAAGGCGATAGACTAGAAATCTATTGGGGTCTCCCCGCACAACTTCGAATCCTGTCGACTGCGTGCATGCTTTTTTGGAACCCTGTGTGGCTTCGTGCGCATTCTTGCAGAGGAAGCAACTGTAGAATAATTCGTTTCCACGTCTCTTCGCGTAAAATTGAAGCGGGGGCACGTGCCCGACCTCAACGAACCTAAGAAGCAGACGAGCGTCTTGCAACTGAATTTATACCTAATAATGGCCTTTTAGAGCGCCTTTGTGCAAGTTGCAGTCGTGGCCGAGCGGTTAAGGCGATAGACTAGAAATCTATTGGGGTCTCCCCGCGCAGGTTCGAATCCTGTCGACTGCGTGCATACCTTTTTTGCAAGCCTGTGTGGCTTCGTGCGCATTTTTGCAGAGGAAGCAACTGTAGAATAATTAGTTTCCACGTCTCTTCGCGTAAAATTGAAGCGGGGGCACATGCCCGACCTCAACGAACCTAAGAAACAGACGAGCGTCTTGCAACTGAATTTATACCTAATAATGGCCTTTTAGAGCGCATTTGTGCAAGTTGCAGTCGTGGCCGAGCGGTTAAGGCGATAGACTAGAAATCTATTGGGGTCTCCCCGCACAAGTTCGAATCCTGTCGACTGCGTGCATGCTTTTTTGGAAGCCTGTGTGGCTTCGTGCGCATTTCTGCAGAGGAAGCAACTGTAGAATAATTAGTTTCCACGTCTTTTCACGTAAAATTGAAACGGGGGCACATGCCCGACCTCAACGAACCTAAGAAACAGACGAGCGTCTTGCAACTGAATTTATACCTAATAATGTCTTTTTAGAGCGCCATTGTGCAAGTTGCAGTCGTGGCCGAGCGGTTAAGGCGATAGACTAGAAATCTATTGGGGTCTCCCCGCACAACTTCGAATCCTGTCGACTGCGTGCATGCTTTTTTGGAACCCTGTGTGGCTTCGTGCGCATTCTTGCAGAGGAAGCAACTGTAGAATAATTAGTTTCCACGTCTCTTCGCGTAAAATTGAAGCGGGGGCACATGCCCGACCTCAACGAACCTAAGAAGCAGACGAGCCTCTTGCAACTGAATTTATACCTAATAATGGCCTTTTAGAGCGCCTTTGTGCAAGTTGCAGTCGTGGCCGAGCGGTTAAGGCGATAGACTAGAAATCTATTGGGGTCTCCCCGCACAGGTTCGAATCCTGTCGACTGCGTGCATACCTTTTTTGCAAGCCTGTGTGGCTTCGTGCGCATTCTTGCAGAGGAAGCAACTGTAGAATAATTAGTTTCCACGTCTCTTCGCGTAAAATTGAAGCGGGGGCACATGCCCGACCTCAACGAACCTAAGAAACAGACGAGCGTCTTGCAACTGAATTTATACCTAATAATGGCTTTTAGAGCGCATTTGTGCAAGTTGCAGTCGTGGCCGAGCGGTTAAGGCGTTAGACTAGAAATCTATTGGGGTCTCCCCGCACAGGTTCGAATCCTGTCGACTGCGTGCATACCTTTTTTGGAAGCCTGTGGGGCTTCGTGCGCATTTCTGCAGAGGAAGCAACTGTAGAATAATTAGTTTCCACGTCTCTTCGCGTAAAATTGAAGCGGGGGCACGTGCCCGACCTCAACGAACCTAAGAAGCAGACGAGCGTCTTGCAACTGAATTTATACCTAATAATGGCCTTTTAGAGCGCCTTTGTGCAAGTTGCAGTCGTGGCCGAGCGGTTAAGGCGATAGACTAGAAATCTATTGGGGTCTCCCCGCACAAGTTCGAATCCTGTCGACTGCGTGCATACCTTTTTTGGAAGCCTGTGTGGCTTCGTGCGCATTTCTGCAGAGGAAGCAACTGTAGAATAATTCGTTTCCACGTCTCTTCGCGTAAAATTGAAGCGGGGCCACATGCCCGACCTCAACGAACCTAAGAAACAGACGAGCGTCTTGCAACTGAATTTATACCTAATAATGGCCTTTTAGAGCGCCTTTGTGCAAGTTGCAGTCGTGGCCGAGCGGTTAAGGCGATAGACTAGAAATCTATTGGGGTCTCCCCGCACAGGTTCGAATCCTGTCGACTGCGTGCATACCTTTTTTGGAAGCCTGTGTGGCTTCGTGCGCATTCTTGCAGAGGAAGCAACTGTAGAATAATTCGTTTCCACGTCTCTTCGCGTAAAATTGAAGCGGGGGCACGTGCCCGACCTCAACGAACCTAAGAAGCAGACGAGCGTCTTGCAACTGAATTTATACCTAATAATGGCCTTTTAGAGCGCCTTTGTGCAAGTTGCAGTCGTGGCCGAGCGGTTAAGGCGATAGACTAGAAATCTATTGGGGTCTCCCCGCGCAGGTTCGAATCCTGTCGACTGCGTGCATACCTTTTTTGCAAGCCTGTGTGGCTTCGTGCGCATTTTTGCAGAGGAAGCAACTGTAGAATAATTAGTTTCCACGTCTCTTCGCGTAAAATTGAAGCGGGGGCACATGCCCGACCTCAACGAACCTAAGAAACAGACGAGCGTCTTGCAACTGAATTTATACCTAATAATGGCCTTTTAGAGCGCATTTGTGCAAGTTGCAGTCGTGGCCGAGCGGTTAAGGCGATAGACTAGAAATCTATTGGGGTCTCCCCGCACAAGTTCGAATCCTGTCGACTGCGTGCATGCTTTTTTGGAAGCCTGTGTGGCTTCGTGCGCATTTCTGCAGAGGAAGCAACTGTAGAATAATTAGTTTCCACGTCTTTTCACGTAAAATTGAAGCGGGGGCACATGCCCGACCTCAACGAACCTAAGAAACAGACGAGCGTCTTGCAACTGAATTTATACCTAATAATGTCTTTTTAGAGCGCCTTTGTGCAAGTTGCAGTCGTGGCCGAGCGGTTAAGGCGATAGACTAGAAATCTATTGGGGTCTCCCCGCACAACTTCGAATCCTGTCGACTGCGTGCATGCTTTTTTGGAACCCTGTGTGGCTTCGTGCGCATTCTTGCAGAGGAAGCAACTGTAGAATAATTAGTTTCCACGTCTCTTCGCGTAAAATTGAAGCGGGGGCACATGCCCGACCTCAACGAACCTAAGAAGCAGACGAGCGTCTTGCAACTGAATTTATACCTAATAATGGCCTTTTAGAGCGCCTTTGTGCAAGTTGCAGTCGTGGCCGAGCGGTTAAGGCGATAGACTAGAAATCTATTGGGGTCTCCCCGCACAGGTTCGAATCCTGTCGACTGCGTGCATACCTTTTTTGCAAGCCTGTGTGGCTTCGTGCGCATTCTTGCAGAGGAAGCAACTGTAGAATAATTAGTTTCCACGTCTCTTCGCGTAAAATTGAAGCGGGGGCACATGCCCGACCTCAACGAACCTAAGAAACAGACGAGCGTCTTGCAACTGAATTTATACCTAATAATGGCCTTTTAGAGCGCATTTGTGCAAGTTGCAGTCGTGGCCGAGCGGTTAAGGCGTTAGACTAGAAATCTATTGGGGTCTCCCCGCACAGGTTCGAATCCTGTCGACTGCGTGCATACCTTTTTTGGAAGCCTGTGGGGCTTCGTGCGCATTTCTGCAGAGGAAGCAACTGTAGAATAATTAGTTTCCACGTCTCTTCGCGTAAAATTGAAGCGGGGGCACGTGCCCGACCTCAACGAACCTAAGAAGCAGACGAGCGTCTTGCAACTGAATTTATACCTAATAATGGCCTTTTAGAGCGCCTTTGTGCAAGTTGCAGTCGTGGCCGAGCGGTTAAGGCGTTAGACTAGAAATCTATTGGGGTCTCCCCGCACAGGTTCGAATCCTGTCGACTGCGTGCATACCTTTTTTGGAAGCCTGTGGGGCTTCGTGCGCATTTCTGCAGAGGAAGCAACTGTAGAATAATTAGTTTCCACGTCTCTTCGCGTAAAATTGAAGCGGGGCCACATGCCCGACCTCAACGAACCTAAGAAACAGACGAGCGTCTTGCAACTGAATTTATACCTAATAATGGCCTTTTAGAGCACCTTGTTGTAAGTTGCAGTCGTGGCCGAGCGGTTAAGGCGATAGACTAGAAATCTATTGGGGTCTCCCCGCACAGGTTCGAATCCTGTCGACTGCGTGCATACCTTTTTTGGAAGCCTGTGTGGCTTCGTGCGCATTCTTGCAGAGGAAGCAACTGTAGAATAATTAGTTTCCACGTCTCTTCGCGCAAAATTGAAGCGGGGGCACATACCCGACCTCAACGAACCTAAGAAGCAGACGAGCGTCTTGCAACTGAATTTATACCTAATAATGGCCTTTTAGAGCGCATTTGTGCAAGTTGCAGTCGTGGCCGAGCGGTTAAGGCGATAGACTAGGAATCTATTGGGGTCTCCCCGCACAAGTTCGAATCCTGTCGACTGCGTGCATACCTTTTTTGGAAGCCTGTGTGGCTTCGTGCGCATTTCTGCAGAGGAAGCAACTGTAGAATAATTAGTTTCCACGTCTTTTCGCGTAAAATTGAAGCGGGGGCACGTGCCCGACCTCAACGAACCTAAGAAACAGACGAGCGTCTTGCAACTGAATTTATACCTAATAATGGCCTTTTAGAGCGCATTTGTGCAAGTTGCAGTCGTGGCCGAGCGGTTAAGGCGATAGACTAGAAATCTATTGGGGTCTCCCCGCACAAGTTCGAATCCTGTCGACTGCGTGCATACCTTTTTTGGAAGCCTGTGTGGCTTCGTGCGCATTCTTGCAGAGGATGCAACTGTAGAATAATTCGTTTCCACGTCTCTTCGCGTAAAATTGAAGCGGGGGCACGTGCCCGACCTCAACGAACCTAAGAAGCAGACGAGCGTCTTGCAACTGAATTTATACCTAATAATGGCCTTTTAGAGCGCCTTTGTGCAAGTTGCAGTCGTGGCCGAGCGGTTAAGGCGATAGACTAGAAATCTATTGGGGTCTCCCCGCGCAGGTTCGAATCCTGTCGACTGCATGCATGCTTTTTTTGGAACCCTGTGTGGCTTCGTGCGCATTCTTGCAGAGGAAGCAACTGTAGAATAATTAGTTTCCACGTCTCTTCGCGTAAAATTGAAGCGGGGGCACATGCCCGACCTCAACGAACCTAAGAAGCAGACGAGCGTCTTGCAACTGAATTTATACCTAATAATGGCCTTTTAGAGCGCCTTTGTGCAAGTTGCAGTCGTGGCCGAGCGGTTAAGGCGATAGACTAGAAATCTATTGGGGTCTCCCCGCACAGGTTCGAATCCTGTCGACTGCGTGCATACGTTTTTTGCAAGCCTGTGTGGCTTCGTGCGCATTCTTGCAGAGGAAGCAACTGTAGAATAATTAGTTTCCACGTCTCTTCGCGTAAAATTGAAGCGGGGGCACATGCCCGACCTCAACGAACCTAAGAAACAGACGAGCGTCTTGCAACTGAATTTATACCTAATAATGGCCTTTTAGAGCGCATTTGTGCAAGTTGCAGTCGTGGCCGAGCGGTTAAGGCGTTAGACTAGAAATCTATTGGGGTCTCCCCGCACAGGTTCGAATCCTGTCGACTGCGTGCATACCTTTTTTGGAAGCCTGTGGGGCTTCGTGCGCATTTCTGCAGAGGAAGCAACTGTAGAATAATTAGTTTCCACGTCTCTTCGCGTAAAATTGAAGCGGGGGCACGTGCCCGACCTCAACGAACCTAAGAAGCAGACGAGCGTCTTGCAACTGAATTTATACCTAATAATGGCCTTTTAGAGCGCCTTTGTGCAAGTTGCAGTCGTGGCCGAGCGGTTAAGGCGATAGACTAGAAATCTATTGGGGTCTCCCCGCACAAGTTCGAATCCTGTCGACTGCGTGCATACCTTTTTTGGAAGCCTGTGTGGCTTCGTGCGCATTTCTGCAGAGGAAGCAACTGTAGAATAATTAGTTTCCACGTCTCTTCGCGTAAAATTGAAGCGGGGCCACATGCCCGACCTCAACGAACCTAAGAAACAGACGAGCGTCTTGCAACTGAATTTATACCTAATAATGGCCTTTTAGAGCACCTTGTTGTAAGTTGCAGTCGTGGCCGAGCGGTTAAGGCGATAGACTAGAAATCTATTGGGGTCTCCCCGCACAGGTTCGAATCCTGTCGACTGCGTGCATACCTTTTTTGGAAGCCTGTGTGGCTTCGTGCGCATTCTTGCAGAGGAAGCAACTGTAGAATAATTAGTTTCCACGTCTCTTCGCGCAAAATTGAAGCGGGGGCACATGCCCGACCTCAACGAACCTAAGAAGCAGACGAGCGTCTTGCAACTGAATTTATACCTAATAATGGCCTTTTAGAGCGCATTTGTGCAAGTTGCAGTCGTGGCCGAGCGGTTAAGGCGATAGACTAGGAATCTATTGGGGTCTCCCCGCACAAGTTCGAATCCTGTCGACTGCGTGCATACCTTTTTTGGAAGCCTGTGTGGCTTCGTGCGCATTTCTGCAGAGGAAGCAACTGTAGAATAATTAGTTTCCACGTCTTTTCGCGTAAAATTGAAGCGGGGGCACGTGCCCGACCTCAACGAACCTAAGAAACAGACGAGCGTCTTGCAACTGAATTTATACCTAATAATGGCCTTTTAGAGCGCATTTGTGCAAGTTGCAGTCGTGGCCGAGCGGTTAAGGCGATAGACTAGAAATCTATTGGGGTCTCCCCGCCCAGGTTCGAATCCTGTCGACTGCGTGCATACCTTTTTTGCAAGCCTGTGTGGCTTCGTGCGCATTTTTGCAGAGGAAGCAACTGTAGAATAATTAGTTTCCACGTCTCTTCGCGTAAAATTGAAGCGGGGGCACATGCCCGACCTCAACGAACCTAAGAAACAGACGAGTGTCTTGCAACTGAATTTATACCTAATAATGGCCTTTTAGAGCGCATTTGTGCAAGTTGCAGTCGTGGCCGAGCGGTTAAGGCGATAGACTAGAAATCTATTGGGGTCTCCCCGCACAAGTTCGAATCCTGTCGACTGCGTGCATACCTTTTTTGGAAGCCTGTGTGGCTTCGTGCGCATTCTTGCAGAGGAAGCAACTGTAGAATAATTAGTTTCCACGTCTCTTCGCGTAAATTTGAAGCGGGGGCACGTGCCCGACCTCAACGAACCTAAGAAGCAGACGAGCGTCTTGCAACTGAATTTATACCTAATAATCGCCTTTTAGAGCGCCTTTGTGCAAGTTGCAGTCGTGGCCGAGCGGTTAAGGCGATAGACTAGAAATCTATTGGGGTCTCCCCGCACAGGTTCGAATCCTGTCGACTGCGTGCATACCTTTTTTGCAAGCCTGTGTGGCTTCGTGCGCATTCTTGCAGAGGAAGCAACTGTAGAATAATTAGTTTCCACGTCTCTTCGCGTAAATTTGAAGCGGGGGCACGTGCCCGACCTCAACGAACCTAAGAAACAGACGAGCGTCTTGCAACTGAATTTATACCTAATAATGGCCTTTTAGAGCACCTTGTTGTAAGTTGCCGTCGTGGCCGAGCGGTTAAGGCGATAGACTAGAAATCTATTGGGGTCTCCCCGCACAGGTTCGAATCCTGTCGACTGCGTGCATACCTTTTTGGAAGCCTGTGTGGCTTCGTGCGCATTCTTGCAGAGGAAGCAACTGTAGAATAATTAGTTTCCACGTCTCTTCGCGTAAAATTGAAGCGGGGGCACATGCCCGACCTCAACGAACCTAAGAAGCAGACGAGCGTCTTGCAACTGAATTTATACCTAATAATGGCCTTTTAGAGCGCCTTTGTGCAAGTTGCAGTCGTGGCCGAGCGGTTAAGGCGATAGACTAGAAATCTATTGGGGTCTCCCCGCCCAGGTTCGAATCCTGTCGACTGCGTGCATACCATTTTTGCAAGCCTGTGTGGCTTCGTGCGCATTTTTGCAGAGAAAGCAACTGTAGAATAATTAGTTTCCACGTCTCTTCGCGTAAAATTGAAGCGGGGGCACATGCCCGACCTCAACGAACCTAAGAAACAGACGAGCGTCTTGCAACTGAATTTATACCTAATAATGGCCTTTTAGAGCGCATTTGTGCAAGTTGCAGTCGTGGCCGAGCGGTTAAGGCGATAGACTAGAAATCTATTGGGGTCTCCCCGCACAAGTTCGAATCCTGTCGACTGCGTGCATACCTTTTTTGGAAGCCTGTGTGGCTTCGTGCGCATTTCTGCAGAGGAAGCAACTGTAGAATAATTAGTTTCCACGTCTCGTCGCGTAAAATTGAAGCGGGGGCACGTGCCCGACCTCAACGAACCTAAGAAGCAGACGAGCGTCTTGCAACTGAATTTATACCTAATAATGGCCTTTTAGAGCGCCTTTGTGCAAGTTGCAGTCGTGGCCGAGCGGTTAAGGCGATAGACTAGAAATCTATTGGGGTCTCCCCGCACAGGTTCGAATCCTGTCGACTGCGTGCATACCTTTTTTGCAAGCCTGTGTGGCTTCGTGCGCATTCTTGCAGCGGAAGCAACTGTAGAATAATTAGTTTCCACGTCTCTTCGCGTAAAATTGAAGCGGGGGCACATGCCCGACCTCAACGAACCTAAGAAGCAGACGAGCGTCTTGCAACTGAATTTATACCTAATAATGGCCTTTTAGAGCGCATTTGTGCAAGTTGCAGTCGTGGCCGAGCGGTTAAGGCGATAGACTAGGAATCTATTGGGGTCTCCCCGCACAAGTTCGAATCCTGTCGACTGCGTGCATACCTTTTTTGGAAGCCTGTGTGGCTTCGTGCGCATTTCTGCAGAGGAAGCAACTGTAGAATAATTAGTTTCCACGTCTTTTCGCGTAAAATTGAAGCGGGGGCACGTGCCCGACCTCAACGAACCTAAGAAACAGACGAGCGTCTTGCAACTGAATTTATACCTAATAATGGCCTTTTAGAGCGCATTTGTGCAAGTTGCAGTCGTGGCCGAGCGGTTAAGGCGATAGACTAGAAATCTATTGGGGTCTCCCCGCCCAGGTTCGAATCCTGTCGACTGCGTGCATACCTTTTTTGCAAGCCTGTGTGGCTTCGTGCGCATTTTTGCAGAGGAAGCAACTGTAGAATAATTAGTTTCCACGTCTCTTCGCGTAAAATTGAAGCGGGGGCACATGCCCGACCTCAACGAACCTAAGAAACAGACGAGTGTCTTGCAACTGAATTTATACCTAATAATGGCCTTTTAGAGCGCATTTGTGCAAGTTGCAGTCGTGGCCGAGCGGTTAAGGCGATAGACTAGAAATCTATTGGGGTCTCCCCGCACAAGTTCGAATCCTGTCGACTGCGTGCATACCTTTTTTGGAAGCCTGTGTGGCTTCGTGCGCATTCTTGCAGAGGAAGCAACTGTAGAATAATTAGTTTCCACGTCTCTTCGCGTAAATTTGAAGCGGGGGCACGTGCCCGACCTCAACGAACCTAAGAAGCAGACGAGCGTCTTGCAACTGAATTTATACCTAATAATCGCCTTTTAGAGCGCCTTTGTGCAAGTTGCAGTCGTGGCCGAGCGGTTAAGGCGATAGACTAGAAATCTATTGGGGTCTCCCCGCACAGGTTCGAATCCTGTCGACTGCGTGCATACCTTTTTTGCAAGCCTGTGTGGCTTCGTGCGCATTCTTGCAGAGGAAGCAACTGTAGAATAATTAGTTTCCACGTCTCTTCGCGTAAATTTGAAGCGGGGGCACGTGCCCGACCTCAACGAACCTAAGAAACAGACGAGCGTCTTGCAACTGAATTTATACCTAATAATGGCCTTTTAGAGCACCTTGTTGTAAGTTGCCGTCGTGGCCGAGCGGTTAAGGCGATAGACTAGAAATCTATTGGGGTCTCCCCGCACAGGTTCGAATCCTGTCGACTGCGTGCATACCTTTTTGGAAGCCTGTGTGGCTTCGTGCGCATTCTTGCAGAGGAAGCAACTGTAGAATAATTAGTTTCCACGTCTCTTCGCGTAAAATTGAAGCGGGGGCACATGCCCGACCTCAACGAACCTAAGAAGCAGACGAGCGTCTTGCAACTGAATTTATACCTAATAATGGCCTTTTAGAGCGCCTTTGTGCAAGTTGCAGTCGTGGCCGAGCGGTTAAGGCGATAGACTAGAAATCTATTGGGGTCTCCCCGCCCAGGTTCGAATCCTGTCGACTGCGTGCATACCATTTTTGCAAGCCTGTGTGGCTTCGTGCGCATTTTTGCAGAGAAAGCAACTGTAGAATAATTAGTTTCCACGTCTCTTCGCGTAAAATTGAAGCGGGGGCACATGCCCGACCTCAACGAACCTAAGAAGCAGACGAGCGTCTTGCAACTGAATTTATACCTAATAATGGCCTTTTAGAGCGCCTTTGTGCAAGTTGCAGTCGTGGCCGAGCGGTTAAGGCGATAGACTAGAAATCTATTGGGGTCTCCCCGCCCAGGTTCGAATCCTGTCGACTGCGTGCATACCATTTTTGCAAGCCTGTGTGGCTTCGTGCGCATTTTTGCAGAGAAAGCAACTGTAGAATAATTAGTTTCCACGTCTCGTCGCGTAAAATTGAAGCGGGGGCACGTGCCCGACCTCAACGAACCTAAGAAACAGACGAGCGTCTTGCAACTGAATTTATACCTAATAATGGCCTTTTAGAGCGCCTTTGTGCAAGTTGCAGTCGTGGCCGAGCGGTTAAGGCGATAGACTAGAAATCTATTGGGGTCTCCCCGCACAGGTTCGAATCCTGTCGACTGCGTGCATACCTTTTTTGCAAGCCTGTGTGGCTTCGTGCGCATTCTTGCAGAGGAAGCAACTGTAGAATAATTAGTTTCCACGTCTCTTCGCGTAAAATTGAAGCGGGGGCACATGCCCGACCTCAACGAACCTAAGAAGCAGACGAGCGTCTTGCAACTGAATTTATACCTAATAATGGCCTTTTAGAGCGCCTTCGTGCAAGTTGCAGTCGTGGCCGAGCGGTTAAGGCGATAGACTAGAAATCTATTGGGGTCTCCCCGCCCAGGTTCGAATCCTGTCGACTGCGTGCATACCTTTTTTGCAAGCCTGTGTGGCTTCGTGCGCATTTTTGCAGAGGAAGCAACTGTAGAATAATTAGTTTCCACGTCTCTTCGCGTAAAATTGAAGCGGGGGCACATGCCCGACCTCAACGAACCTAAGAAACAGACGAGCGTCTTGCAACTGAATTTATACCTAATAATGGCCTTTTAGAGCGCATTTGTGCAAGTTGCAGTCGTGGCCGAGCGGTTAAGGCGATAGACTAGAAATCTATTGGGGTCTCCCCGCACAAGTTCGAATCCTGTCGACTGCGTGCATACCTTTTTTGGAAGCCTGTGTGGCTTCGTGCGCATTTCTGCAGAGGAAGCAACTGTAGAATAATTAGTTTCCACGTCTCGTCGCGTAAAATTGAAGCGGGGGCACGTGCCCGACCTCAACAAACCTAAGAAGCAGACGAGCGTCTTGCAACTGAATTTATACCTAATAATGGCCTTTTAGAGCGCATTTGTGCAAGTTGCAGTCGTGGCCGAGCGGTTAAGGCGATAGACTAGAAATCTATTGGGGTCTCCCCGCACAGGTTCGAATCCTGTCGACTGCGTGCATACCTTTTTTGCAAGCCTGTGTGGCTTCGTGCGCATTCTTGCAGAGGAAGCAACTGTAGAATAATTAGTTTCCACGTCTCTTCGCGTAAATTTGAAGCGGGGGCACGTGCCCGACCTCAACGAACCTAAGAAACAGACGAGCGTCTTGCAACTGAATTTATACCTAATAATGGCCTTTTAGAGCACCTTGTTGTAAGTTGCCGTCGTGGCCGAGCGGTTAAGGCGATAGACTAGAAATCTATTGGGGTCTCCCCGCACAGGTTCGAATCCTGTCGACTGCGTGCATACCTTTTTTGCAAGCCTGTGTGGCTTCGTGCGCATTTTTGCAGAGAAAGCAACTGTAGAATAATTAGTTTCCACGTCTCTTCGCGTAAAATTGAAGCGGGGGCACATGCCCGACCTCAACGAACCTAAGAAACAGACGAGCGTCTTGCAACTGAATTTATACCTAATAATGGCCTTTTAGAGCGCATTTGTGCAAGTTGCAGTCGTGGCCGAGCGGTTAAGGCGATAGACTAGAAATCTATTGGGGTCTCCCCGCACAAGTTCGAATCCTGTCGACTGCGTGCATACCTTTTTTGGAAGCCTGTGTGGCTTCGTGCGCATTTCTGCAGAGGAAGCAACTGTAGAATAATTAGTTTCCACGTCTCGTCGCGTAAAATTGAAGCGGGGGCACGTGCCCGACCTCAACGAACCTAAGAAGCAGACGAGCGTCTTGCAACTGAATTTATACCTAATAATGGCCTTTTAGAGCGCCTTTGTGCAAGTTGCAGTCGTGGCCGAGCGGTTAAGGCGATATACTAGAAATCTATTGGGGTCTCCCCGCACAGGTTCGAATCCTGTCGACTGCGTGCATACCTTTTTTGCAAGCCTGTGTGGCTTCGTGCGCATTCTTGCAGAGGAAGCAACTGTAGAATAATTAGTTTCCACGTCTCTTCGCGTAAAATTGAAGCGGGGGCACGTGCCCGACCTCAACGAACCTAAGAAGCAGACGAGCGTCTTGCAACTGAATTTATATCTAATAATGGCCTTTTAGAGCGCCTTTGTGCAAGTTGCAGTCGTGGCCGAGCGGTTAAGGCGATAGACTAGAAATCTATTGGGGTCTCCCCGCACAGGTTCGAATCCTGTCGACTGCGTGCATACCTTCTTTGGAAGCCTGTGTGGCTTCGTGCGCATTCTTGCAGAGGAAGCAACTGTAGAATAATTAGTTTCCACGTCTCTTCGCGTAAAATTGAAGCGGGGGCACGTGCCCGACCTCAACGAACCTAAGAAGCAGACGAGTGTCTTGCAACTGAATTTATACCTAATAATGGCCTTTTAGAGCGCCTTTGTGCAAGTTGCAGTCGTGGCCGAGCGGTTAAGGCGATAGACTAGAAATCTATTGGGGTCTCCCCGCACAAGTTCGAATCCTGTCGACTGCGTGCATACCTTTTTTGGAAGCCTGTGTGGCTTCGTGCGTATTTCTGCAGAGGAAGCAACTGTAGAATAATTAGTTTCCACGTCTCGTCGCGTAAAATTGAAGCGGGGGCACGTGCCCGACCTCAACGAACCTAAGAAGCAGACGAGCGTCTTGCAACTGAATTTATACCTAATAATGGCCTTTTAGAGCGCATTTGTGCAAGTTGCAGTCGTGGCCGAGCGGTTAAGGCGATAGACTAGAAATCTATTGGGGTCTCCCCGCACAAGTTCGAATCCTGTCGACTGCGTGCATACCTTTTTTGGAAGCCTGTGTGGCTTCGTGCGTATTTCTGCAGAGGAAGCAACTGTAGAATAATTAGTTTCCACGTCTCGTCGCGTAAAATTGAAGCGGGGGCACGTGCCCGACCTCAACGAACCTAAGAAGCAGACGAGCGTCTTGCAACTGAATTTATACCTAATAATGGCCTTTTAGAGCGCCTTTGTGCAAGTTGCAGTCGTGGCCGAGCGGTTAAGGCGATAGACTAGAAATCTATTGGGGTCTCCCCGCACAGGTTCGAATCCTGTCGACTGCGTGCATACCTTTTTTGCAAGCCTGTGTGGCTTCGTGCGCGTTCTTGCAGAGGAAGCAACTGTAGAATAATTAGTTTCCACGTCTCTTCGCGTAAAATTGAAGCGGGGGCACGTGCCCGACCTCAACGAACCTAAGAAGCAGACGAGCGTCTTGCAACTGAATTTATATCTAATAATGGCCTTTTAGAGCGCCTTTGTGCAAGTTGCAGTCGTGGCCGAGCGGTTAAGGCGATAGACCAGAAATCTATTGGGGTCTCCCCGCACAGGTTCGAATCCTGTCGACTGCGTGCATACCTTCTTTGGAAGCCTGTGTGGCTTCGTGCGCATTCTTGCAGAGGAAGCAACTGTAGAATAATTAGTTTCCACGTCTCTTCGCGTAAAATTGAAGCGGGGGCACGTGCCCGACCTCAACGAACCTAAGAAGCAGACGAGTGTCTTGCAACTGAATTTATACCTAATAATGGCCTTTTAGAGCGCCTTTGTGCAAGTTGCAGTCGTGGCCGAGCGGTTAAGGCGATAGACTAGAAATCTATTGGGGTCTCCCCGCACAGGTTCGAATCCTGTCGACTGCGTGCATACCTTTTTTGGAAGCCTGTGTGGCTTCGTGCGCATTCTTGCAGAGGAAGCAACTGTAGAATAATTCGTTTCCACGTCTCTTCGCGTAAAATTGAAGCGGGGGCACGTGCCCGACCTCAACGAACCTAAGAAGCAGACGAGCGTCTTGCAACTGAATTTATACCTAATAATGGCCTTTTAAAGCGCCTTTGTGCAAGTTGCAGTCGTGGCCGAGCGGTTAAGGCGATAGACTAGAAATCTATTGGGGTCTCCCCGCACAGGTTCGAATCCTGTCGACTGCGTGCATACCTTTTTTGGAAGCCTGTGTGGCTTCGTGCGCATTTCTGCAGAGGAAGCAACTGTAGAATAATTAGTTTCCACGTCTCGTCGCGTAAAATTGAAGCGGGGGCACGTGCCCGACCTCAACGAACCTAAGAAGCAGACGAGCGTCTTGCAACTGAATTTATACCTAATAATGGCCTTTTAAAGCGCCTTTGTGCAAGTTGCAGTCGTGGCCGAGCGGTTAAGGCGATAGACTAGAAATCTATTGGGGTCTCCCCGCACAGGTTCGAATCCTGTCGACTGCGTGCATACCTTTTTTGCAAGCCTGTGTGGCTTCGTGCGCATTCTTGCAGAGGAAGCAACTGTAGAATAATTAGTTTCCACGTCTCTTCGCGTAAATTTGAAGCGGGGGCACATGCCCGACCTCAACGAACCTAAGAAACAGACGAGCGTCTTGCAACTGAATTTATACCTAATAATGGCCTTTTAGAGCACCTTGTTGTAAGTTGCAGTCGTGGCCGAGCGGTTAAGGCGATAGACTAGAAATCTATTGGGGTCTCCCCGCACAGGTTCGAATCCTGTCGACTGCGTGCATACCTTTTTTGGAAGCCTGTGTGGCTTCGTGCGCATTCTTGCAGAGGAAGCAACTGTAGAATAATTAGTTTCCACGTCTCTTCGCGCAAAATTGAAGCGGGGGCACATACCCGACCTCAACGAACCTAAGAAGCAGACGAGCGTCTTGCAACTGAATTTATACCTAATAATGGCCTTTTAGAGCGCCATTGTGCAAGTTGCAGTCGTGGCCGAGCGGTTAAGGCGATAGACTAGAAATCTATTGGGGTCTCCGCGCACAGGTTCGAATCCTGTCGACTGCGTGCATACCTTTTTTGCAAGCCTGTGTGGCTTCGTGCGCATTTTTGCAGAGGAAGCAACTGTAGAATAATTAGTTTCCACGTCTCTTCGCGTAAAATTGAAGCGGGGGCACGTGCCCGACCTCAACGAACCTAAGAAGCAGACGAGCGTCTTGCAACTGAATTTATACCTAATAATGGCCTTTTAGAGCGCCTTTGTGCAAGTTGCAGTCGTGGCCGAGCGGTTAAGGCGATAGACTAGAAATCTATTGGGGTCTCCCCGCAAAGGTTCGAATCCTGTCGACTGCGTGCATACCTTTTTTGCAAGCCTGTGTGGCTTCGTGCGCATTCTTGCAGAGGAAGCAACTGTAGAATAATTAGTTTCCACGTCTCTTCGCGTAAAATTGAAGCGGGGGCACATGCCCGACCTCAACGAACCTAAGAAACAGACGAGCGTCTTGCAACTGAATTTATACCTAATAATGGCCTTTTAGAGCGCATTTGTGCAAGTTGCAGTCGTGGCCGAGCGGTTAAGGCGATAGACTAGAAATCTATTGGGGTCTCCCCGCACAAGTTCGAATCCTGTCGACTGCGTGCATACCTTTTTTGGAAGCCTGTGTGGCTTCGTGCGCATTTCTGCAGAGGAAGCAACTGTAGAATAATTAGTTTCCACGTCTCGTCGCGTAAAATTGAAGCGGGGGCACGTGCCCGACCTCAACGAACCTAAGAAGCAGACGAGCGTCTTGCAACTGAATTTATACCTAATAATGGCCTTTTAGAGCGCATTTGTGCAAGTTGCAGTCGTGGCCGAGCGGTTAAGGCGATAGACTAGAAATCTATTGGGGTCTCCCCGCACAGGTTCGAATCCTGTCGACTGCGTGCATACCTTTTTTGCAAGCCTGTGTGGCTTCGTGCGCATTCTTGCAGAGGAAGCAACTGTAGAATAATTAGTTTCCACGTCTCTTCGCGTAAATTTGAAGCGGGGGCACGTGCCCGACCTCAACGAACCTAAGAAACAGACGAGCGTCTTGCAACTGAATTTATACCTAATAATGGCCTTTTAGAGCACCTTGTTGTAAGTTGCCGTCGTGGCCGAGCGGTTAAGGCGATAGACTAGAAATCTATTGGGGTCTCCCCGCACAGGTTCGAATCCTGTCGACTGCGTGCATACCTTTTTGGAAGCCTGTGTGGCTTCGTGCGCATTCTTGCAGAGGAAGCAACTGTAGAATAATTAGTTTCCACGTCTCTTCGCGTAAAATTGAAGCGGGGGCACATGCCCGACCTCAACGAACCTAAGAAGCAGACGAGCGTCTTGCAACTGAATTTATACCTAATAATGGCCTTTTAGAGCGCCTTTGTGCAAGTTGCAGTCGTGGCCGAGCGGTTAAGGCGATAGACTAGAAATCTATTGGGGTCTCCCCGCCCAGGTTCGAATCCTGTCGACTGCGTGCATACCTTTTTTGCAAGCCTGTGTGGCTTCGTGCGCATTTTTGCAGAGAAAGCAACTGTAGAATAATTAGTTTCCACGTCTCTTCGCGTAAAATTGAAGCGGGGGCACATGCCCGACCTCAACGAACCTAAGAAACAGACGAGCGTCTTGCAACTGAATTTATACCTAATAATGGCCTTTTAGAGCGCATTTGTGCAAGTTGCAGTCGTGGCCGAGCGGTTAAGGCGATAGACTAGAAATCTATTGGGGTCTCCCCGCACAAGTTCGAATCCTGTCGACTGCGTGCATACCTTTTTTGGAAGCCTGTGTGGCTTCGTGCGCATTTCTGCAGAGGAAGCAACTGTAGAATAATTAGTTTCCACGTCTCGTCGCGTAAAATTGAAGCGGGGGCACGTGCCCGACCTCAACGAACCTAAGAAGCAGACGAGCGTCTTGCAACTGAATTTATACCTAATAATGGCCTTTTAGAGCGCCTTTGTGCAAGTTGCAGTCGTGGCCGAGCGGTTAAGGCGATATACTAGAAATCTATTGGGGTCTCCCCGCACAGGTTCGAATCCTGTCGACTGCGTGCATACCTTTTTTGCAAGCCTGTGTGGCTTCGTGCGCATTCTTGCAGAGGAAGCAACTGTAGAATAATTAGTTTCCACGTCTCTTCGCGTAAAATTGAAGCGGGGGCACGTGCCCGACCTCAACGAACCTAAGAAGCAGACGAGCGTCTTGCAACTGAATTTATATCTAATAATGGCCTTTTAGAGCGCCTTTGTGCAAGTTGCAGTCGTGGCCGAGCGGTTAAGGCGATAGACTAGAAATCTATTGGGGTCTCTCCGCACAGGTTCGAATCCTGTCGACTGCGTGCATACCTTCTTTGGAAGCCTGTGTGGCTTCGTGCGCATTCTTGCAGAGGAAGCAACTGTAGAATAATTAGTTTCCACGTCTCTTCGCGTAAAATTGAAGCGGGGGCACGTGCCCGACCTCAACGAACCTAAGAAGCAGACGAGTGTCTTGCAACTGAATTTATACCTAATAATGGCCTTTTAGAGCGCCTTTGTGCAAGTTGCAGTCGTGGCCGAGCGGTTAAGGCGATAGACTAGAAATCTATTGGGGTCTCCCCGCACAAGTTCGAATCCTGTCGACTGCGTGCATACCTTTTTTGGAAGCCTGTGTGGCTTCGTGCGTATTTCTGCAGAGGAAGCAACTGTAGAATAATTAGTTTCCACGTCTCGTCGCGTAAAATTGAAGCGGGGGCACGTGCCCGACCTCAACGAACCTAAGAAGCAGACGAGCGTCTTGCAACTGAATTTATACCTAATAATGGCCTTTTAGAGCGCATTTGTGCAAGTTGCAGTCGTGGCCGAGCGGTTAAGGCGATAGACTAGAAATCTATTGGGGTCTCCCCGCACAAGTTCGAATCCTGTCGACTGCGTGCATACCTTTTTTGGAAGCCTGTGTGGCTTCGTGCGTATTTCTGCAGAGGAAGCAACTGTAGAATAATTAGTTTCCACGTCTCGTCGCGTAAAATTGAAGCGGGGGCACGTGCCCGACCTCAACGAACCTAAGAAGCAGACGAGCGTCTTGCAACTGAATTTATACCTAATAATGGCCTTTTAGAGCGCCTTTGTGCAAGTTGCAGTCGTGGCCGAGCGGTTAAGGCGATAGACTAGAAATCTATTGGGGTCTCCCCGCACAGGTTCGAATCCTGTCGACTGCGTGCATACCTTTTTTGCAAGCCTGTGTGGCTTCGTGCGCATTCTTGCAGAGGAAGCAACTGTAGAATAATTAGTTTCCACGTCTCTTCGCGTAAAATTGAAGCGGGGGCACGTGCCCGACCTCAACGAACCTAAGAAGCAGACGAGCGTCTTGCAACTGAATTTATATCTAATAATGGCCTTTTAGAGCGCCTTTGTGCAAGTTGCAGTCGTGGCCGAGCGGTTAAGGCGATAGACCAGAAATCTATTGGGGTCTCCCCGCACAGGTTCGAATCCTGTCGACTGCGTGCATACCTTCTTTGGAAGCCTGTGTGGCTTCGTGCGCATTCTTGCAGAGGAAGCAACTGTAGAATAATTAGTTTCCACGTCTCTTCGCGTAAAATTGAAGCGGGGGCACGTGCCCGACCTCAACGAACCTAAGAAGCAGACGAGTGTCTTGCAACTGAATTTATACCTAATAATGGCCTTTTAGAGCGCCTTTGTGCAAGTTGCAGTCGTGGCCGAGCGGTTAAGGCGATAGACTAGAAATCTATTGGGGTCTCCCCGCACAGGTTCGAATCCTGTCGACTGCGTGCATACCTTTTTTGGAAGCCTGTGTGGCTTCGTGCGCATTCTTGCAGAGGAAGCAACTGTAGAATAATTCGTTTCCACGTCTCTTCGCGTAAAATTGAAGCGGGGGCACGTGCCCGACCTCAACGAACCTAAGAAGCAGACGAGCGTCTTGCAACTGAATTTATACCTAATAATGGCCTTTTAAAGCGCCTTTGTGCAAGTTGCAGTCGTGGCCGAGCGGTTAAGGCGATAGACTAGAAATCTATTGGGGTCTCCCCGCACAGGTTCGAATCCTGTCGACTGCGTGCATACCTTTTTTGGAAGCCTGTGTGGCTTCGTGCGCATTTCTGCAGAGGAAGCAACTGTAGAATAATTAGTTTCCACGTCTCGTCGCGTAAAATTGAAGCGGGGGCACGTGCCCGACCTCAACGAACCTAAGAAGCAGACGAGCGTCTTGCAACTGAATTTATACCTAATAATGGCCTTTTAAAGCGCCTTTGTGCAAGTTGCAGTCGTGGCCGAGCGGTTAAGGCGATAGACTAGAAATCTATTGGGGTCTCCCCGCACAGGTTCGAATCCTGTCGACTGCGTGCATACCTTTTTTGCAAGCCTGTGTGGCTTCGTGCGCATTCTTGCAGAGGAAGCAACTGTAGAATAATTAGTTTCCACGTCTCTTCGCGTAAAATTGAAGCGGGGGCACATGCCCGACCTCAACGAACCTAAGAAACAGACGAGCGTCTTGCAACTGAATTTATACCTAATAATGGCCTTTTAGAGCGCATTTGTGCAAGTTGCAGTCATTCTGCTTCCGGCTCCCGAGCTGAACGGATCGCGGGATCATGGGCTCCAATGGAGCGGCATATGCGGCTGTTAGCCGCGGCAACAGGCTTTCGACGGAAGAAGATAAAGATTACCAAATAATTTTGCCTCGCCTACCTACAGGACGTATTGTTTTGAACACAGTTTTTTTGCACGGCGACGCTCGTGTTCGCCCGTTTCGTGTAGAAGATTTTCGAGACGCGCTTCAAGCTGTTGGTATGCTCTCTGGCGTCGTCGCCCTTGGAGCATACCAAATAAACCATGTATGGGCGGTGACGATGAAGACAGCCGAGGCTGCCGAAAAGGTGGCGGCCCTAAAGGAGCTGCAGGTGAAGGGGCGTCGCTGCCTGGTCATCGACCCCAAGGAACAACAGGTGAAGCTTCGTATCCACTGGCTTCTGCATGGGGTGGACGACGAAGACGTCAAGACCGCGCTGGCCTCCTTCGGCAAGGTGACGGAAGTGACCAGGGAGCGCTGGCGAGTGGATGGCGTTTCCGACAAGGGCTCGACGACCCGAGCAGTGCTGCTGCAGCTGAAGGCAGGAATTAAAGTCGACGACCTGCCCCACCAGATCCGCGTCGCCGGCGAGCTTGCGCTGGTGGTAGCCCCAGGACGTCCCATGCAGTGCCTGCGCTGCCGGGGCTCTGGCCACGTTCGTCGTGAATGCAAGGTTCCCCGTTGCTCGCGGTGCAGGCGTTTTGGACACAACGACGCGGACTGTGTGCGTTCATACGCAGTAGCCGCGGGTTCGGCGGAGAGCGAGCCGTCGACGTTAGACCATGTAATGGACGTGACCGAGGCGGAGGAAGCGGCCACGGGAGCTGGAAACGGCAAAGTGGCGGCAGAAACCGGCGCGACGACCAAGCAAGCCGAAGGAGGAAGGAATATCCCTCCCCCCAAAGAACCAGCAGCTACAGTCGAGAGCGTGAAGACGGCCCCGCAAGAAAATGAGAGCCACCAGCCAGCTACGGATGCAAAGCAGGCAGAGGCGGACGACAACGCGACCCCTGCTAGCGCCCGCGTCGAATCCATCTCGGCACCGGTCAAGAGATCCCTGCAGCACGAGGAGAAAGTCGACGGAAAGGCCGGCGGTGACTCCGAGGCACCACCCGCTAAGACGCTACCTGGAAGGCGCTCCACCCTCAAGCCTAAGCCGAACCTGGAGACTGACCGTAGGCTTACCCCGAAGCCGACCAAAGAGGAACCCGGGCGACGGCCGCCGGATGGCCACGGAGGCGTCTAGCGGTCAGCTAGACGTTAAGGTGAGCACCATGCTCCGGGCCTTCTCCCCTCCGGTTTTCACCAATAATGGCTACCAACCCGTCGCTTAGCCTCGGCACGCTAAACGTTCGAGGTCTGGCCGCCAAAAGGAAACAGAGTCAGGTTTACAGACTACTAGTGGACCACGACCTCGACGTTTTAGCCGTGCAAGAAACCAAGGTAGACGGCGAGGAGGAGACCGGGAGCATGGTGCAAAGGTTCACGTATAACTACTATACGGTAGTGAGCCACGCCTTAGGGACTTCGGCAGGGTGTGTGCTGTTCGTGAGGAAGCTCCCTGGTCTTGTTATAGATGGTTACTTCTCCTGTACTTCTGGTCGACTTGTCTTTTGTGACTTCAGCTATTGTAATGTCCAATGGCGCGTGTTTTGCATTTATGCGCCTAATACTGTGCAAGAGAGGGCAAATTTCTTTTTGAGTTTAAAGCATCATTTACATGTGCAAAAAATGATAGCCTGTGTAGGCGACTTCAACTGCGTATTGAAAGCTGAGGATAGGTCTACGCGTCGCGTGGTTTGTGACAAAAGTAGTGATATCCTGGCGCAGATCACACACGAATTCGAATTAGAAGATATCGCAGAATGTTTTCGCGGTCACGGAGACGTAAGCTACACTCACTTTCAGGGCACAAGTCACGCACGCTTAGACCGTATCTATCTTTCATATGATTTAGTTGAAAAATGCCAGTGCTACACAGTTACGGCCATATCATATTCTGACCACTGCCTGGTAAAATGCACGGTGGGCAGGAAGAAAGAACGAAACAAGTTCGTCTGGGAACTGTGGAAATTGAATGCAGAGCTGTTACGGGATGAAACTTTTAACGAAAATGTAGTGGCTGCTCTGAATTCTTTTGGAACAGACAGTTCTACGAAATTTGGTGAGGAATGGGAGTTGCTGAAGCAAAGCATTAAATTGAAGGCAATCGAAAGAAGTAGCGTACTGCGATATGAACAAAAGGCCAGAGAAAAGGATTTAACAACATTGCTAGAAAAATTTGCGAAGCTTGAATGCATGCAACCTGGCGCCTATCAACAAGATCTGCGCGCCGTTAAGAAGAAGCTCGAGGTATTCGACGAAGATCGCTTCCGAGGTGCGCTAGTGCGCGCCAGAGCAGAAAGGCTATCATGCGGGGAAACGCCAACGAAAAGAGCACTGGGGTTAGAAAAAAAGCACTCGAGACGTAAGCAGATTGAGGCTATCGAATATGAAGGGGTGGTATTAACGGATAACAATAATATAGGGCGTGCTTTCTTTGAGCATTACAAAGAACTTTTTACATTCAGGCCTGTCAACATGCACGATTTCAAGAAATTATTTTTGCAACGAATCCCACAGCTGTCGAGTGAGGTTAAAGAAACCTTAGAACGACCATTAACAGAACATGAAGTGATGAAAGCCATCGAAGACCTGAATCCTGGGAAGTCGCCAGGTCCAGACGGTCTTTGTGCCGCATGGTACAAATCGTTCAAAAGCCACCTAGCTCCTATCTTAACAGCAGTTTTCAATGAAGGATATGAACTGAAAATACTTCCACCATCCTTTGGCCAGTCCCATACAGTACTAATACCGAAAACAGAAGAGACCGAAAAGCTCAAGCAACTTTCCTCCTACAGACCCATAGCGCTTACTAACTGTGACTACAAAATATTGATGAAGGTGTTGGCACGACGGGTCCAGTCAGTTATTCAGGAAGTAGTCGGCCCACACCAGACGTGTGGTATTCGTGGAAGAACCATTTTCACTAACATCCATAAAATGAAGTGTGTGCTGGAGTGTTGTGACGCCATGTGCGATGCAGTAGCCATCCTCCAGCTAGACTTGGAGAAGGCGTTTGATTGTGTTTCTCACGACATATTGCTTACCATCCTTGAACACGTTAATTTTGGCCACATAATCACTGAAAGGGTGACCATGGCGTACCGGAGCTGCTATACCAGACTTATAATTAATCAGATGTTGGGGGCCCCCATTAACGTGAAGCGCTCCGTTCGCCAGGGTTGTCCACTCAGTCCACTCCTGTTTTGTGTCTACATAGAAACGCTATGTCTGGCCATCATTGAAAATGAATGTATTAAGGGGTTTAGTCTTCAATCAGCAGAAGTGAAGCTACTGGCATACGCTGACGATGTGGCTGTGTGCTGTAAGGACAAACAAAGTGTATTGAATACTGTTAATATCGTCAAAAAGTTTGGTAACGTCACTAACAGCTACGTTAACTGGCAGAAATGTTTGGGGTTTTGGCATGGAAGATGGGCGTCTACACCAGACCACTTTTCGAACGTAAACTGGGTCACGACGCCAGTTAAGTACCTTGGAGCACCCCTTGATGCCTACAAGGACAGTAGCGAGTACTGGAAGGAGCGGACAAAACAACTAAAAGAAAAAGCCGACCGATGGAACGCCTGTTACTTGTCAATATTCGCGAGAGCTACAGCGTGCAACATGTTTCTCGTGACAAAGATCTGGTACGTAATGCAGGTACTACTGTGCTCTCGTATTAATGTGCAGAAACTGCACCGCGTGTTCGCTGTATTCGTGTGGGCATCAAGCTGGGAGCGATGTAGCCGAGATAATCTCTTCCGGCGCGTGAAGGATGGTGGTCTGGGGTTGGCGCACCTCTTCTTGCGTCAACTGGTGAATAGATTCTCCTTCTTTCGAGATACAAACGACCCATTTCTGCGCACGGTGATCCAAATGAGGCTGTCAAGATCACTTCCCGAATTCGTTGTAGGTACGGAAATAATGCCAGGACCAGTCCGTGGTTTCTTTCGGGAAATAGTTCAGAGTGTTTCCTTTTTGCGTGTTCGTTTTTCAAGTGCATATTTGTGGAGTGTAAAACGGAAAAAGTTATATCGTGATTTATGTGACAGTGTTTTGCTGGTACCTATGTACAGAGCCCCGTACAGTGGAGGCCCAGGCCTAGATGTATTGAAAAGGGTGAAGAAGATGCCAGTTCAACCAGCCACTAAATCGTTCTTTTTTAAATTACACACTGGTACTGTACCTGTTAAAATCTTCCTTGAACAACGTGGGTTCTACATGCCATGGGGAACCCACTGCCTTATATGTAAAAAAACAGAAAGCATCGATCACGTCTTCATCCACTGTTGGGAAGGGGTCTTTTTCTGGGACGTGCTACAAAGGACTCTAAAAAAGGAGCTACCTATAGATCCCCACGGAATCAGGTTTCTGCCAGTATATGACGACGAAGGTTTCCCGTACGACCTGATCATGCTTACGGGCCTCCACAGTTTATGGCGCGCAAGAATGGCGGGTTACCATTGTGACCCGGATGCCCGACCGGCGCGTCTGTACTTCTGTGAATCCATGCAACGGTATGTCGAAGTGATCAAGATGCAACAGCCTGTTCCTGAGTGGCTGTCGAGGGTTGAACCCCTTACAGCACTAAAGGAATTTTAATCCGACAACGTCGTGCCACAGTAGCGGACGGCAGCGAATGTAAATATTACTGTTCCTTGTTCCGTTTGTGTATTCATCCCTTTTTGCTTCTTTGGTCTTTGTTTATATCATTTAGGAATTTGTGTTGTGTTATGTCGAGGACTGGCAATAAAGAAAAAAAAAAAAAAAGTGCAAGTTGCAGTCGTGGCCGAGCGGTTAAGGCGTTAGACTAGAAATCTATTGGGGTCTCCCCGCACAGGTTCGAATCCTGTCGACTGCGTGCATACCTTTTTTGGAAGCCTGTGGGGCTTCGTGCGCATTTCTGCAGAGGAAGCAACTGTAGAATAATTAGTTTCCACGTCTCTTCGCGTAAAATTGAAGCGGGGGCACGTGCCCGACCTCAACGAACCTAAGAAGCAGACGAGCGTCTTGCAACTGAATTTATACCTAATAATGGCCTTTTAGAGCGCCTTTGTGCAAGTTGCAGTCGTGGCCGAGCGGTTAAGGCGATAGACTAGAAATCTATTGGGGTCTCCCCGCACAAGTTCGAATCCTGTCGACTGCGTGCATACCTTTTTTGGAAGCCTGTGTGGCTTCGTGCGCATTTCTGCAGAGGAAGCAACTGTAGAATAATTAGTTTCCACGTCTCTTCGCGTAAAATTGAAGCGGGGCCACATGCCCGACCTCAACGAACCTAAGAAACAGACGAGCGTCTTGCAACTGAATTTATACCTAATAATGGCCTTTTAGAGCACCTTGTTGTAAGTTGCAGTCGTGGCCGAGCGGTTAAGGCGATAGACTAGAAATCTATTGGGGTCTCCCCGCACAGGTTCGAATCCTGTCGACTGCGTGCACACCTTTTTTGGAAGCCTGTGTGGCTTCGTGCGCATTCTTGCAGAGGAAGCAACTGTAGAATAATTAGTTTCCACGTCTCTTCGCGCAAAATTGAAGCGGGGGCACATGCCCGACCTCAACGAACCTAAGAAGCAGACGAGCGTCTTGCAACTGAATTTATACCTAATAATGGCCTTTTAGAGCGCATTTGTGCAAGTTGCAGTCGTGGCCGAGCGGTTAAGGCGATAGACTAGGAATCTATTGGGGTCTCCCCGCACAAGTTCGAATCCTGTCGACTGCGTGCATACCTTTTTTGGAAGCCTGTGTGGCTTCGTGCGCATTTCTGCAGAGGAAGCAACTGTAGAATAATTAGTTTCCACGTCTTTTCGCGTAAAATTGAAGCGGGGGCACGTGCCCGACCTCAACGAACCTAAGAAACAGACGAGCGTCTTGCAACTGAATTTATACCTAATAATGGCCTTTTAGAGCGCATTTGTGCAAGTTGCAGTCGTGGCCGAGCGGTTAAGGCGATAGACTAGAAATCTATTGGGGTCTCCCAGCCCAGGTTCGAATCCTGTCGACTGCGTGCATACCTTTTTTGCAAGCCTGTGTGGCTTCGTGCGCATTTTTGCAGAGGAAGCAACTGTAGAATAATTAGTTTCCACGTCTCTTCGCGTAAAATTGAAGCGGGGGCACATGCCCGACCTCAACGAACCTAAGAAACAGACGAGCGTCTTGCAACTGAATTTATACCTAATAATGGCCTTTTAGAGCGCATTTGTGCAAGTTGCAGTCGTGGCCGAGCGGTTAAGGCGATAGACTAGAAATCTATTGGGGTCTCCCCGCACAAGTTCGAATCCTGTCGACTGCGTGCATACCTTTTTTGGAAGCCTGTGTGGCTTCGTGCGCATTCTTGCAGAGGAAGCAACTGTAGAATAATTAGTTTCCACGTCTCTTCGCGTAAATTTGAAGCGCGGGCACGTGCCCGACCTCAACGAACCTAAGAAGCAGACGAGCGTCTTGCAACTGAATTTATACCTAATAATGGCCTTTTAGAGCGCCTTTGTGCAAGTTGCAGTCGTGGCCGAGCGGTTAAGGCGATAGACTAGAAATCTATTGGGGTCTCCCCGCACAGGTTCGAATCCTGTCGACTGCGTGCATACCTTTTTTGCAAGCCTGTGTGGCTTCGTGCGCATTCTTGCAGAGGAAGCAACTGTAGAATAATTAGTTTCCACGTCTCTTCGCGTAAATTTGAAGCGGGGGCACGTGCCCGACCTCAACGAACCTAAGAAACCGACGAGCGTCTTGCAACTGAATTTATACCTAATAATGGCCTTTTAGAGCACCTTGTTGTAAGTTGCCGTCGTGGCCGAGCGGTTAAGGCGATAGACTAGAAATCTATTGGGGTCTCCCCGCACAGGTTCGAATCCTGTCGACTGCGTGCATACCTTTTTGGAAGCCTGTGTGGCTTCGTGCGCATTCTTGCAGAGGAAGCAACTGTAGAATAATTAGTTTCCACGTCTCTTCGCGTAAAATTGAAGCGGGGGCACATGCCCGACCTCAACGAACCTAAGAAGCAGACGAGCGTCTTGACCTGGAATTTATACCTAATAATGGCCTTTTAGAGCGCTTTTGTGCAAGTTGCAGTCGTGGCCGAGCGGTTAAGGCGATAGACTAGAAATCTATTGGGGTCTCCCCGCCCAGGTTCGAATCCTGTCGACTGCGTGCATACCTTTTTTGCAAGCCTGTGTGGCTTCGTGCGCATTTTTGCAGAGGAAGCAACTGTAGAATAATTAGTTTCCACGTCTCTTCGCGTAAAATTGAAGCGGGGGCACATGCCCGACCTCAACGAACCTAAGAAACAGACGAGCGTCTTGCAACTGAATTTATACCTAATAATGGCCTTTCAGAGCGCATTTGTGCAAGTTGCAGTCGTGGCCGAGCGGTTAAGGCGATAGACTAGAAATCTATTGGGGTCTCCCCGCACAAGTTCGAATCCTGTCGACTGCGTGCATACCTTTTTTGGAAGCCTGTGTGGCTTCGTGCGCATTTCTGCAGAGGAAGCAACTGTAGAATAATTAGTTTCCACGTCTCGTCGCGTAAAATTGAAGCGGGGGCACGTGCCCGACCTCAACGAACCTAAGAAGCAGACGAGCGTCTTGCAACTGAATTTATACCTAATAATGGCCTTTTAGAGCGCCTTTGTGCAAGTTGCAGTCGTGGCCGAGCGGTTAAGGCGATAGACTAGAAATCTATTGGGGTCTCCCCGCACAGGTTCGAATCCTGTAGACTGCGTGCATACCTTTTTTGCAAGCCTGTGTGGCTTCGTGCGCATTCTTGCAGAGGAAGCAACTGTAGAATAATTAGTTTCCACGTCTCTTCGCGTAAATTTGAAGCGGGGGCACGTGCCCGACCTCAACGAACCTAAGAAACAGACGAGCGTCTTGCAACTGAATTTATACCTAACAATGGCCTTTTAGAGCACCTTGTTGTAAGTTGCCGTCGTGGCCGAGCGGTTAAGGCGATAGACTAGAAATCTATTGGGGTCTCCCCGCACAAGTTCGAATCCTGTTGACTGCGTGCATGCTTTTTTGGAAGCCTGTGTGGCTTCGTGCGCATTTCTGCAGAGGAAGCAGCTGTAGGATAATTAGTTTCCACGTCTTTTCGCGTAAAATTGAAGCGGGGGCACGTGCCCGACCTCAACGAACCTAAGAAACAGACGAGCGTCTTGCAACTGAATTTATACCTAATAATGGCCTTTTAGAGCGCATTTGTGCAAGTTGCAGTCGTGGCCGAGCGGTTAAGGCGATAGACTAGAAATCTATTGGGGTCTCCCCGCACAAGTTCGAATCCTGTCGACTGCGTGCATACCTTTTTTGGAAGCCTGTGTGGCTTCGTGCGCATTTCTGCAGAGGAAGCAACTGTAGAATAATTAGTTTCCACGTCTCTTCGCGTAAAATTGAAGCGGGGGCACATGCCCGACCTCAACGAACCTAAGAAACAGACGAGCGTCTTGCAAATGAATTTATACCTAATAATGGCCTTTTAGAGCGCATTTGTGCAAGTTGCAGTCGTGGCCGAGCGGTTAAGGCGATAGACTAGGAATCTATTGGGGTCTCCCCGCACAAGTTCGAATCCTGTCGACTGCGTGCATACCTTTTTTGGAAGCCTGTGTGGCTTCGTGCGCATTTCTGCAGAGGAAGCAACTGTAGAATAATTAGTTTCCACGTCTTTTCGCGTAAAATTGAAGCGGGGGCACGTGCCCGACCTCAACGAACCTAAGAAACAGACGAGCGTCTTGCAACTGAATTTATACCTAATAATGGCCTTTTAGAGCGCATTTGTGCAAGTTGCAGTCGTGGCCGACATTCTGCTTCCGGCTCCCGAGCTGAACGGATCGCGGGATCATGGGCTCCAATGGAGCGGCATATGCGGCTGTTAGCCGCGGCAACAGGCTTTCGACGGAAGAAGATAAAGATTACCAAATAATTTTGCCTCGCCTACCTACAGGACGTATTGTTTTGAACACAGTTTTTTTGCACGGCGACGCTCGTGTTCGCCCGTTTCGTGTAGAAGATTTTCGAGACGCGCTTCAAGCTGTTGGTATGCTCTCTGGCGTCGTCGCCCTTGGAGCATACCAAATAAACCATGTATGGGCGGTGACGATGAAGACAGCCGAGGCTGCCGAAAAGCTGGCGGCCCTGAAGGAGCTGCAGGTGAAGGGGCGTCGCTGCCTGGTCATCGACCCCAAGGAACAACAGGTGAAGCTTCGTATCCACTGGCTTCTGCATGGGGTGGACGACGAAGACGTCAAGACCGCCCTGGCCTCCTTCGGTAAGGTGACGGAAGTGACCCGGGAGCGCTGGCGAGTGGATGGCGTTTCCGACAAGGGCTCGACGACCCGAGCAGTGCTGCTGCAGCTGAAGGCAGGAATGAAAGTCGACGACCTGCCCCACCAGATCCGCGTCGCCGGCGAGCTTGCGCTGGTGGTAGCCCCAGGACGTCCCATGCAGTGCCTGCGCTGCCGGGGCTCTGGCCACGTTCGTCGTGAATGCAAGGTTCCCCGTTGCTCGCGGTGCAGGCTTTTTGGACACAACGACGCGGACTGTGTGCGTTCATACGCAGTAGCCGCGGGTTCGGCGGAGAGCGAGCCGTCGACGTTAGACCATGTAATGGACGTGACCGAGGCGGAGGAAGCGGCCACGGGAGCTGGAAACGGCAAAGTGGCGGCAGAAACCGGCGCGACGACCAAGCAAGCCGAAGGAGGAAGGAATATCCCTCCCCCCAAAGAACCAGCAGCTACAGTCGAGAGCGTGAAGACGGCCCCGCAAGAAAATGAGAGCCACCAGCCAGCTACGGATGCAACGCAGGCAGAGGCGGACGACAACGCGACCCCTGCTAGCGCCCGCGTCGAATCCGTCTCGGCACCGGTCAAGAGATCCCTGCAGCACGAGGAGAAAGTCGACGGAAAGGCCGGCGGTGACTCCGAGGCACCACCCGCTAAGACGCTACCTGGAAGGCGCTCCACCCTCAAGCCTAAGCCGAACCTGGAGACTGACCGTAGGCTTACCCCGAAGCCGACCAAAGAGGAACCCGGGCGACGGCCGCCGGATGGCCACGGAGGCGTCTAGCGGTCAGCTAGACGTTAAGGTGAGCACCATGCTCCGGGCCTTCTCCCCTTCCGGTTTTCACCAATAATGGCTACCAACCCGTCGCTTAGCCTCGGCACGCTAAACGTTCGAGGTCTGGCCGCCAAAAGGAAACAGAGTCAGGTTTACAGACTACTAGTGGACCACGACCTCGACGTTTTAGCAGTGCAAGAAACCAAGGTAGACGGCGAGGAGGAGACCGGGAGCATGGTGCAAAGGTTCACGTATAACTACTATACTGTAGTGAGCCACGCCTTAGGGACTTCGGCAGGGTGTGTGCTGTTCGTGAGGAAGCTCCCTGGTCTTGTTATAGATGGTTACTTCTCCTGTACTTCTGGTCGACTTGTCTTTTGTGACTTCAGCTATTGTAATGTCCAATGGCACGTGTTTTGCATTTATGCGCCTAATACTGTGCAAGAGAGGGCAAATTTCTTTTTGAGTTTAAAGCATCATTTACATGTGCAAAAAATGATAGCCTGTGTAGGCGACTTCAACTGCGTATTGAAAGCTGAGGATAGGTCTACGCGTCGCGTGGTTTGTGACAAAAGTAGTGATATCCTGGCGCAGATCACACACGAATTCGAATTAGAAGATATCGCAGAATGTTTTCGCGGTCACGGAGACGTAAGCTACACTCACTTTCAGGGCACAAGTCACGCACGCTTAGACCGTATCTATCTTTCATATGATTTAGTTGAAAAATGCCAGTGCTACACAGTTACGGCCATATCATATTCTGACCACTGCCTGGTAAAATGCACGGTGGGCAGGAAGAAAGAACGAAACAAGTTCGTCTGGGAACTGTGGAAATTGAATGCAGAGCTGTTACGGGATGAAACTTTTAACGAAAATGTAGTGGCTGCTCTGAATTCTTTTGGAACAGACAGTTCTACGAAATTTGGTGAGGAATGGGAGTTGCTGAAGCAAAGCATTAAATTGAAGGCAATCGAAAGAAGTAGCGTACTGCGATATGAACAAAAGGCCAGAGAAAAGGATTTAACAACATTGCTAGAAAAATTTGCGAAGCTTGAATGCATGCAACCTGGCGCCTATCAACAAGATATGCGCGCCGTTAAGAAGAAGCTCGAGGTATTCGACGAAGATCGCTTCCGAGGTGCGCTAGTGCGCGCCAGAGCAGAAAGGCTATCATGCGGGGAAACGCCAACGAAAAGAGCACTGGGGTTAGAAAAAAAGCACTCGAGACGTAAGCAGATTGAGGCTATCGAATATGAAGGGGTGGTATTAACGGATAACAATAATATAGGGCGTGCTTTCTTTGAGCATTACAAAGAACTTTTTACATTCAGGCCTGTCAACATGCACGATTTCAAGAAATTATTTTTGCAACGAATCCCACAGCTGTCGAGTGAGGTTAAAGAAACCTTAGAACGACCATTAACAGAACATGAAGTGATGAAAGCCATCGAAGACCTGAATCCTGGGAAGTCGCCAGGTCCAGACGGTCTTTGTGCCGCATGGTACAAATCGTTCAAAAGCCACCTAGCTCCTATCTTAACAGCAGTTTTCAATGAAGCATATGAACTGAAAATACTTCCACCATCCTTTGGCCAGTCCCATACAGTACTAATACCGACAACAGAAGAGACCGAAAAGCTCAAGCAACTTTCCTCCTACAGACCCATAGCGCTTACTAACTGTGACTACAAAATATTGATGAAGGTGTTGGCACGACGGGTCCAGTCAGTTATTCAGGAAGTAGTCGGCCCACACCAGACGTGTGGTATTCGTGGAAGAACCATTCTCACTAACATCCATAAAATGAAGTGTGTGCTGGAGTGTTGTGACGCCATGTGCGATGCAGTAGCCATCCTCCAGCTAGACTTGGAGAAGGCGTTTGATTGTGTTTCTCACGACATATTGCTTACCATCCTTGAACACGTTAATTTTGGCCACATAATCACTGAAGGGGTGACCATGGCGTACCGGAGCTGCTATACCAGACTTATAATCAATCAGATGTTGGGGGCCCCCATTAACGTGAAGCGCTCCGTTCGCCAGGGTTGTCCACTCAGTCCACTCCTGTTTTGTGTCTACATAGAAACGCTATGTCTGGCCATCATTGAAAATGAACGTATTAAGGGGTTTAGTCTTCAATCAGCAGAAGTGAAGCTACTGGCATACGCTGACGATGTGGCTGTGTGCTGTAAGGACAAACAAAGTGTATTGAATACTGTTAATATCGTCAAAAAGTTTGGTAACGTCACTAACAGCTACGTTAACTGGCAGAAATGTTTGGGGTTTTGGCATGGAAGATGGGCGTCTACACCAGACCACTTTTCGAACGTAAACTGGGTCACGACGCCAGTGAAGTACCTTGGAGCACCCCTTGATGCCTACAAGGACAGTAGCGAGTACTGGAAGGAGCGGACAAAACAACTAAAAGAAAAAGCCGACCGATGGAACGCCTGTTACTTGTCAATATTCGCGAGAGCTACAGCGTGCAACATGTTTCTCGTAACAAAGATCTGGTACGTAATGCAGGTACTACAGTGCTCTCGTATTAATGTGCAGAAACTGCACCGCGTGTTCGCTGTATTCGTGTGGGCATCAAGCTGGGAGCGATGTAGCCGAGATAATCTCTTCCGGCGCGTGAAGGATGGTGGTCTGGGGTTGGCGCACCTCTTCCTGCGTCAACTGGTGAATAGATTCTCCTTCTTTCGAGATACAAACGACCCATTTCTGCGCACGGTGATCCAAATGAGGCTGTCAAGATCACTTCCCGAATTCGTTGTAGGTACGGAAATAATGCCAGGACCAGTCCGTGGTTTCTTTCGGGAAATAGTTCAGAGTGTTTCCTTTATGCGTGTTCGTTTTTCAAGTGCATATTTGTGGAGTGTAAAACGGAAAAAGTTATATCGTGATTTATGTGACAGTGTTTTGCTGGTACCTATGTACAGAGCCCCGTACAGTGGAGGCCCAGGCCTAGATGTATTGAAAAGGGTGAAGAAGATGCCAGTTCAACCAGCCACTAAATCGTTCTTTTTTAAATTACACACTGGTACTCTACCTGTTAAATTCTTCCTTGAACAACGTGGGTTCTACATGCCAGGGGGAACCCACTGCCTTATATGTAAAAAAACAGAAAGCATAGATCATGTCTTCATCCACTGTTGGGAAGGGGTCTTTTTCTGGGACGTGTTACAAAGGACTCTAAAAAAGGAGCTACCTATAGATCCCCACGGAATCAGGTTTCTGCCAGTATATGACGACGAAGGTTTCCCGTACGACCTGATCATGCTTACGGGCCTCCACTGTTTATGGCGCGCAAGAATGGCGGGTTACCATTGTGACCCGGATGCCCGACCGGCGCGTCTGTACTTTTGTGAATCCATGCAACGGTATGTGGAAGTGATGAAGATGCAACAGCCTGTTCCTGAGTGGCTGTCGAGGGTTGAACCCCTTACAGCACTAAAGGAATTTTAATCCGACAACGTCGTGCCACAGTAGCGGACGGCAGCGAATGTAAATATTACTGTTCCTTGTTCCGTTTGTGTATTCATCCCTTTTTGCTTCTTTGGTCTTTGTTTATATCATTTAGGAATTTGTGTTGTGTTATGTCGAGTACTGGCAATAAAGAAAAAAAAAAAAGCAGTCGTGGCCGAGCGGTTAAGGCGATAGACTAGAAATCTATTGGGGTCTCCCCGCCCAGGTTCGAATCCTGTCGACTGCGTGCATACCTTTTTTTGCAAGCCTGTGTGGCTTCGTGCGCATTTTTGCAGAGGAAGCAACTGTAGAATAATTAGTTTCCACGTCTCTTCGCGTAAAATTGAAGCGGGGGCACATGCCCGACCTCAACGAACCTAAGAAACAGACGAGCGTCTTGCAACTGAATTTATACCTAATAATGGCCTTTTAGAGCGCATTTGTGCAAGTTGCAGTCGTGGCCGAGCGGTTAAGGCTATAGACTAGAAATCTTTTGGGGTCTCCCCGCACAAGTTCGAATCCTGTCGACTGCGTGCATACCTTTTTTGGAAGCCTGTGTGGCTTCGTCCGCATTCTTGCAGAGGAAGCAACTGTAGAATAATTAGTTTCCACGTCTCTTCGCGTAAAATTGAAGCGGGGGCACGTGCCCGACCTCAAAGAACCTAAGAAGCAGACGAGCGTCTTGCAACTGAATTTATACCTAATAATGGCCTTTTAGAGCGCCTTTGTGCAAGTTGCAGTCGTGGCCGAGCGGTTAAGGCGATAGACTAGAAATCTATTGGGGTCTCCCCGCACAGGTTCGAATCCTGTCGACTGCGTGCATACCTTTTTTGCAAGCCTGTGTGGCTTCGTGCGCATTCTTGCAGAGGAAGCAACTGTAGAATAATTAGTTTCCACGTCTCTTCGCGTAAATTTGAAGCGGGGGCACGTGCCCGACCTCAACGAACATAAGAAACAGACGAGCGTCTTGCAACTGAATTTATACCTAATAATGGCCTTTTAGAGCACCTTGTTGTAAGTTGCCGTCGTGGCCGAGCGGTTAAGGCGATAGACTAGAAATCTATTGGGGTCTCCCCGCACAGGTTCGAATCCTGTCGACTGCGTGCATACCTTTTTGGAAGCCTGTGTGGCTTCGTGCGCATTCTTGCAGAGGAAGCAACTGTAGAATAATTAGTTTCCACGTCTCTTCGCGTAAAATTGAAGCGGGGGCACATGCCCGACCTCAACGAACCTAAGAAGCAGACGAGCGTCTTGCAACTGAATTTATACCTAATAATGGCCTTTTAGAGCGCCTTTGTGCAAGTTGCAGTCGTGGCCGAGCGGTTAAGGCGATAGACTAGAAATCTATTGGGGTCTCCCCGCCCAAGTTCGAATCCTGTCGACTGCGTGCATACCTTTTTTGCAAGCCTGTGTGGCTTCGTGCGCATTTTTGCAGAGGAAGCAACTGTAGAATAATTAGTTTCCACGTCTCTTCGCGTAAAATTGAAGCGGGGGCACATGCCCGACCTCAACGAACCTAAGAAACAGACGAGCGTCTTGCAACAGAATTTATACCTAATAATGGCCTTTTAGAGCGCATTTGTGCAAGTTGCAGTCGTGGCCGAGCGGTTAAGGCGATAGACTAGAAATCTATTGGGGTCTCCCCGCACAAGTTCGAATCCTGTCGACTGCGTGCATACCTTTTTTGGAAGCCTGTGTGGCTTCGTGCGCATTTCTGCAGAGGAAGCAACTGTAGAATAATTAGTTTCCACGTCTCGTCGCGTAAAATTGAAGCGGGGGCACGTGCCCGACCTCAACGAACCTAAGAAGCAGACGAGCGTCTTGCAACTGAATTTATACCTAATAATGGCCTTTTAGAGCGCCTTTGTGCAAGTTGCAGTCGTGGCCGAGCGGTTAAGGCGATAGACTAGAAATCTATTGGGGTCTCCCCGCACAGGTTCGAATCCTGTCGACTGCGTGCATACCTTTTTTGCAAGCCTGTGTGGCTTCGTGCGCATTCTTGCAGAGGAAGCAACTGTAGAATAATTAGTTTCCACGTCTCTTCGCGTAAATTTGAAGCGGGGGCACATGCCCGACCTCAACGAACCTAAGAAACAGACGAGCGTCTTGCAACTGAATTTATACCTAATAATGGCCTTTTAGAGCACCTTGTTGTAAGTTGCAGTCGTGGCCGAGCGGTTAAGGCGATAGACTAGAAATCTATTGGGGTCTCCCCGCACAGGTTCGAATCCTGTCGACTGCGTGCATACCTTTTTTGGAAGCCTGTGTGGCTTCGTGCGCATTCTTGGAGAGGAAGCAACTGTAGAATAATTAGTTTCCACGTCTCTTCGCGTAAAATTGAAGCGGGGGCACATGCCCGACCTCAACGAACCTAAGAAGCAGACGAGCGTCTTGCAACTGAATTTATACCTAATAATGGCCTTTTAGAGCGCCTTTGTGCAAGTTGCAGTCGTGGCCGAGCGGTTAAGGCGATAGACTAGAAATCTATTGGGGTCTCCCCGCACAGGTTCGAATCCTGTCGACTGCGTGCATACCTTTTTTGCAAGCCTGTGTGGCTTCGTGCGCATTTTTGCAGAGGAAGCAACTGTAGAATAATTAGTTTCCACGTCTCTTCGCGTAAAATTGAAGCGGGGGCACATGCCCGACCTCAACGAACCTAAGAAACAGACGAGCGTCTTGCAACTGAATTTATACCTAATAATGGCCTTTTAGAGCGCATTTGTGCAAGTTGCAGTCGTGGCCGAGCGGTTAAGGCGATAGACAAGAAATCTATTGGGGTCTCCCCGCACAAGTTCGAATCCTGTCGACTGCGTGCATACCTTTTTTGGAAGCCTGTGTGGCTTCGTGCGCATTCTTGCAGAGGAAGCAACTGTAGAATAATTAGTTTCCACGTCTCTTCGCGTAAAATTGAAGCGGGGGCACGTGCCCGACCTCAACGAACCTAAGAAGCAGACGAGCGTCTTGCAACTGAATTTATACCTAATAATGGCCTTTTAGAGCGCCTTTGTGCAAGTTGCAGTCGTGGCGGAGCGGTTAAGGCGATAGACTAGAAATCTATTGGGGTCTCCCCGCACAAGTTCGAATCCTGTCGACTGCGTGCATACCTTTTTTGGAAGCCTGTGTGGCTTCGTGCGCATTCTTGCAGAGGAAGCAACTGTAGAATAATTAGTTTCCACGTCTCTTCGCGTAAAATTGAAGCGGGGGCACATGCCCGACCTCAACGAACCTAAGAAGCAGACGAGCGTCTTGCAACTGAATTTATACCTAATAATGGCCTTTTAGAGCGCCTTTGTGCAAGTTGCAGTCGTGGCCGAGCGGTTAAGGCGATAGACTAGAAATCTATTGGGGTCTCCCCGCACAGGTTCGAATCCTGTCGACTGCGTGCATGCCTTTTTTGCAAGCCTGTGTGGCTTCGTGCGCATTCTTGCAGAGGAAGCAACTGTAGAATAATTAGTTTCCACGTCTCTTCGCGTAAAATTGAAGCGGGGGCACATGCCCGACCTCAACGAACCTAAGAAACAGACGAGCGTCTTGCAACTGAATTTATACCTAATAATGGCCTTTTAGAGCGCATTTGTGCAAGTTGCAGTCGTGGCCGATATTCGCGAGAGCTACAGCGTGCAACATGTTTCTCGTGACAAAGATCTGGTACGTAATGCAGGTACTACAGTGCTCTCGTATTAATGTGCAGAAACTGCACCGCGTGTTCGCTGTATTCGTGTGGGCATCAAGCTGGGAGCGATGTAGCCGAGATAATCTCTTCCGGCGCGTGAAGGATGGTGGTCTGGGGTTGGCGCACCTCTTCCTGCGTCAACTGGTTTATAGATTCTCCTTCTTTCGAGATACAAACGACCCATTTCTGCGCACGGTGATCCAAATGAGGCTGTCAAGATCACTTCCCGAATTCGTTGTAGGTACGGAAATAATGCCAGGACCAGTCCGTGGTTTCTTTCGGGAAATAGTTCAGAGTGTTTTCTTTTTGCGTGTTCGTTTTTCAAGTGCATATTTGTGGAGTGTAAAACGGAAAAAGTTATATCGTGATTTATGTGACAGTGTTTTGCTGGTACCTATGTACAGAGCCCCGTACAGTGGAGGCCCAGGCCTAGATGTATTGAAAAGGGTGAAGAAGATGCCAGTTCAACCAGCCACTAAATCGTTCTTCTTTAAATTACACACCGGTACTCTACCTGTTAAATTCTTCCTTGAACAACGTGGGTTCTACATGCCATGGGGAACCCACTGCCTTATATGTAAAAAAACAGAAAGCATAGATCATGTCTTCATCCACTGTTGGGAAGGGGTCTTTTTCTGGGACGTGTTACAAAGGACTCTAAAAAAGGAGCTACCTATAGATCCCCACGGAATCAGGTTTCTGCCAGTATATGACGACGAAGGTTTCCCGTACGACCTGATCATGCTTACGGGCCTCCACTGTTTATGGCGCGCAAGAATGGCGGGTTACCATTGTGACCCGGATGCCCGACCGGCGCGTCTGTACTTTTGTGAATCCATGCAACGGTATGTGGAAGTGATGAAGATGCAACAGCCTGTTCCTGAGTGGCTGTCGAGGGTTGAACCCCTTACAGCACTAAAGGAATTTTAATCCGACAACGTCGTGCCACAGTAGCGGACGGCAGCGAATGTAAATATTACTGTTCCTTGTTCCGTTTGTGTATTCATCCCTTTTTGCTTCTTTGGTCTTTGTTTATATCATTTAGGAATTTGTGTTGCGTTATGTCGAGGACTGGCAATAAAGAAAAAAAAAATTGCAGTCGTGGCCGAGCGGTTAAGGCGTTAGACTAGAAATCTATTGGGGTCTCCCCGCACAGGTTCGAATCCTGTCGACTGCGTGCATACCTTTTTTGGAAGCCTGTGGGGCTTCGTGCGCATTCTTGCAGAGGAAGCAACTGTAGAATAATTAGTTTCCACGTCTCTTCGCGTAAAATTGAAGCGGGGGCACGTGCCCGACCTCAACGAACCTAAGAAGCAGACGAGCGTCTTGCAACTGAATTTATACCTAATAATGGCCTTTTAGAGCGCCTTTGTGCAAGTTGCAGTCGTGGCCGAGCGGTTAAGGCGATAGACTAGAAATCTATTGGGGTCTCCCCGCACAGGTTCGAATCCTGTCGAATGCGTGCATACCTTTTTTGCAAGCCTGCGTGGCTTCGTGCGCATTCTTGCAGAGGAAGCAACTGTAGAATAATTAGTTTCCACGTCTCTTCGCGTAAATTTGAAGCGGGGGCACATGCCCGACCTCAACGAACCTAAGAAACAGACGACCGTCTTGAAACTGAATTTATACCTAATAATGGCCTTTTAGAGCAACTTGTTGTAAGTTGCCGTCGTGGCCGAGCGGTTAAGGCGATAGACTAGAAATCTATTGGGGTCTCCCCGCACAGGTTCGAATCCTGTCGACTGCGTGCATACCTTTTTGGAAGCCTGTGTGGCTTCGTGCGCATTCTTGCAGAGGAAGCAACTGTAGAATAATTAGTTTCCACGTCTCTTCGCGTAAAATTGAAGCGGGGGCACATGCCCGACCTCAACGAACCTAAGAAGCAGACGAGCGTCTTGCAACTGAATTTATACCTAATAATGGCCTTTTAGAGCGCCTTTGTGCAAGTTGCAGTCGTGGCCGAGCGGTTAAGGCGATAGACTAGAAATCTATTGGGGTCTCCCCGCCCAAGTTCGAATCCTGTCGACTGCGTGCATACCTTTTTTGCAAGCCTGTGTGGCTTCGTGCGCATTTTTGCAGAGGAAGCAACTGTAGAATAATTAGTTTCCACGTCTCTTCGCGTAAAATTGAAGCGGGGGCACATGCCCGACCTCAACGAACCTAAGAAACAGACGAGCGTCTTGCAACAGAATTTATACCTAATAATGGCCTTTTAGAGCGCATTTGTGCAAGTTGCAGTCGTGGCCGAGCGGTTAAGGCGATAGACTAGAAATCTATTGGGGTCTCCCCGCACAAGTTCGAATCCTGTCGACTGCGTGCATACCTTTTTTGGAAGCCTGTGTGGCTTCGTGCGCATTTCTGCAGAGGAAGCAACTGTAGAATAATTAGTTTCCACGTCTCGTCGCGTAAAATTGAAGCGGGGGCACGTGCCCGACCTCAACGAACCTAAGAAGCAGACGAGCGTCTTGCAACTGAATTTATACCTAATAATGGCCTTTTAGAGCGCCTTTGTGCAAGTTGCAGTCGTGGCCGAGCGGTTAAGGCGATAGACTAGAAATCTATTGGGGTCTCCCCGCACAGGTTCGAATCCTGTCGACTGCGTGCATACCTTTTTTGCAAGCCTGTGTGGCTTCGTGCGCATTCTTGCAGAGGAAGCAACTGTAGAATAATTAGTTTCCACGTCTCTTCGCGTAAATTTGAAGCGGGGGCACATGCCCGACCTCAACGAACCTAAGAAACAGACGAGCGTCTTGCAACTGAATTTATACCTAATAATGGCCTTTTAGAGCACCTTGTTGTAAGTTGCAGTCGTGGCCGAGCGGTTAAGGCGATAGACTAGAAATCTATTGGGGTCTCCCCGCACAGGTTCGAATCCTGTCGACTGCGTGCATACCTTTTTTGGAAGCCTGTGTGGCTTCGTGCGCATTCTTGGAGAGGAAGCAACTGTAGAATAATTAGTTTCCACGTCTCTTCGCGTAAAATTGAAGCGGGGGCACATGCCCGACCTCAACGAACCTAAGAAGCAGACGAGCGTCTTGCAACTGAATTTATACCTAATAATGGCCTTTTAGAGCGCCTTTGTGCAAGTTGCAGTCGTGGCCGAGCGGTTAAGGCGATAGACTAGAAATCTATTGGGGTCTCCCCGCACAGGTTCGAATCCTGTCGACTGCGTGCATACCTTTTTTGCAAGCCTGTGTGGCTTCGTGCGCATTTTTGCAGAGGAAGCAACTGTAGAATAATTAGTTTCCACGTCTCTTCGCGTAAAATTGAAGCGGGGGCACATGCCCGACCTCAACGAACCTAAGAAACAGACGAGCGTCTTGCAACTGAATTTATACCTAATAATGGCCTTTTAGAGCGCATTTGTGCAAGTTGCAGTCGTGGCCGAGCGGTTAAGGCGATAGACAAGAAATCTATTGGGGTCTCCCCGCACAAGTTCGAATCCTGTCGACTGCGTGCATACCTTTTTTGGAAGCCTGTGTGGCTTCGTGCGCATTCTTGCAGAGGAAGCAACTGTAGAATAATTAGTTTCCACGTCTCTTCGCGTAAAATTGAAGCGGGGGCACGTGCCCGACCTCAACGAACCTAAGAAGCAGACGAGCGTCTTGCAACTGAATTTATACCTAATAATGGCCTTTTAGAGCGCCTTTGTGCAAGTTGCAGTCGTGGCGGAGCGGTTAAGGCGATAGACTAGAAATCTATTGGGGTCTCCCCGCACAAGTTCGAATCCTGTCGACTGCGTGCATACCTTTTTTGGAAGCCTGTGTGGCTTCGTGCGCATTCTTGCAGAGGAAGCAACTGTAGAATAATTAGTTTCCACGTCTCTTCGCGTAAAATTGAAGCGGGGGCACATGCCCGACCTCAACGAACCTAAGAAGCAGACGAGCGTCTTGCAACTGAATTTATACCTAATAATGGCCTTTTAGAGCGCCTTTGTGCAAGTTGCAGTCGTGGCCGAGCGGTTAAGGCGATAGACTAGAAATCTATTGGGGTCTCCCCGCACAGGTTCGAATCCTGTCGACTGCGTGCATGCCTTTTTTGCAAGCCTGTGTGGCTTCGTGCGCATTCTTGCAGAGGAAGCAACTGTAGAATAATTAGTTTCCACGTCTCTTCGCGTAAAATTGAAGCGGGGGCACATGCCCGACCTCAACGAACCTAAGAAACAGACGAGCGTCTTGCAACTGAATTTATACCTAATAATGGCCTTTTAGAGCGCATTTGTGCAAGTTGCAGTCGTGGCCGATATTCGCGAGAGCTACAGCGTGCAACATGTTTCTCGTGACAAAGATCTGGTACGTAATGCAGGTACTACAGTGCTCTCGTATTAATGTGCAGAAACTGCACCGCGTGTTCGCTGTATTCGTGTGGGCATCAAGCTGGGAGCGATGTAGCCGAGATAATCTCTTCCGGCGCGTGAAGGATGGTGGTCTGGGGTTGGCGCACCTCTTCCTGCGTCAACTGGTGAATAGATTCTCCTTCTTTCGAGATACAAACGACCCATTTCTGCGCACGGTGATCCAAATGAGGCTGTCAAGATCACTTCCCGAATTCGTTGTAGGTACGGAAATAATGCCAGGACCAGTCCGTGGTTTCTTTCGGGAAATAGTTCAGAGTGTTTTCTTTTTGCGTGTTCGTTTTTCAAGTGCATATTTGTGGAGTGTAAAACGGAAAAAGTTATATCGTGATTTATGTGACAGTGTTTTGCTGGTACCTATGTACAGAGCCCCGTACAGTGGAGGCCCAGGCCTAGATGTATTGAAAAGGGTGAAGAAGATGCCAGTTCAACCAGCCACTAAATCGTTCTTCTTTAAATTACACACCGGTACTCTACCTGTTAAATTCTTCCTTGAACAACGTGGGTTCTACATGCCATGGGGAACCCACTGCCTTATATGTAAAAAAACAGAAAGCATAGATCATGTCTTCATCCACTGTTGGGAAGGGGTCTTTTTCTGGGACGTGTTACAAAGGACTCTAAAAAAGGAGCTACCTATAGATCCCCACGGAATCAGGTTTCTGCCAGTATATGACGACGAAGGTTTCCCGTACGACCTGATCATGCTTACGGGCCTCCACTGTTTATGGCGCGCAAGAATGGCGGGTTACCATTGTGACCCGGATGCCCGACCGGCGCGTCTGTACTTTTGTGAATCCATGCAACGGTATGTGGAAGTGATGAAGATGCAACAGCCTGTTCCTGAGTGGCTGTCGAGGGTTGAACCCCTTACAGCACTAAAGGAATTTTAATCCGACAACGTCGTGCCACAGTAGCGGACGGCAGCGAATGTAAATATTACTGTTCCTTGTTCCGTTTGTGTATTCATCCCTTTTTGCTTCTTTGGTCTTTGTTTATATCATTTAGGAATTTGTGTTGTGTTATGTCGAGGACTGGCAATAAAGAAAAAAAAAAAATTGCAGTCGTGGCCGAGCGGTTAAGGCGTTAGACTAGAAAACTATTGGGGTCTCCCCGCACAGGTTCGAATCCTGTCGACTGCGTGCATACCTTTTTTGGAAGCCTGTGGGGCTTCGTGCGCATTCTTGCAGAGGAAGCAACTGTAGAATAATTAGTTTCCACGTCTCTTCGCGTAAATTTGAAGCGGGGGCACATGCCCGACCTCAACGAACCTAAGAAACAGACGAGCGTCTTGAAACTGAATTTATACCTAATAATGGCCTTTTAGAGCAACTTGTTGTAAGTTGCAGTCGTGGCCGAGCGGTTAAGGCGTTAGACTAGAAATCTATTGGGGTCTCCCCGCACAGGTTCGAATCCTCTCGACTGCGTGCATACGTTTTTTGGAAGCCTGTGTGGCTTCGTGCGCATTCTTGCAGAGGAAGCAACTGTAGAATAATTAGTTTCCACGTCTCTTCGCGTAAATTTGAAGCGGGGGCACATGCCCGACCTCAACGAACCTAAGAAACAGACGAGCGTCTTGCAACTGAATTTATACCCAATAATGGCCTTTTAGAGCACCTTGTTGTAAGTTGCAGTCGTGGCCGAGCATTTCTGCTTCCGGCTCCCGAGCTGAACGGATCGCGGGATCATGGGCTCCAATGGAGCGGCATATGCGGCTGTTAGCCGCGGCAACAGGCTTTCGACGGAAGAAGATAAAGATTACCAGATAATTTTGCCTCGCCTACCTACAGGACGTATTGTTTTGAACACAGTTTTTTTGCACGGCGACGCTCGTGTTCGCCCGTTTCGTGTAGAAGATTTTCGAGACGCGCTTCAAGCTGTTGGTATGCTCTCTGGCGTCGTCACCCTTGGAGCATACCAAATCAACCATGTATGGGCGGTGACGATGAAGACAGCCGAGGCTGCCGAAAAGCTGGCGGCCCTGAAGGAGCTGCAGGTGAAGGGGCGTCGCTGCCTGGTCATCGACCCCAAGGAACAACAGGTGAAGCTTCGTATCCACTGGCTTCTGCATGGGGTGGACGACGAAGACGTCAAGACCGCCCTGGCCTCCTTCGGTAAGGTGACGGAAGTGACCCGGGAGCGCTGGCGAGTGGATGGCGTTTCCGACAAGGGCTCGACGACCCGAGCAGTGCTGCTGCAGCTGAAGGCAGGAATGAAAGTCGACGACCTGCCCCACCAGATCCGCGTCGCCGGCGAGCTTGCGCTGGTGGTAGCCCCAGGACGTCCCATGCAGTGCCTGCGCTGCCGGGGCTCTGGCCACGTTCGTCGTGAATGCAAGGTTCCCCGTTGCTCGCGGTGCAGGCTTTTTGGACACAACGACGCGGACTGTGTGCGTTCATACGCAGTAGCCGCGGGTTCGGCGGAGAGCGAGCCGTCGACGTTAGACCATGTAATGGACGTGACCGAGGCGGAGGAAGCGGCCACGGGAGCTGGAAACGGCAAAGTGGCGGCAGAAACCGGCGCGACGACCAAGCAAGCCGAAGGAGGAAGGAATATCCCTCCCCCCAAAGAACCAGCAGCTACAGTCGAGAGCGTGAAGACGGCCCCGCAAGAAAATGAGAGCCACCAGCCAGCTACGGATGCAACGCAGGCAGAGGCGGACGACAACGCGACCCCTGCTAGCGCCCGCGTCGAATCCGTCTCGGCACCGGTCAAGAGATCCCTGCAGCACGAGGAGAAAGTCGACGGAAAGGCCGGCGGTGACTCCGAGGCACCACCCGCTAAGACGCTACCTGGAAGGCGCTCCACCCTCAAGCCTAAGCCGAACCTGGAGACTGACCGTAGGCTTACCCCGAAGCCGACCAAAGAGGAACCCGGGCGACGGCCGCCGGATGGCCACGGAGGCGTCTAGCGGTCAGCTAGACGTTAAGGTGAGCACCATGCTCTGGGCCTTCTCCCCTCCGGTTTTCACCAATAATGGCTACCAACCCGTCGCTTAGCCTCGGCACGCTAAACGTTCGAGGTCTGGCCGCCAAAAGGAAACAGAGTCAGGTTTACAGACTACTAGTGGACCACGACCTCGACGTTTTAGCCGTGCAAGAAACCAAGGTAGACGGCGAGGAGGAGACCGGGAGCATGGTGCAAAGGTTCACGTATAACTACTATACGGTAGTGAGCCACGCCTTAGGGACTTCGGCAGGGTGTGTGCTGTTCGTGAGGAAGCTCCCTGGTCTTGTTATAGATGGTTACTTCTCCTGTACTTCTGGTCGACTTGTCTTTTGTGACTTCAGCTATTGTAATGTCCAATGGCGCGTGTTTTGCATTTATGCGCCTAATACTGTGCAAGAGAGGGCAAATTTCTTTTTGAGTTTAAAGCATCATTTACATGTGCAAAAAATGATAGCCTGTGTAGGCGACTTCAACTGCGTATTGAAAGCTGAGGATAGGTCTACGCGTCGCGTGGTTTGTGACAAAAGTAGTGATATCCTGGCGCAGATCACACACGAATTCGAATTAGAAGATATCGCAGAATGTTTTCGCGGTCACGGAGACGTAAGCTACACTCACTTTCAGGGCACAAGTCACGCACGCTTAGACCGTATCTATCTTTCATATGATTTAGTTGAAAAATGCCAGTGCTACACAGTTACGGCCATATCATATTCTGACCACTGCCTGGTAAAATGCACGGTGGGCAGGAAGAAAGAACGAAACAAGTTCGTCTGGGAACTGTGGAAATTGAATGCAGAGCTGTTACGGGATGAAACTTTTAACGAAAATGTAGTGGCTGCTCTGAATTCTTTTGGAACAGACAGTTCTACGAAATTTGGTGAGGAATGGGAGTTGCTGAAGCAAAGCATTAAATTGAAGGCAATTGAAAGAAGTAGCGTACTGCGATATGAACAAAAGGCCAGAGAAAAGGATTTAACAACATTGCTAGAAAAATTTGCGAAGCTTGAATGCATGCAACCTGGCGCCTATCAACAAGATATGCGCGCCGTTAAGAAGAAGCTCGAGGTATTCGACGAAGATCGCTTCCGAGGTGCGCTAGTGCGCGCCAGAGCAGAAAGGCTATCATGCGGGGAAACGCCAACGAAAAGAGCACTGGGGTTAGAAAAAAAGCACTCGAGACGTAAGCAGATTGAGGCTATCGAATATGAAGGGGTGGTATTAACGGATAACAATAATATAGGGCGTGCTTTCTTTGAGCATTACAAAGAACTTTTTACATTCAGGCCTGTCAACATGCACGATTTCAAGAAATTATTTTTGCAACGAATCCCACAGCTGTCGAGTGAGGTTAAAGAAACCTTAGAACGACCATTAACAGAACATGAAGTGATGAAAGCCATCGAAGACCTGAATCCTGGGAAGTCGCCAGGTCCAGACGGTCTTTGTGCCGCTTGGTACAAATCGTTCAAGAGCCAGCTAGCTCCTATGTTAACAGCAGTTTTCAATGAAGCATATGAACTGAAAATACTTCCACCATCCTTTGGCCAGTCCCATACAGTACTAATACCGAAAACAGAAGAGACCGAAAAGCTCAAGCAACTTTCCCCCTACAGACCCATAGCGCTTACTAACTGCGACTACAAAATATTGATGAAGGTGTTGGCACGATGGGTCCAGTCAGTTATTCAGGAAGTAGTCGGCCCACACCAGACGTGTGGTATTCGTGGAAGAACCATTTTCACTAACATCCATAAAATGAAGTGTGTGCTGGAGTGTTGTGACGCCATGTGCGATGCAGTAGCCATCCTCCAGCTAGACTTGGAGAAGGCGTTTGATTGTGTTTCTCACGACATATTGCTTACCATCCTTGAACACGTTAACTTTGGCCACATAATCGCTGAAGGGGTGACCATGGCGTACCGGAGCTGCTATACCAGACTTATAATTAATCAGATGTTGGGGGCCCCCATTAACGTGAAGCGCTCCGTTCGCCAGGGTTGTCCACTCAGTCCACTCCTGTTTTGTGTCTACATAGAAACGCTATGTCTGGCCATCATTGAAAATGAATGTATTAAGGGGTTTAGTCTTCAATCAGCAGAAGTGAAGCTACTGGCATACGCTGACGATGTGGCTGTGTGCTGTAAGGACAAACAAAGTGTATTGAATACTGTTAACATCGTCAAAAAGTTTGGTAACGTCACTAACAGCTACGTTAACTGGCAGAAATGTTTGGGGTTTTGGCATGGAAGATGGGCGTCTACACCAGACCACTTTTCGAACGTAAACTGGGTCACGACGCCAGTTAAGTACCTTGGAGCACCCCTTGATGCCTACAGGGACAGTAGCGAGTACTGGAAGGAGCGGACAAAACAACTAAAAGAAAAAGCCGACCGATGGAACGCCTGTTACTTGTCAATATTCGCGAGAGCTACAGCGTGCAACATGTTTCTCGTGACAAAGATCTGGTACGTAATGCAGGTACTACAGTGCTCTCGTATTAATGTGCAGAAACTGCACCGCGTGTTCGCTGTATTCGTGTGTGCATCAAGCTGGGAGCGATGTAGCCGAGATAATCTCTTCCGGCGCGTGAAGGATGGTGGTCTGGGGTTGGCGCACCTCTTTTTGCGTCAACTGGTGAATAGATTCTCCTTCTTTCGAGATACAAACGACCCATTTCTGCGCACGGTGATCCAAATGAGGCTGTCAAGATCACTTCCCGAATTCGTTGTAGGTACGGAAACAATGCCAGGACCAGTCCGTGGTTTCTTTCGGGAAATAGTTCAGAGTGTTTCCTTTTTGCGTGTTCGTTTTTCAAGTGCATATTTGTGGAGTGTAAAACGGAATAAGTTATATCGTGATTTATGTGACAGTGTTTTGCTGGTACCTATGTACAGAGCCCCGTACAGTGGAGGCCTAGGCCTAGATGTATTGAAAAGGGTGAAGAAGATGCCAGTTCAACCAGCCACTAAATCGTTCTTTTTTAAATTACACACTGGTACTGTACCTGTTAAAATCTTCCTTGAACAACGTGGGTTCTACATGCCATGGGGAACCAACTGCCTTATATGTAAAAAAACAGAAAGCATAGATCACGTCTTCATCCACTGTTGGGAAGGGGTCTTTTTCTGGGACGTGTTACAAAGGACTCTAAAAAAGGAGCTACCTATAGATCCCCACGGAATCAGGTTTCTGCCAGTATATGACGACGAAGGTTTCCCGTACGACCTGATCATGCTTACGGGCCTCCACTGTTTATGGCGCGCAAGAATGGCGGGTTACCATTGTGACCCGGATGCCCGACCGGCGCGTCTGTACTTTTGTGAATCCATGCAACGGTATGTGGAAGTGATCAAGATGCAACAGCCTGTTCCTGAGTGGCTGTCGAGGGTTGAACCCCTTACAGCACTAAAGGAATTTTAATCCGACAACGTCGTGCCACAGTAGCGGACGGCAGCGAATGTAAATATTACTGTTCCTTGTTCCGTTTGTGTATTCATCCCTTTTTGCTTCTTTGGTCTTTGTTTATATCATTTAGGAATTTGTGTTGTGATATGTCGAGGACTGGCAATAAAGAAAAAAAAAAAACAGTCGTGGCCGAGCGGTTAAGGCGATAGACTAGAAATGTATTGGGGTCTCCCCGCACAGGTTCGAATCCTGTCGACTGCGTGCATACCTTTTTTGGAAGCCTGTGTGGCTTCGTGCGCATTCTTGCAGAGGAAGCAACTGTAGAATAATTAGTTTCCACGTCTCTTCGCGTAAAATTGAAGCGGGGGCACGTGCCCGACCTCAACGAACCTAAGAAGCAGACGAGCGTCTTGCAACTGAATTTATACCTAATAATGGCCTTTTAGAGCGCCTTTGTGCAAGTTGCAGTCGTGGCCGAGCGGCTAAGGCGATAGACTAGAAATCTATTGGGGTCTCCCCGCGCAGGTTCGAATGCTGTCGACTGCGTGCATACCTTTTTTGCAAGCCTGTGTGGCTTCGTGCGCATTTTTGCAGAGGAAGCAACTGTAGAATAATTAGTTTCCACGTCTCTTCGCGTAAAATTGAAGCGGGGGCACATGCCCGACCTCAACGAACCTAAGTAACAGACGAGCGTCTTGCAACTGAATTTATACCTAATAATGGCCTTTTAGAGCGCATTTGTGCAAGTTGCAGTCGTGGCCGAGCGGTTAAGCCGATAGACTAGAAATCTATTGGGGTCTCCCCGCACAAGTTCGAATCCTGTCGACTGCGTGCATGCTTTTTTGGAAGCCTGTGTGGCTTCGTGCGCATTTCTGCAGAGGAAGCAACTGTAGAATAATTAGTTTCCACGTCTTTTCGCGTAAAATTGAAGCGGGGGCACATGCCCGACCTCAACGAACCTAAGAAACAGACGAGAGTTTTGCAACTGAATTTATACCTAATAATGTCTTTTTAGAGCGCCTTTGTGCAAGTTGCAGTCGTGGCCGAGCGGTTAAGGCGATAGACTAGAAATCTATCGGGGTCTCCCCGCACAAGTTCGAATCCTGTCGACTGCGTGCATGCTTTTTTGGAAGCCTGTGTGGCTTCGTGCGCATTTTTGCAGAGGAAGCAACTGTAGAATAATTAGTTTCCACGTCTCTTCGCGTAAAATTGAAGCGGGGGCACATGCCCGACCTGAACGAACCTAAGAAACAGACGAGCGTCTTGCAACTGAATTTATACCTAATAATGGCCCTTTAGAGCACCTTGTTGTAAGTTGCTGTCGTGGCCGAGCGGTTAAGGCGATAGACTAGAAATCTATTGGGGTCTCCCCGCACAGGTTCGAATCCTGTCGACTGCGTGCATACCTTTTTTGCAAGCCTGTGTGGCTTCGTGCGCATTTTTGCAGAGGAAGCAACTGTAGAATAATTAGTTTCCGCGTCTCTTCACGTAAAATTGAAGCGGGGGCACATGCCCGACCTCAACGAACCTAAGAGACAGACGAGCGTCTTGCAACTGAATTTATACCTAATAATGGCCTTTTAGAGCGCCTTGTTGTAAGTTGCAGTCGTGGCATTCTGCATCCGGCAGCCGAGCTGTTCGGATCGTAGGGTCATGGCCTCTTCCGGGGCAGCGACAGCGACCACTTTTGGTCGCGGAAACAGGATCACCGACGACGATAAGGATTATCCGTTTATTTTGCCTCAGCTGCCGAAAGGACGAGTTGCCTTTAACACCGTGTTTTTACACGGTGATGTACGCGCCAGACCTTACAAGGTCGAAGATTTTAGAGACGCCCTTCTGCCGACGGGACTGCTGCCGGACGTGGTATGCATAGGGGCGTACCAGATAAACCACGTCTGGGCGGTGACCCTGTCTGACGCCACTGCGACGAAGCGCCTCATGGCCCTTAAGGAACTGCAAGTGAAGGGAAGACGGTGTGTCATCGTGGACCCGCAAGACCAGCAGGTGAAGCTTAGGCTTCACTGGCTGCTCTATGGCGTTGCAGACGAGGACATACGGACGGCGTTCATGGCTTTCGGCAAGGTGGAGGAGGTAAGCCGGGAAAGGTGGCGCGTCCATGGCCTGGGCGACAAGACGTCGACAACCAGGACTGTGCTTCTAAAGCTGAAAAGCGGCGTGAAAATGGAAGACCTTCCTCATCACGTCCGCGTCGGTGGAGAGCTGGCATTGGTGGTCGTCCCTGGTCGACCCATGCAGTGCCTGCGCTGCCAAGGCACGGGGCACGTCCGCCGGGAGTGTAAAGTTCCGCGCTGTTCTCGCTGCAGACGGTTCCGTCATGTTGACGCCGACTGCGTCAAATCCTACGCCGCCGTGACAAGCCCAGCAGTGAACGACGTGGCCGCAGAGCACGTCATGGACGTGGTCGAGACGGAGGACGCCGCTACAGGCATCGGAGACCTGGTACCGACAGCGGCAGTCGGCGAGACGTCGACCGTCGGCGCAGAAGGCACGGTTGCTCAAGGTACTGAGAAGCGGAGTGGGAAGGCGCAGGGCGCGACTGCTGTGGGCCCCGCGACGGGAACCATTAGTGAAGACCCGCCCGACAACGGTATGACGGCAATGCAGCAGGACGAGGCTGTGAAAGACGGCGACCGGACTGAGACTCTTGGCGGCCCGGTCAAACGCCCCCACGACCAGACCAAGGACAAAGGCGAGGGTGCGACCAGCACCACCGAGGGACCACCGACAAAGACGCCCCAGGGGAGGCGGGTGGGCTTCAAACCAAAGCCGAATGTGCCGCCTGAAAGAAAGCCTGTGATCAAAGTGTCGACGACAAACAATGCCGGGAAGCCGGATGGCCCCGGAGGCGGCTAGCCAAGGGCTGGTCGTGAAGGGTAAGCACCATGCTCCGGGCCTACTTTTCTCGCTAGATGAAGATGGATGAAATACCGTCACTTAGTATTGCCACACTAAATGTGCGAGGGTTGGCGGCTAGTCGTAGGCAATGTCAGGTCCTACGGTTGGTAACGGACCATGACATAGACGTACTAGCCGTCCAGGAAACCAAGGTTGACGGAGAGGAGGAGACCGGGAGCATGGTGCGACGATTCACGACTAGGTACTTTGTGGTGGTGAGTCATGCGGTAGGCACCTCCGGGGGGTGCATTCTTTTTGTGAAGAAGCTGCCGGGTTTACATATTCAAAGTGTGTGGTCCTGTCTGGATGGAAGGATTGTTTTATGTGACTTTACGATCTCTGACTTTGAGTTTCGCGTCATATGCGTTTATGCGCCGAATTCTGTAGACGAGCGTGTCCTCTTTTTTTCGAACCTCTCACAATATGTTTGCTGTAATAAGCGCGTTGTGTTATTAGGGGACTTCAATTGTGTGTTGAGTGCTAGAGACCGAGCCAACAATGCTGGCGTGCGTGATAGAAGTAGTGACGTTTTGTCAAAATTAATTAATGAAAATGAACTTGATGATGTTTTTCAATGTCTGGAAGGGGAGCGTCAAGTGACATTTACGCGTTTTCAAGGCAGTAGTCATGCGCGACTGGATCGCATGTACATTTCGTTGGACACGATTCCAAGATGCCACGGTTATTGCGTTGTACCCGTGTCATTTTCGGATCACTGCCTGGTAAAATGTAACATAGGTATAAAGAAAAGGGAACATGCATTTAATTGGCATCTATGGAAACTCAATGACTTGTTATTAAATGATGCATCTTTTGTAAAGGCAGTGCGGGATGCGGTTAATGAAATACGCGAAGATGCGGCTGATACAATAGCAGAAAAGTGGGAATGTGTTAAACAAAAAGTTAAAATGAAAGCCTTAGAAAGGTCAAGCTGCCTCAAATTTGAGAGGGAATATAAAGAAAAGGGTTTGCGAACACTACTTCAGCAGCTGATAACGCTTGAGTGCAGAGAGCCTGGTCTGTACAAAGACGATGTGCGGAGCGTCAAGGAAAAGCTTGAACAGTTCGACAAAGAACGTTATCAAGGTGCCATCGTGCGAGCAAGAGCAGATGCACTGGCGGCAGGGGAGACGCCCACTAAAAGGGCGCTCGGTTTAGAGAAGGCACACGGAAGACGAAACCATGTCGATCAACTTTTAATGAATGGAGCTGTTGTTGACGACAACGAGAGCATAGCACACGCCTTCTTCCAATACTATCAGTCGCTCTTTGCATTTCAGGAAGCGAATTTAGAGGGTTTCAAAGCGGACTTTCTGCACCGCATGCCGCGTTTGAGTGATGAAGCTAAGGAGCGATTAGAAGGGAAAATAACGGAGACGGAAGTCGAAAAGGCAATCGACGATTTAAACTTGGGCAAGTCACCGGGACCAGATGGACTCAGCGCCGCCTTATATAAGACATTGAAAAGAGAACTGGCCCCTTTATTAGTAGAAGTATTTAATGAAGCGTACGAGCAGAAATCATTGCCACCTTCTTTTGGGAAAGCGCACACCATTCTAATTCCGAAGAACGATAAATTAGATAAACTGAGATTCGTATCATCCTATAGGCCCATATCACTAACAAATGTGGATTACAAGATATTTATGAAGATTTTAGCGACCAGACTTCAAAGTGTCATAAAGGAAATCGTCACAGACCATCAAACTTGTGGAATCAAAGGGCGAACAATTTTTTCTAACATCCATAAGATGCGGTGTGTGCTCGAGTGCTGTGACGTCACCGGTGGCGGCGTTGCAGTTCTTCAGCTTGATCTTGAGAAAGCGTTCGATTGCGTCGCTCACGTTATTTTGTTCTCCATATTGGATCATGTTAATGCCGGTACCATCATCACTGAGGGTGTGGCCTTGGCGTACCAGAACTGCACTACAAGGTTAATTGTTAATAAGTCGCTGGGGGCCCCCATTAACATCATGCGTTCAGTGCGCCAAGGCTGTCCCCTCAGTCCTCTGTTATTTGCTATATACATAGAAGCAATGTGTGTGGCCATTACCGCAAATAACAATATACGTGGTTTTAGATTGGCAGAATCCGAAGTGAAGCTGCTAGCGTATGCTGATGACGTTGCAGTGTGTTGCACAGACGAACCAAGTGTGACTGAAGCAATTGCTGTAGTAAAACATTTCTGTGACGTCACGGACAGCAAAGTCAATTGGGGCAAATCCCTCGGGCTGTGGCACGGGGAGTGGTCTTCGGCACCGGAATACTTCGCCAATGTCAACTGGGTGAAAACTCCGACGAAGTATCTGGGTGTTCCCCTCGACAGGTACAAGAGCAGCGATGAGTACTGGAGGAACCGAACTAATGAAACGAAAGAAAAAGTGGACAGATGGACAAGCACTAACCAGTCTATTTTTTCAAGGGCGACAATTTGTAATATGTTTTTTATAGCGAAGTTATATTATGTTATGCAAGTGTTGCATTGTTCCAGGGCAAATGTGCAAAGGCTGCACAGAGTGTTCGCGGTCTTCATCTGGGGATCAGCATGGGAGAGAGCTAGCCGAACCAGTTTGTTTAGAAGAGTGAAGGACGGGGGTGTTGGCTTGGCACATCTTTTTGTTCGACAACTTGTCAACCGCTTTTTGTTTTTTCGAGATGTGCGCGATCCTTTTCTGCGCACCGTATGTCAACTCAGGTTGAGCGACGCATTGCCGGCGTATGTTGTTAGTACGGCAAGCATGACCGGAAAACTTCGGGGTTATCTTAAGGAAGTGGTCAACAGTGTGCGCTTCCTTTCAGTTCGTTTTTCAAAAGATTATCTATGTCAAGTGAAAAGGAAAACACTGTATAATGATGTGAGCGACATTGTGTTCCCAGTGCCCTTATACAGAGCCATATACAGTGGAGGGCCAGGACAAGACGTCCTTAAACGGGTGAAACGCATGCAGGTGCCACCAGGGGTTAAAACCTTCTTTTTTAAGCTCCACACTGGAACACTTTCCGTGAAGACATTTATGGAAGAGCGAGGCTGTCTTGTGCCGTGGGGTTCACACTGCTTGATCTGCAAGAAGCCCGAAACCATCGATCACCTGTTCATGCACTGCTGGGCGGCTGTGTTCTTCTGGGACGTCTTGAAGCGAACACTGAAGAAAGAATTACCTGTAGACCTCCAAGGGATCCGGTATCTGCCAATTAAGGATGAAGAGGGAGTTCCATACGACTTTATTATGTTGAATGTACTCCACTGTATATGGCGGGCTCGCATGGCAGGGTACCATTGCGATGCCGACGCCCGCCCGGTTCACATATATTTTAGAGAATGTATGTCGCGGTTCGTTGATGTACAGAAATTGCAAGAATGTGCACCGGATTGGCTGTCGAGGCTAGAAGCTCTGACAGCCATAAAGGAATTTTAATTTGACGACGCCGGTCCCATACGGACAGTCGGCATTATTGTAATTTTTTTTGTTTTTTTTCTTCCCCGCAAGCTTGTATTCCTGACATGTGTGTAGTATTTGTATATTCAGTGTTATGTCGAAAACCGGCATTAAATAAAAAAAAGTTGCAGTCGTGGCCGAGCGGTTAAGGCGATAGACTAGAAATCTATTCGGGTCTCCCCGCACAGGTTCGAATCCTGTCGACTGCGTGCATACTTTTTTGGAAGGCTGTGTGGCTTCGTGCGAATTTTTGTAGAGGAAGCAACTGTAGAATAATTAGTTTCCTCGTCTCTTCGCGTAAAGTTGAAGCGGGGGCACATGCCCGACCTCAACGAACCTAAGAAACAGACGAGCGTCTTGCAACTGAATTTATACCTAATAATGGCCTTTTAGAGCACCTTGTTGTAAGTTGCAGTCGTGGCCGAGCGGTTAAGGCGATAGACTAGAAATCTATTGGGGTCTCCCCGCACAGGTTCGAATCCTGTCGACTGTGTGCATACCTTTTTTGCAAGCCTGTGTGGCTTCGTACGCATTCTTGCAGAGGAAGCAACTGTAGAATAATTAGTTTCCTCGTCTCTTCGCGTAAAGTTGAAGCGGGGGCACATGCCCGACCTCAACGAACCTAAGAAACAGACGAGCGTCTTGCAACTGAATTTATACCTAATAATGGCCTTTTAGAGCACCTTGTTGTAAGTTGCAGTCGTGGCCGAGCGGTTAAGGCGGATTCGGCTTTCTGCCGCGCTAGCGAGCGGACGTGCCGATCATGAGCTCCGTAGGAGCGGCTTCAGCGGCCCAGCAGGGCCGCGGTACCAGGAGTTTTGCCTCAGAAGACCCGGAATACCAAGTTTTGCTGCCTCAATTGCCGACAGGTCGGATAGTTTTAAATACAGTTTTTCTGCATGCGGATGTGCGTGCCAGGCCGTATCGTGTGGAACATTTCCGAGATGCGTTGGCTAGCTTAGGCCTACTTGCTGATGTCATCGCCCTAGGGGCGTATCAGATGAGCCACGTTTGGGCGGTTACTTTCAAGAGCGACGAAGGCGTGAAAAAGCTTTCAAGCGCCAAGAACCTCAAGGTGAATGAACATCGGTGCATTGTCGTTGATCCTGCCAATCAGGCCGTGCGGCTGAAGTTGCATTGGATGCTTCATAACGTGTCGGACGAGGATATACGGACAGCCCTGTTACCGTTCGGAAAGGTCACGGACGTTTTCCATGAAAAGTGGCGTGTTCAAGGAGTTCAAGATAAAGCATCGTCGACACGGGCGGTGTCCCTGGTTCTGAAGACGGGTATGATCGTAGAAGACCTGCCCCATCAACTTCGTGTAGCTGGTGAGCAGACCCTAGTTGTGGTACCGGGCAGAGCACCCCTTTGCCTGAAGTGCCGAAACACCGGACATGTCCGACGTGACTGCCGCGTCCCGAAATGTGCAGTATGCCGTCGCTACGGCCACCAGGATACGGAATGTGTTAAGACTTACGCATCCGTCGCAGGACCTGCGCTTCGAGAGGACGTGGCTGACCTGTTAATGGATGAGGCTGACGTTGATGAGGCTTCCCGCGTGCTAGTACCACCGGCGGACATAGTTGCAACACCTTATGTGCCGGCTGCTAAAGCCACGAAGGTGGTAAATGTGCTGCCTACGAGCCCGAAAGATGCAGTGCAAAGGGCATGCAACGAAGGAGCCAAAGAATAATCGGCCGCAAAATCCGCCACTGCCGAGGAGGCCGCCACGGAGCACGGACCGGCAACTCCCTTGATGGACGTCGAAGAATCGAGTGCAAGCAATGTGGCTATGAAAAGAGCGAGGGACTCGACCGGCAACCTGGACGGCAACCTTGACAACGGGGCCAAAGACGAGCCGCCGCCAAAAGCGCAGGCGGGTCGTCGTGGGCCCGTGCGCCCGAAGCCAAACATCCCGCCGGACAGACGGCCGGCGGCAAAACCGCCTAAGTAGGACTCGGCGCCTACTGGGGCGCCCGGACTAACGTCGTGAAGAGATGGCGTCCTTTTTGGAATCGGGCTTCGCGTACGCTCTAAAGGTACGCGTGTCGATCGAGCGGTTTTCATTGCAAAAGTTATGCATGCAAATTTTTCTACAGTGTGTCTGGATCGCTTGTTCTTCAGCGACACCGTGCGATCGGCTTGCTTTTGCAGATAAATGGCGGTGAAACTAGAGAGAGCACTGAGAGTTGCCACGTTAAATGTCCGTGGCCTTGGAGCGCGAAGGAGGCAGTATCAACTTAGCCGCTTGTGTATGGAGAAGGAACTCGATGTAGTTGCCTTACAAGAAACTAAGGTCGAAACCCAAGAGCAGACCGATCGCATGGTGACGCCTTTCACGGCGCATTACAATGTGTGCGTGTGCCATGCGAATGGCACATCAGGCGGATGTGCGTTGTTAATACGGAAGAGTGCTGGTATTATTGAAGAAAGTGTAACTGTTTCTGAAACTGGCCGCTTGCTTATTGTAGATTTTTCTTTTTCTCACGATTTGTGGCGGCTCGTATGCGTTTATGCGCCAAACAATGTGAATGATCGATTTTTGTTTTTTGAATGTATCGAGCAATATCTAAAATGTGATCGCTTTGTCATATTACTTGGTGATTTTAACTGTGTGTGTTCTCCGGAAGACCGACTAAAAAGGGAAAGGGTTCGCGATAAAAGTGCTCTCCTTTTGAGCAGACTAATTGAAGACCACAACTTAGAAGATGTGGGCCTAGTCCTCACTGATGGTATGATTCCGCAGTACACGCACATTCAGCGAAATAGCCGAGCAAGGCTGGACAGAGTGTATGTTTCTGACGACTTGATCACCCTTTGTAATAGTTATAACGTCGCACCGCAATCGTTCACGGACCATAGCCTGGTAAGCTTCTCGATTGGGGAAAAAGTTAAAAGAACACGATTCAACTGGAACATGTGGAAATTCAACGAAAAGCTGCTTGATGATGAACCATTTGTGCGCAGAGTTAAGGAAAAGATAACAGAGTTGATGACAAATGAGGGTGAATATTTTACTGCCACATGGGAGGAATTTAAGATTCAAGTTAAGTTCATTGCAATAGAAAGAGGAAGCAGCCTTCAGCACGATAAATTACAGAAACAAAGAGAGCTGCAAAGACAGCTAGAATATCTGTCAAGCGCACAAAATGCGGGTCACGATCTATTAGCTGAAAACGTAAAGAAAGTAAGACACGAGCTTGAAGTTATCGACGCCGAGCGATACAAAGCAGCAGTTATACGCGCTAGAAGCGAACGCCTATGGATGGGTGAGATACCAAACAAACGGGCAATGAGCGATGAAAAGCGTCACGCGTCAAGAAATGAGATCCAACAGATACGTTTTCAAAACGAGGTGACGTCAGACGCTTCGTCGATTGAGAAAGCTTTTGTGGAACACTATCGCGAATTGTTCGGCAATGTGACTCCTTCTGGACTGGCCTTCGAGAGTGAATTCATGAGCGAGATGCCAAGGTTGGATGACGACGTTAGAGAAAGTCTTGAGAGACCAATAGCTGTGTCCGAGATTGAAAGGGCGATAGAAGAACTGCCATCAGGCAAATCGCCAGGGCCGGACGGCCTAGGCGCCGCTTTTTACAAGGCATTCAGTCAGGAGTTTGCGTGTATATTGCACCGACTACTCTCAGAGGCGTATGAATTTAAAAAAGTACCACCCTCATTCCAGACTTCGCACATAGTATTAATTCCGAAAACCGATGAACGGGAAAAGCTCCTTTCAGTAAGTTCATACAGACCGATAAGTCTGACCAACACAGATTACAAAATATTTATGAAAGTACTGGCTCGACGATTTCAAAGCGTGATTCAGCAGCTTGTAGGGCCACACCAGACGTGTGGCATTAAAGGCCGCACCATTTTCACGAACACCCACATTGCAAGGAATGTGCTTGAATGTTGCGATGCCATTGGGGGTCGGGTGGCCATGTTGCAGCTAGACCTTGCGAAGGCGTTCGACCGGGTGTCACATGAGGTGCTTTTCGCTATACTGCAGTACTGTAATGTTGGGAGCGTCATTGTAGATGGCGTTAAAATGGCTTATGAAGACTGTTACATGCAGCTTATAGTTAATAAGTGTCTTAGTTCGCGGGTGCCACTCCGCTCGTCTGTACGGCAAGGCTGTCCCTTGTCTCCCTTGCTTTTTGCCCTGTACCTCGAACCCTTTTGTATGGCAGTCATACGGAATGAAAACATTCGTGGTTTTAGGCTGCACGCCGCAGAAGTTAAAATGCTAGCTTATGCAGATGACGTCGCCGTCTTTTGTGAAGACAGGGAAAGCGTGGTCGAGGCTGTCCGCCTTGCAAGATCCTTTTGTAGATACACTGGTGCCCAGATAAACTTCGAAAAAAGTGTTGGGATATGGCATGGAAGCTGGGACGCGACACCCACAAAATTCGCCGGTATGCAGTGGACTACAGTGCCTCCACTGTATCTAGGAGTGCCCCTTGAGCACTATCGGGACTCGACACAGTTGTGGACCGGCCAAATAGAATCAATGAAAGAAAAGATAAAAGGATGGCAGGGCCGGGGATTGTCAGTGTTTGCACGTGCTTCAGCTTGCAATATATTTTTAATTGCCAAAGTTTGGTACATACTGCAAGTAATGTTCATGTCCCGTGTAAACGTTCAAAAAATGCATCGAGTGTTTGCTACCTTCATCTGGAACTCCACTTGGGAGCGATCCAGTCGAACAAATCTTTTTCGCACAGTTCGAAATGGGGGCCTTGGGCTCTCACACTTGTTCATTAGACAGATCGTATCGCGGTTCATCTTCCTGCGAGATGAAAGAAATGTTTTCCTCCGTACGGTCATTCAGGCGAAAATGGCAACAGAACTGCCTGAATTTGTTGTGTCCACATCTAGTGCTATCACTAGAGCGACTGGGTACTATCGTGAAGTCGTTGCATCTTTTAGAATACTCTGCGCACGTTTTTCGCTGGAGTACTTGTGCTCAGTGAGAAGAAAGAAACTGTACGCAGATTTAGTTGACAGTATGTTACCTATCCCACTGTATAGGAGTGTTTATTGTGGAGGCCCAGGAAAAGATGTGCTGAAACGAGTCAAAAGGATGCCTGTAAGACCTGCTGCGAAAACTTTCTTTTTCCACCTACACACGAACACCCTCCCCGTTAAAGTATGGCTAGAACAGAAAGGAATATTCGTACCCTGGACTACCGATTGCCGGCTGTGTAAAAAGCCTGAAACAATTGAACACGCCTTCATTGAGTGTTGGGACGCTGTCTTTCACTGGGACATCTTGCAGCGCACTCTTAAAAAAGAACTCCCCATAAACCCCTATGGAATTCGGTTCCTTCCAGTTGAAAGCGATGACGGGCCACCGTTCGACATGTTCATGTTGCTGGGTCTCCACAGTTTGTGGAAAACAAGAATGGCTGTACGTCATGCTGATGTGAATGTGTGCTCTGCGCGAGAGAACTTCATTGAAAGTATGTCACTATTACGAGAAGTGTATCGTGCACAAAGCGAAACCCCAGACTGGGTTAGCATCCTTGATGAGCTGGTGTGCCTCAAGAAATTTTAGCGACCATCCCACCTGATGTGATGTGGGTGCACTGTGTATATGGATTTGTTTTTTTTTTGTGTGTTAATGTCTAAGCAGGCAATAAAGAAAAAAAAAAAAGCCGAGCGGTTAAGGCGATAGACTAGAAATCTATTGGGGTCTCCCCGCACAGGTTCGAATCCTGTCGACTGTGTGCATACCTTTTTTGCAAGCCTGTGTGGCTTCGTACGCATTCTTGCAGAGGAAGCAACTGTAGAATAATTAGTTTCCTCGTCTCTTCGCGTAAAGTTGAAGCGGGGGCACATGCCCGACCTCAACGAACCTAAGAGACAGACGAGCGTCTTGCAACTGAATTTATACCTAATAATGGCCTTTTAGAGCACCTTGTTGTAAGCTGCAGTCGTGGCCGAGCGGTTAAGGCGATGGACTAGAAATCTATTGGGGTCTCCCCGCACAGGTTCGAATCCTGTCGACTGCGTGCATACCTTTTTTGCAAGCCTGTGTGGCTTCGTGCGTATTTTTGCAGAGGGAGCAACTGTAGAATAATTAGTTTCCACGTCTCTTCGCGTAAAATTGAAGCGGGGGCACATGCCCGACCTCAAGGAACTTAAGAAACAGACGAGCGTCTTGCAACTGAATTTATACCTAATAATGGCCTTTTAGAGCGCCTTTGTGCAAGTTGCAGTCGTGGCCGAGCGGTTAAGGCGATAGACTAGAAATCTATTGGGGTCTCCCCGCACAGGTTCGAATCCTGTCGACTGCGTGCATACCTTTTTTGCAAGCCAGTGTGGCTTCGTGCGCATTTTTGCAGAGGGAGCAACTGTAGAATAATTAGTTTCCACGTCTCTTCGCGTAAAATTGAAGCGGGGGCACATGCCCGACCTCAAGGAACCTAAGAAACAGACGAGCGTCTTGCAACTGAATTTATACCTAATAATGGCCTTGTAGAGCGCCTTTGTGCAAGTTGCAGTCGTGGCCGAGCGGTTAAGGCGATAGACTAGAAATCTATTGGGGTCTCCCCGCACAGGTTCGAATCCTGTCGACTGCGTGCATACCTTTTTTGCAAGCCAGTGTGGCTTCGTGCGCATTTTTGCAGAGGAAGCAACTGTAGAATAATTAGTTTCCACGTCTCTTCGCGTAAAATTGAAGCGGGGGCACATGCCCGACCTCAACGAACCTAAGAAACAGACGAGCGTCTTGCAACTGAATTTATACCTAATAATGGCCTTTTAGAGCACCTTGTTGTAAGTTGCAGTCGTGGCCGAGCGGTTAAGGCGATAGACTAGAAATCTATTGGGGTCTCCCCGCACAGGTTCGAATCCTGTCGACTGCGTGCATACCTTTTTTGCAAGCCTGTGTGGCTTCGTGCGCATTTTTGCAGAGGAAGCAACTGTAGAATAATTAGTTTCCACGTCTCTTCGCGTAAAATTGAAGCGGGTGCACATGCCCGACCTCAACGAACCTAAGAAACAGACGAGCGTCTTGCAACTGAATTTATACCTAATATTGGCCTTTTAGAGCACCTTGTTGTAAGTTGCAGTCGTGGCCGAGCGGTTAAGGCGATAGACTAGAAATCTATTGGGGTCTCCCCGCACAGGTTCGAATCCTGTCGACTGCGTGCATACCTTCTTTGCAAGCCTGTGTGGCTTCGTGCGCATTTTTGCCGAGGAAGCAACTGTAGAATAATTAGTTTCCACGTCTCTTCGCGTAAAGTTGAAGCGGGGGCACATGCCTGACCTCAACGAACCTAAGAAACAGACGAGCGTCTTGCAACTGAATTTATACCTAATAATGGCCCTTTAGAGTTCCTTGTTGTAAGTTGCAGTCGTGGCCGAGCGGTTAAGGCGATAGACTAGAAATCTATTGGGGTCTCCCCGCACAGGTTCGAATCCTGTCGACTGCGTGCATACCTTTTTTGCAAGCCTGTGTGGCTTCGGGCGCATTTTTGCAGAGGAAGCAACTGTAGAATAATTAGTTTCCGCGTCTCTTCGCGTAAAATTGAAGCGGGGGCACATGCCCGACCTCAACGAACCTAAGAAACAGACGAGCGTCTTGCAACTGAATTTATACCTAATAATGGCCTTTTAGAGCGCATTTGTGCAAGTTGCAGTCGTGGCCGAGCGGTTAAGGCGATAGACTAGAAATCTATTGGGGTCTCCCCGCACAGGTTCGAATCCTGTCGACTGCGTGCATACCTTTTTTGCAAGCCTGTGTGGCTTCGTGCGCATTTTTGCAGAGGAAGCAAGTGTAGAATAATTAGTTTCCACGTCTCTTCGCGTAAAATTGAAGCGGGGGCACATGCCCGACCTCAACGAACCTAAGAAACAGACGAGCGTCTTGCAACTGAATTTATACCTAATAATGGCCTTTTAGAGCGCATTTGTGCAAGTTGCAGTCGTGGCCGAGCGGTTAAGGCGATAGACTAGAAATCTATTGGGGTCTCCCCGCACAGGTTCGAATCCTGTCGACTGCGTGCATACCTTTTTTGCAAGCCTGTGTGGCTTCGTGCGCATTTTTGCAGAGGAAGCAACTGTAGAATAATTAGTTTCCGCGTCTCTTCGCGTAAAATTGAAGCAGGGGCACATGCCCGACCTCAACGAACCTAAGAAACAGACGAGCGTCTTGCAACTGAATTTATACCTAATAATGGCCTTTTAGAGCGCATTTGTGCAAGTTGCAGTCGTGGCCGACATTCTGCTTCCGGCAGCCGAGCTGAGCGGTCAGCAGAATCATGGGCTCCAGTGGAGCAGCGACAGCGGCTACTTTTGGCCGCGGAAACAGGCTGAGTGACGATAAGGAATATGCATTTATCTTGCCGCAACTGCCTAAAGGACAAGTGGTGATTAACACCGTATTTTTGCACGGTGATGTTCGCGCGAGACCTTACAAGGTCGAGGATTTTAGAGACGCCCTACTGCCGACGGGACTGTTGCCTGACGTGGTATGCATAGGGGCGTACCAGATCAACCACGTCTGGGCAGTGACCCTCAGCGACGCGACTGCCACAAGAAGGATGCTGGACCTTAAGGAACTACAAGTTAAGGGACGACGGTGCGTCATCGTTGACCCGCAGGACCAGCAAGTGAAGATTAGGCTTCACTGGTTGCTGTACGGCGTTGCCGACGAGGACGTCCGGACGGCGTTCGCGGCTTTCGGCAAGGTGGAGGAGGTGAGCCCTGAGCGGTGGCGCGTAGACGGCATGGGGACCAAGACCTCAACGACCAGGACCGTCCTCCTCAAACTGAAGGGCAGCGTGAAGGTTGAGGACCTTCCTCATCAAATCCGCGTCGGCGGTGAGTTGGCCTTGGTCGTCGTTGCCGGTCGACCGATGCAGTGCCTGCGCTGTCACGGCACGGGACACGTCCGCCGAGAGTGCAGAGTCCCCCGCTGTTCCCGGTGCAGACGTTTCGGCCACGTTGACGCGGACTGCGTGAAGTCTTATGCCGCTGTGACAGGCTCACCAGCTATTGACGTGGCGGCAGAGCACGTGATGGACGTGGCCGAGGCGGAGGATGCGGCTAAAGGAACCGGTGACACGGTCTCGACAGCTACAACTAGTGGGTCGACGACTCTGGAAGCGGACGGAAAGGCGGCTGAGGCTACCCAGAAACCGAGTAAGGCGGAACAGGTCGCTACGACTGAGGGGCAGGCGACGGGAAGCGTCAGTGAAGACGCACCTGACGACGCGACCGCAATGCAACAGGACGAGGGCGTTACCGACGACGACCGTACTGGGGCTCTTGCTGCCTCCGTCAAGCGCACCCACGACCAGACGAAGGACCGCGAGGATCGGGCACCCAGCACCAGTGAGGGACCACCGACGAAGACGCCTCATGGGAGGCGGATGGGCTACAAGCCAAAGCCCAATGTACCGCCTGAAAGGAAGCCTGCCGACAAAGCGGCCACGTCTAAGGACACCAACAAACCGGGAGGTCCCGGAGGCGGCTAGCCGAGGGCTAGTCGTGAGCGGTAAGCACCATGCTCCGGGTCTACTTTACTTTTCGTTTAGATCAAGATGGCTCAAATACCGTCCCTGAGGATTGCCACATTAAACGTGAGAGGGCTGGCGGCTAGTCGTAGGCAAAGTCAGGTCCTACGTTTGGTCACTGACCACGACATAGACGTACTAGCCGTCCAGGAAACTAAGGTTGAAGGAGAGGAGGAGACCGGGAGCATGGTGCGACGTTTCACGACTAGGTTTTTTGTGGTGGTTAGCCATGCGGTAGGCACGGCTGGAGGGTGCGTTCTTCTTGTGAAAAAGCTGCCTGGACTGCAGATTCAAAGTACTTTTTCGTGTCAGTCAGGAAGGATTGTTCTCTGTGATATTGTTATGTGTGATGCTGAATTCCGCGTCATATGCGTATATGCGCCGAATTCAGTAGATGAGCGCGTCCGTTTTTTTCGAACCTTACACAATATGTATGTTGTAATATGCGCGTGATGCTCTTAGGCGACTTTAATTGTGTGTTGAGTGCTGGAGACAGAGTCAATAATGCAGGTGTGCGTGACCGAAGCAGTGAAGTGTTATCAAATTTAATTAATGAAAATCAACTCGATGATGTTTATGAATGTCTGGAAGGGGGGCGTCAAGTGACTTTTACACGTTTTCAGGGCAGCAGCCATGCGCGTTTGGACCGAATGTACATTTCATTGGATACAATTCCAAGATGCCACGGTTACTGTGTAGTACCAGTGTCGTTTTCAGATCACTGCCTAGTGAAATGTAACGTAGGTATAATGAAAAGGAGACATGTATTTAAATGGGACATGTGGAAAATGAATGCCTTGTTACTAAATGACCAGCCCTTTTTACAGGTGGTACGGGATGCGGTTAATGAAGTTCAATGTGATGCTGCGGAAACAATCGTCGAGAAGTGGGAATGTTTTAAACAAAAGGTTAAAATGAAAGCGATAGAAATATCCAGTTGTAAAAAATTCGAGAAGGAAATGAAAGAAAAGGGTTTAAGAACACTGCTTGGGCAGCTGCTAACGCTTGAGTGCAGAGCGCCTGGTGCGTACAAAGACGATGTGCGAAACGTCAAAGAAAAACTTGAACTTTTTGACAAGGAACGATATCAAGGTGCAATAGTGCGCGCACGAGCAGACGCACTGGCGGCAAGGGAGGCGCCCACAAGAAGGGCGCTCGGCTTGGAGAAGGCGTATGGACGAAGAAACCATGTCGACCAGATTTTAGTGAACGGGAATGTCGTTGAAGACAGTGATAGCATTCGTCAAGCCTTCTTTGAGTACTACCAGTCGCTTTTTGCATTTCAGGAAGCGAATGTTGAGGGGTTTAAAGCAGGTTTTCTGCATCGCATGCCACGTTTGAGCGATGACGTAAAAAAGCTATTGGAGGAAAAAATAATGGCGAGCGAAGTCGAAAAGGCAATCGACGATTTGAACATGGGTAAATCGCCGGGACCTGATGGAATCAGCGCGGGTCTATATAAAGCTTTTAAAAGAGAGCTGGCGCCTTTGCATGCACCTTCCTTTGGAAAAACGCACACCATTCTAATACCGAAGAGCGATCAAATAGACAAACTCAGATTCGTGTCATCCTACAGACCGATTTCACTAACAAACGTCGATTATAAAATATTTATGAAGGTTTTAGCTAGCAGGCTTCAAGGCGTCATCAGGGAAATAGTCGCAGACCATCAAACTTGTGGCATCAAAGGGCGATCTATTTTTTCAAACATCCATAAGATGCGATGTGTGCTCGAGTGCTGTGACGTCACCGGTGGCGGTGTTGCAGTTCTTCAGCTCGACTAGAGAAAGCGTTCGATTGTGTCGCACACGTTATTTTGTTTGCAATCTTAGATCATGTTAATGTCGGTTCCATCATCACTGAGGGCGTGGCCTTGGCGTACCAGAATTGCACAATAAGATTAATTGTTAATAAGTCTCTGGGGGCCCCCATTAGCATCATGCGTTCAGTGCGCCAAGGCTGCCCCCTCAGCCCGCTGTTATTTGCTATCTACGTAGAAGCAATGTGTGTAGCAATTAATGAAAATGACGGAATACGGGGTTTCAGATTGGCAGCGACAGAAGTGAAGTTGCTTGCATATGCAGATGACATTGCAGTGTGTTGCACTGACAAACCGAGTGTAATGGAAACAATATCTGTAGTAAAGCATTTCTGTGCCGTAACGAATAGCAGAGTAAACTGGGGCAAATCGCTAGGGCTGTGGCACGGGGACTGGTTTTCTGCACCCGACTATTTCGCGAACGTGAACTGGGTGAAAACTCCGACAAGGTATCTGGGTGTTCCCCTAGACAGGTACAATAGCAGCGACGAATACTGGAGGAACCAAACCAAAGAACTGAAAGGAAAAATTACCGACGATTACGTTACTTCCTAATGCGAAATTTGAGCGCAGCAAATAAGCTGTTTCACCTATTCGATAGATTGAGGCAAAGAAATCGAGCAACACATGTATGCGCTATCACAGAATTTTTCTTTTATTTTTCACACGTATTCCTGTAACAAAGACTCCACTAGGTAAGCTTCTGCTTCGGCGGCACGCACCTCTGGATTCTGACGGCGACGGCGCTGGGCCTCTGCTCTGGCAGCTCGTTTAGCAGCAGCAGCAGCAGCAGCAGACGGAGGACTTCCATCGGTCGTCTCGTATTGGCTCAGAAAGAACTGGCAGATAATTTCGCAGTGGCGAACGGCAGCGGCAATTTCGGCTCGGACGGTGCACATATACAGATCCGCCGCCACCGATCTGGCTCTCTGATTGCCACCGCACAGGGCGAACGGCAGCGGCAATTTCGGCTCGGGCGGTGCACATATACAGATCCGCCGCCACCGATCTGGCTCTCTGATTGCCACCGCACAGGGGTTGCATTGGAGGAGGAGCGAAGAAAGGAATTAAGTTCGAGCCGGCGCTTTGACAACCGGAGACTCGCAGGAAGAGGGGGGAGGGGGGCGGCGTGTACACCCAGCGGCAAACGATGGGGGCAGAAGCGCGCGCAGCAAGCGGACAACACGATAAAGGGAGGAGGGAAGAGATAGCAGCGACTGACTGATGCCGCTGACGCCGATAGTGAGTCAACCCCAGCTGCGCGGAGTTGGTTTCAGGGACAACGCCGCCGATGCCGACACAAACAATATGATACCCTCGCTTCCGCAGCGCTAAGAACCAGGTCTAGCCGTGGGAAGGTGGTCACGTATTCGTCGACGTGCCGGGGCCTACGTGAAATAACCGGCGCGTCGGCAACTGAAGAGCACCCTATCCGCCACACAAGAACAGGGGGGGGGGACCCTTTCCTCCTCTTTCTGCATGGCGGCGACGGTGTTCTATGCAGTCACGTTATCTTGACTCTCTAGCGGCGTCAGCGGCATCCAGCGGTATCAGTCGGTCGCTGCTAGCGCTGGGGGGATGAAAGGGGGGCGGAGCTGGTTACGAGGCCGACGACAACGCCGACGACGACGCGAAACCCAGGAACGGACGCCAAAGAGCTGCGCTCTAAAAGTAGATAAATGGAAAGGTAATAACCTGTCCATGTTTGCAAGAGCGACAGTTTGTAACATGTTTTTTATTACTAAGTTATATTACGTCTTGCAAATACTGTATTGTTCTAGAGTAAATGTGCAAAAGCTGCACAGAGTGTTTGCGGTTTTCATCTGGGGATCAACATGGGAACGGTGCAGCCAAACAAATTTGTTCAAAAGAGTTAAGGATGGGGGTGTGGGCCTGGCGCATCATTTTGTTCGTCAAGTTGTAAACCGATTTTTGTTTTTTCGCGATGTGCGCGATCCTTTTCTGCGCACCGTATGCCAGCTAAGGTTGAGTAACGCTTTGCCGGCACATGTTGTTAGCACGGCAAGCATGACGGGAACGCTGCGTGGATATTTCAAGGAAGTGGTCGACAGTGTACACTTCCTTTCTGTTCGTTTTACAAATTATTACCTTTGTGAAGTGAAAAGGAAAACATTGTATAGAGATGTATGCGACATTGTTTTCCCAGTGCCTTTATACAGAGCCATATACAGTGGAGGGCCAGGACAGGATGTACTTAAAAGAGTAAAACACATGCAGGTGCCACCAGGGGTAAAGACCTTCTTCTTTAAGCTACACACCGGAACGCTCTCCGTGAAGACGTTTCTGGAGGAAAGGGGTTGTCTCGTACCTTGGGGGTCGCACTGCTTGATATGCAAGAAGCCCGAAAATATAGATCACGTTTTCCTACATTGCTTGGCGGCAGTTTTCTTCTAGGACGTCTTAAAGCGAACCCTGAAGAATGAGCTACCGGTGGACCCCCAAGGTATCAGGTATCTGGCCATTAAAGATGACGACGGGGTTCCCTATGACTTTGTTTTGTTGAATGCTCTACACTGTATATGGCGGGCTCGCATGGCAGGGTACCATTGCGATCCTGACGCTAGGCCAGCTCGCGTTTACTTCAAAGAATGTATGTCGCGATTTATTGAAATGCAGAAAATAGAAGAATGTGTACCGGATTGGCTGTCGAGGCTAGAACCCCTGACAGCCATGAAGGAATTTTAGTTAGAGAACGCCGGTCCAATATGGACAGACGGCTCTATTGTACGGTTTCTTTCTTTACGTACCTTCCATTGTTTTCTTTTTCTTTCTCCTCCAGTGGATGGAATTTTTGATACATAAGTGTCTGCTAACTATATGGCCTTAGACCGGCAATAAATAAAAAAAATGCAGTCGTGGCCGAGCGGTTAAGGCGATAGACTAGAAATGTATTGGGGTCTCCCCGCACAGGTTCGAGTCCTGTCGACTGCGTGCATAACTTTTTTTTGCAAGCCTGTGTGGCTTCGTGTGCATTTTTGCAGAGGAAGGAACTTTAGAATAATTAGTTTCCACGCTTTCCACGTCTCTTCGACTAAAATTGAAGCGCGGGTACATGCCCGACCTCAACAAACCTAAGAAACGGACGAGCGTCTTGCAACTGAATTTATACCGAATAATGGCCTTTTAGAGCGCCTTTTTGCAAGTTGCAGTCGTGGCCGAGATTCCACTTCCGGCCACCGTAGTGTACGGACGTGGCTGTCATGAGCTCCGTCGGAGCGGCATCAGCGGCCCAGCAGGGCCGCGGTTCTAGGTTTTTTGTTAACGAGGATCCTGATTATCAGGTGCTACTGCCTCAACTACCAACAGAGCGACTTGTTACGAATACTTTATTTTTGCATGCTGATATGCAAGGCCATACCGGGCGGAAAACTTCCGTGACATGCTGTCGAGCATGAAGTTGCTGTCTGACGTTGTCGCCCTAGGGGCGTATCGAATGAGTCATGTGTGGGCCGTGACTTTCAAAAGTAGTGACGGAGTGAAAGAACTGCTGCGGGCAAAGGACTTGAAGGTGAAGGATAGACCATGCATCGTCGTCGACCCTGAAAATCAAGCAATGCACCTCAAGCTACACTGGGTGTTACACAACGTGCCGGACGAGGACATTCGTGAAGCCCTGACGCCTTACGGCCGAGTGACGGATGTGACAAGAGAGCGGTGGCGGGTGCATGGTCTTCTGGATAAAGGTTCTTCAACGCGCCTGGTCACCCTGATGCCGAGGAAGGGCTTGGGGGCGGACGACATGCCTCATCTGTTACGGATAGCCGGTGAGGAAGCTCTCGTGGTGATTCCTGGAAGAGCACCGCTCTGCCTTCGTTGCCGCAACACAGGGCACATCCGGCGCGACTGCCGCGTCCCTCGCTGCGCACGTTGTCGCCGTCATGGCCATGACGAGTCGCAGTGCGTGAGGACATACGCAAACGTGACGGGGCCGACGGCTGCAGATGATAGCGCTGAACTTCTTATGGACGAAGTGGTTGCCGAGGAAGCCTCTGCCGGGAGCGCCAATGAGGCGAAGGTCACAGCGACACAACCACCGAAACCGCAGGGGCAAACGACTGCTGGAGCGGTGGGTGTGCCAGGAACGCCTATGCGACCTGTGAGCGAGGGCTCGGCCGTCGACGTTCATAAGCAAGACATCGCGGCCAAAGAAACGCCTGCCGTTTCGACTATGGCATCAGCTGACAACGAAGCGATGGACGTTACCAATGCTATTGTGGCGGTCGGGAAGCGAACACACGAAGAATCAACAAGCGACGGCGGGAAAACTGGCAAACCGAACAGCGAGGAACCGCCGCCAAAGTCGGTGGTAACGCGCCGGCCGTCATTACGGCCGACGCCGAATATCCCGCCGGACAAAAGAACGGCGGCGCCGACGCCAAAGTAGCCGTAGGGACTTGTGCCTGTAAAGGCACTCAGACGCGAGCTTGCGAGAGCCCAACGCTACCGAAGGGTCGGGGAGGTCAGCTGCTGCTCAAGCAAGGTATTTTATGGACTGCACTTCAATGTGTCGCGAAACAGCTGCTCTTTCGGTTAGCACTTGTAGACGAAAGTATAAGTAGACCTAGAAGTGCTACGTGTGATTATATACGTTTTTCTTTTATGCCTACCTTTCCCGCTTATTAACAATGGATTTGAAGAGGGGAATACGAGTTGCTACTATTAATGTACGCGGCCTCGCTTCAAGACGGAGGCAGTACCAGCTCAGCCGACTATGCGTTGAAAATGAACTCGATATTATAGCTATACAAGAGACGAAAGTTGAAAGCGAGGAGCAAACAAACAAAATGGTAACACCTTTCAGAACATATTATAATATATGCAAATGTCACGCTGTCGGCACGTCTGGTGGATGCGCTGTCTTGGTTCGAAGGGGTATTGGTATAAATGAAGATATGGTTACTGTGAGCGAAAGTGGGCGTTTTATTGTTCTTGATTTTTCTTTTAATGGATCACAATGGAGGATGATATGTGTGTATGCGCCAAATGATATCAATGAAAGATGTCGTTTTTTCTCGAATCTAGAAGAGTACCTTCGTTGTGACAAATACATCATCTTTCTTGGTGACTTTAATTGTGTGTGTCATGCAGAAGATCGTGCTAAACGTGAATTCCCGCAGGACAAGAGTGCAGTGATATCGAACACCTTAGTAAATGACTACAACCTAGAAGACGTTGGTCGCCTTTTGGCCAGTACTCTACAGCCGCAATTTACACACTATCAACGAGATTGCCAGGCACGACTTGACAGAGCTTACATCTCGTTAGATCTTGTGCCTCTATGCGATATGTCGTGAAGCCGGTGTCCTTTAGCGATCACTGTATAGTGTGGTTCGCACTCGGTGCCAAGCCAAAAAAGCCGCGGTTCGATTGGGCACTTTGGAAATTTAACGAAAACACCTAAGTGATGACAAATTTATAAACGACGTAAAGCGCGAAATTAAAAACATGTTGAGTAATGAGAGTGTACCTTGGGCAGAAGTATGGGAAGACTAAGGTTCGCGTGAAAATGGTTGCAAATGAAGTAGGAACTGTTAGAAGACACAATGAAAAAATGAAAGAAAATGAGCTCCAGAAGGAACTCAATTTTCTGATTTTTATGGACAGTGCGGAACCTGGAAAATTTAGTGATGAAATCAGAACAGTTAAAAGCGCGATGGAAGCTATTGACACGGAAAAATATAGAGCAGCAGTCATTCGGGCACGGACGGAAAGACTGTGGGTTGATGGAACGCCGAACAAACGCGCCATTGCCGATAAAAAGAGGTACGCAAGGAAAAATGAAATAAGACAGATTAATTATCGGGATGAGGTTACTTCCGACTCGAATATGATTGAACAGGCCTTTACCGAACACTACCGCAAGTTGTTAGGCGTCCCAATCCACGTGGGAGCTAAATTTGAAGCAAGTTTCGGGAATTTTATGCCGCGCGTTGATGACGACGTAAAAGCCAGTGTCGAGGAACCGATAAGCGTCCGGGAAATAGAATACGCGATCGAAGAACTTCCTGCAGGCAAATCACCGGGTCCCGATGGCTTAGGAGCCGCCTTTTATAAGGCATTTTCACCTGGGCTTGCTCAAGTGTTGGAGCTTGTATACTCTGAGGCACATAAATACAAGCGACTGCCACCTTCTTTCAGAAGTGCACACATGGTTTTAATACCGAAAAGAGATGACCACAAGGCGCTTTTATCGGTTGGGGCATACAAGCCAATTAGCATTACAAATACCGATTATAAAATACTCATGAAGGTATTGGCAAAGAGACTTCAAACAGTCATTACAAATCTTGTCGGTCCGCATCAAACTTGCGGCATAAAAGGCCGCACTATTACAACAAACAGCCACGTAGCGCGAAGCGTTCTAGAGTGTTGCGACGTTTTCGCTAGACGCGTTGCTTCGTTGCAACTCGACCTGGCGAAAGCCTTCGACCGTGTGTCCCACGATGCTCTTCTTCTTGTTTTGGAATATGTTAACGTAGGGAAAGTAATCTTAGATGGCGTCAAAATGGTCTACGACCAGTGCACGACACAGATGATTATAATAAGTCCCTCAGCGAGAAGCTGTCACTAAGATCTTCCCTTAGACAAGGATGTCCACTAAGTCCATTGCTTTTTGCATTGTACCTCGAGCCTTTCTGTTTAGCAGTGATACGCAATGACAACGTCCGAGGATTTCGGCTACAGCTTTCTGAAGTCAAGGTACTGGCATACGCTGAAGACATCGCAGTCTTCTGCAAGGATCGTGATAGCGTTCTTGAAGCTGTACGTCTTGTAAAGAAGAACTGTGAACAATCTGGATCCCAGATCAATTGGCATAAGAGCATCGGTATATGGCACGGTCATTGGGACATTATACCAGCTCACTTTGCAAACATCCGGTGGTCAACAACACCAACTAAGTACTTGGGTGTGCCGCTCGAGCACTATAATGACACCGCACAGTACTGGTCCGATGAAGCTGATAGAATGAGTGAAAAATCAAAGGGTTGGCTTGGCCGAGATTTGTCAATGTTTGGACGCGCTTCTGTGTGCAATTTTTTTTTAGTAGCGAAAGTGTGGTAATAATAATAATATTTGGGGTTTTACGTGCCAAAACCACTTTCTGATTATGAGGCACGCCTTAGTGGAGGACTCCGGAAATTTTGACCACCTGGGGTTCTTTAACGTGCACCTAAATCTAAGAACACGCGTGTTTTCGCATTTCGCCCCCATCGAAATGCGTCCGCCGTGGCCGGGATTCGATCCCGCGACCTCGTGCTCAGCAGCCCAACACCATAGCCACTGAGCAACCACGGCGGGTGAAAGTGTGGTATATTATGCAAGTGTTATCAATGTGTCGTTCAAGCGTGCAAAAAATGCATCGTGTTTTTGCCGTATTCATATGGGCTTCTAGTTGGGAGAGGATAAGCAGAACCAATTTGTTTCGTTCAGCTCGAAGTGGTGGGCTAGGCCTGTCGCATTTGTTTATCAGACAAATTGTGTCGCGTTTTCTTTTTTTTTTTCGGGATCAGAGAAATGATTTTCTACGCACAGTAATTCAAGTCCGTTTGGGAAAAGCACTGCCGCAATATGTTGTAACGACCAGTGATGTGAAGGGAGGAAGTATTAGGGGATATCTGCGCGAAGTGGTTGCTTCATTTCGTATGTTGCTTGTGCGGTTTTCCATGGGATATTTGTGCTCTGTGACAAGAAAAACACTGTATAAAGACTTAGTTGACACAATGTTGCCAATACCATTGTACAGGTCTGTAAAATGGGGAGGCCAAGGAGATGATGTACTGAAACGGGTGAAGAAAATGCCAGTTAGACCCTCTCAAAAAACGTCTTTCTTTAAGCTACACACAAACACGTTACCCGTAAAAACATGGTTAGGCGAAAAAGGAATATATGTGCCATGGACAGTAAACTGCTTACTTTGTAAAAAGCCAGAGCCCATTGAACACGTTTTCATCGGTTGCTGGGATCCAATATTTTATTGGGATGTCTTACAACGTACACTTAAAGAAGAACTACCGATTACACCTCTTGGTATTCGATATTTGCCAACCGATAACGAAGGAGGAGTTCCGTACGATATGTTTATGCTCCTTGGCCTCCACAGTCTGTGGAAAACGAGAATGGCAGTGCGACACTCGGATGTCGATACCCGTCCGGCGAGAATAAACTTCATCGAAAGTGTCGCGTATATTCGGGAAATATATCGTGCCCAGAGTGAGCCTCCCGAGTGGGTGACTATTCTTGATGAACTGATCAAGCTGAAGCGATTTTAATATATAATGTTAGCCAAAGTGTGGTTGACATGTTTTAGCATTTGAATGTGTTCTTGGTTTGTGCTGCGAACAGGCAATAAAGAAAAAAAAAGTTGCAGTCGTGGCCGAGCGGTTAAGGCGATAGACTAGAAATCTGTTGGGGTCTCCCCGCACAGGTTCGAATCCTGTCGACTGCGTGCATACCTTTTTTGCGAGCCTGTGTGGCTTCGTGCGCATTTTTGCAGAGGAAGCAACTGTAGAATAATTAGTTTCCACGCTTTCCACGTCTCTTCGCGTAATATTGAAGCGCGGGCACATGCCCGACCTCAGCAAACCTAAGAAACACACGAGCGTCTTGCAACTGAAATAGTACCAAATAATGGCCATTCAGAGTACCCTGTTGCCAGTTGCAGTCGTGGCCGAGAGAGATTCTACTTCCGGCTACCGTACGGTACGGTCGTGGAATGTCGAGCTCCGCATGAGCGGCTGTTGCGGCCCATTCGTGCCGCGGAATCAGGTTTCCGGAAATGACCCAACAGGATTATCAACTTGTTTTGCCACAGCTGGGGGGGGGGGGCATCAGGAACTACTGTCCTTACTAATGTGTTCTTACACGGTGAGTTGAAGGCAAGGCCTTTTCGCGTCGAGCATTTTCGTGATGCACTAGTTCGCCATCAGCCCATGTCGGAAGTGGTTGCCCTCGGGGCCTACCAAATGAACTACGTCTGGGCCATCACCTTCAAAGACGTTCAAGGTACGAAGAAGCTTTTGTCTACCAAAGCTTTTAGCTTGAAAGACCAGCGTTGTGCTGTGATAGACCCCTGCAACCAAGATGTGAGAATGAAGTTGTACTGGCTTCTCCACACCGCGCCCGTTGAGGACGTCAAAGCAGCCCTGGCACCATTCGGAACCGTGACCGAAAGCTCCAGAGAAAAATGGCGTGTTACCCGTTGCAGCCACAAGGGGTCACATACACGCCTAGTGTCGTTGCGTTTGAAGGCAGGGACGTCAGTCGAAGACCTACCGCACCAGGTGCGTGTAGGAGAGGATCATGCACTTGTCATTGTGCCAGGAAGAGCTCCCCCTTGCCTTCGGTGTCATGGTACTGGTCATATACGACGCGAATGTCGTGTGCCGCGCTCTGGGCTGTGTCACCGCTACGGCCATGACGAGACCCAGTGCGTGCGTAGCTACGCGAACGTCACTGGGCCGGGTCTTAGTGAGGTATTAGAGGAACACCTGATGGATCAGGTCGACGCCGGAGAGACTGCAGCAGCAAGGTAAACACATCCCTGCAAAGACAAGACGCCCGAGGACACGCCCCCCGATGTAGACGAAGCGCAGAAACTTCAGAGTGTCACTGAGGAACTACCTCAAAAGCTTACACCTGCAAACGATACCGCAAGCGTAACTACTGTCAAAGAGCCTGGACCCTGCGAAGCACGGGAAGGCAAGAAGGAAGTAACGTGCACCGACGTCACTATGGGAACGCCGGCTACGGCAGTCACTAAGCGCCCGCGAGAAAAAGCGGGTAGCGACGACCAGAGCTCTGACTGAAAGTGTGCAGAAAAACCTCCCTCCAGAACAACATCCACCCGTAGGTCTAGCTTGAAGCCAAAACCTACCGTGCCACCAGACAGGAAACTGCCGCCGTCTATGCCCCCGCTGTAGCGGGAGCATAGTTCGGCTAATCGCTTCGTTACTGGAGCGGTGAAAGACTTACATCTACAATGGACCGTCACGGATGGCAACTCAATCAAGCGACGTGCTGCATCGGGTGCAGCAAAGGTAGCGGTGGTCACTGGTCTAGCGTTGTAAGTTTCCACTCATCTGAACAGTATTTTGTGTCGGTTTGTGTAAACTATACTTACAATGGCCGTTAATCCTAGAATAGCCCTTCGTGGTGCAACACTAAACGTACGCGGCTTCGGAGCTCGAAGGCGGCAAGTTCAACTGACCCGCCTGTTATTAGAAAATGATATGGATATTCTGGCTATCCAGGAAACAAAAATTGAAAGTGAGGAACAAACTGATAAGATGTTGGAAATCCTTCGGCAAAGATATAATCTCTGTGTGTGCCACGCCGTGGGTAAATCAGGGGGGTGCGCAATTTTCTTGCGTAACTCCGTTGGAATTGTAGAGCAGTCTGTCATCGTTTGTGAAAGTAGTCGGTTAGTAGTTTGCAATTTTTATGTTATAGAGGCACTACGGCGAATCATTTGCATTTATGCACTAAAGAAAGCTAGTGAGCGCATAGATTTTTTCAGATACATCGAAACCTTCTTGAAATGCGAAAGAAATGTGTTACTATTAGGAGTCTTCAATTTTGTACGCATGGCTGAAGACAACGCCAAGAACTTACCGATACATGATAAGAGCGCATTGCAATTTTGCGCAATCGTTCTGCAATACGACCTAATCGATATAGGTGATGTGCTGCGAGAAAAGCGAGTTCAGTTCATGCATTTACAAGGCACAAGCCACGCCCGACTTGACCGAGTATATCTGACAGCAATCCTTTTATCTTTTTTAACACATATGCCGTTAAGCATCTAAGCTTTAGCGACCATATCTTAGTAACCGTTACAATACGCACAAAGCATAAAACGAGCATCTTTAATTGGGACCTCTGGAAATTCAATGATAGCCTCCTGCAAGACGAAAGCTTTATCGAAGTAATAACGGCAAAAATTAAACAAATGCAGGAAAACGACTTAATCAGCCCTGTCGAGTTGTGGGAGCACTTTAAGTCTGAAGTTATGAGCGCAATCGAAAGAACTAGTGTCTCACGCTACAAGACAAGACAGAAAGAAACCGAGTTGCAGCGTACTCTAGACTATCTCTTAAATGCGGAAAGCACCTTTCCTCGCCTTCTTGCAAACAATGTTAAAGAAGTCAAAAGGCAACTCGAGAATATTGATATGGAAAAATATCAAGTTGCGATGATAAGGTCGCGTGCTGAGCGGCTCTAGATGGGCGAAACACCTACTAAGCGAGCGTTAAGCGACGAGAGAAGCTACGCTACTAGAAATGCAATAACAGAGCTGCGCTACCAAGGTGTGCTTTGCACAGACCAAAAGGTTATTGAACGAGCGCTTGTGGAACGTTTCAGAAACCTGCTAGGCTGCAAGGCGAATGTGCGAGAGGGCTTTGAGACCCATTTTCTCAAGTTCATGCCACGATTAGAAGATGAAGTGAAAACGCAACTTGAAAGACCAATAAGTGTTAGTGAACTGGAAAATGTGGTAGATGACTTGCCTACAGGGAAAGCTCCGGGTCCCGACGGGCTGGGAGCCACTTTTTATAAATTCTTTAAGCATCAAATGGCAGAAATGCTCCTCAGATTTATAGAAGAAGCTTATGAATCCAAAATGATGCCTCCGTCATTTAAAAGAAGCCATGTCGTACTACTACCAAAGACCAAAGACCCTGTAAACTTACTGTCAGCCGAAGCATACCGGCCAATAAGTCTAGCACGGATTATAAGGTCTTTATGGAAGTTATATCTAAACAACTTCAGTCTGTGATTACAAACTTGGTCGGTGATCATGAAACTTGTGGAATCAAAGGGAGAACCATACTCACGAACATTCATGTGACCAGAAGTATATTGGAACTATGTGACATAATGCACGAACGGGTAGCCATGGTTCAACTCGACTTCGAAAAAGGTTTCGATAAGGTAACCCACAGCATTCTTTTCTCCCTCTTAGAATACATCAACGTAGGTACCATCATTTGTGATGGAGAAAAAATGGCCCACACTGGCTGTTCTTCAAAACTAATTATTAATAAAGAATTAACCGAAAGCATTACAGCACACTCTGGCGTAAAACAGGGATTCCCTGCCAGTTCATTGCTATTTGAAATTTACCTGGAACAGCTGTGTTTAAATCTAATGATGAATAAAAAGATACGCGGCTTCCTTATCCTATGCTGACGATGTCGCAGTATTCTGTACTGATAAGGAAAGTATTCAGGTAGCTATGCATACCGCAAGAACTTTCTGAAGCCTTACAGAAAGTGCAATGAACTGGCAAAAATGCTTAGGTTTTTGGCATGGTGAATGAGAATCTACGCTAGAAATTTTCGACACTATAAATTTCTGCGAGACACCTGCTACTTACCTCGGCGTACCACTCGAACATTATCGCGGCCCGACCGAGCAGTGGACAGCAGAAACTGAGCGGGCAAACGAGCAAACAAGAAACTGGGGAGGACGGAATCTCTCAATGTTTGCGTATGCAACTGTGTGTAACTCATTCCTCATAGCGAAAGTGTTCTATATGTTACAAGTACTATGTATGTCTAGGATGTGTGTCCAAAAATTGCACAGGATATTTGCAACGTTTGTTTGGGGATCGGGATGGGAACGTACAAGCAGGCTAAACTTATTTCATACCATGAATAACGGAGGTCTTGGTTTGTGCAATTTGTTTTTAAGGCAAGATGTCTCAAGGTTTATTTTTCTTCGCGATCAAAGGAATCCATTTCTAGAATCTGTTATACACGTCCAAGTACACAATGCATTATCTGAGTTCATTGTTACATCATGTGAAACACCACAAGTAGTGGTGAAAGGATATGTGCGCGAAGTGGTACGCACTTTTCGTTTGTTCAAAGCACATTCAGGCTCGAATATTTGTCTATTGTTGGCCGGAAGAAATTGTATAAAGACCTCGTGGATATTTTGTGCCCCGTGCCTATATACCACTCAACGTACGCTCTAGTGCCTGAACGCAATGTCTTTGAACGCGTAAATAGTAAGCCTATCAGGCCGTCTACCGAATATTTCTTCTTACTTGTGCACAGCGGCACGCTTCCCGCAAAACCATGGCCAAGAGAGAAGGATTTGTTTGTACCATGGAGTATCGATTGCGTTATATGCCATAAACCGGAAACTATAGACCATATATTCCTAGACTGTTGGGGCTCAGTGTTCTTGTGGGACATCCTACGAAGAACCATCAAAAAAGAATTCCCTCTGACACCATTCGGTATTCGCTTTCTGCCCTTTGAAGAGACGGGAGACGTGCCGGGCGACACAATAATGTTGTTCTGCATGCACAGTGTCTGGAAGACAAGAATGGATGTAAGGCATGAAGCTCTTCAACCTCGTTCTGCTCAGCAATATTTCGTGGAAAACATCCTGCACCTACGCGACATACATAAGGCCAAAGGGGAGCCACCAGCGTGGCTACTCATATTAGACAAATTGGCCACAGTTCGGTTCCCCTAACCAAGCTGCATTACCCAAAATGCAGCCGGTGTTTTTACCGAAGTACAACTATCTCTTTCTGTTTTTAACTATAACGCGTGGAATGTTCTACTAAGAGCAAACGTGTTACCTTTTTTGTACGTGCGTTGTGTGTAAAACAGGCAATAAAGAAAAAGAAGTAGTCGTGGCCGAGCGGTCATTCTGCTTCCGGCAGCCGAGCTGAGCGGTCAGCAGGATCATGGGCTCCAGTGGAGCAGCGACAGCGGCCACTTTTGGCCGCGGAAACAGGCTCAACGATGATAAGGATTATGCTTTTATTTTGCCGCAGCTGCCTAAAGGACAACTGGTGATTAACACCGTCTTTTTGCACGGTGATGTACGTGCGAGGCCGTACAAGGTGGAGGATTTCAGGGATGCCCTTCTGCCGACGGGCCTGCTGCCGGATGTGGTATGCATAGGGGCGTACCAAATCAACCATGTCTGGGCAGTGACCCTCTGCGATGCAACTGCAACGAAAAGGCTGCTTGCCCTGAAGGAACTTCAAGTGAAGGGACGACGGTGCCTCATCATTGACCCGCAGGACCAACAGGTGAAGCTTAGGCTTCACTGGCTGCTCTACGGCGTTGCCGACGAGGACGTCCGGACGGCTTTCGCGGCTTTCGGCAAGGTGGAGGAGGTGAGCCGGGAACGGTGGCGCGTTGAAGACATGGGAACCAAGACCTCAACCACCAGGACCGTCCTTCTCAAGCTGAAGGCCAGCATGAAGGTGGAAGACCTCCCCCATCAGATCCGCGTCGGTGGAGAGTTAGCCTTGGTCGTCGTTCCCGGTCGACCGATGCAGTGCCTGCGCTGCCACGGCACGGGACACGTCCGCCGTGAGTGCAGAGTACCGCGTTGTACCCGGTGCAGACGTTTCGGCCACGTCGACGCTGAATGCGTGAAGTCCTATGCCGCTGTGACAGGCCCACCAGTGAATGATGTTGCGGCAGAGCACCTCATGGATGTGGCCGAGGCGGAGGACGCGGCTAAAGGAACCGGTGACATGGTGTCGACAGAGACAAGTAGTGGGACGACGATTCTGGAGGTAGACGGCAACGCGGCTGAGGCTACTCAGAAGCCGAGTAGGACGGAACGGGATGCTACGACCCAGGGGCAGGCGACGGGAAACGTCAGTGAAGACGCAACTGACGACGCGACCGCAATGCAGCATGACGAGGGCGAGACCGACGACGACCGTACTGGGGCTCTTGCTGCCTCCGTCAAGCGCACCCACGACCAGACGAAGGACCGCGAGGATCGGGCACCCAGCACCAGTGAGGGACCACCGACGAAGACGCCTCATGGGAGGCGGATGGGCTACAAGCCAAAGCCCAATGTACCGCCTGAAAGGAAGCCTGCCGACAAAGCGGCCACGTCTAAGGACACCAACAAACCGGGAGGTCCCGGAGGCGGCTAGCCGAGGGCTAGTCGTGAGCGGTAAGCACCATGCTCCGGGCCTACTTTACTTTTCTTTTAGATCAAGATGGCTCAAATACCGTCCCTGAGGATTGCCACATTAAACGTGAGAGGGCTGGCGGCTAGTCGTAGGCAAAGTCAGGTCCTACGTTTGGTCACTGACCACGACATAGACGTACTAGCCGTCCAGGAAACTAAGGTTGAAGGAGAGGAGGAGACCGGGAGCATGGTGCGACGTTTCACGACTAGGTATTTTGCGGTGGTTAGCCATGCTGTAGGCACGGCTGGAGGGTGCGTTCTTCTTGTGAAGAAGCTGCCTGGACTGCAGATTCAGAGCATTTTTTCGTGTCAGTCAGGAAGGATTGTTCTTTGTGATATTGTTATGGGTGATTCAGAGTTCCGCATCATATGCGTATATGCGCCGAATTCAGTAGATGAGCGCGCCCGTTTTTTTTCGAACCTTTCACGATATGTTTGTTGTAATATGCGCGTGATGATGTTAGGGGACTTTAATTGTGTGTTGAGTGCTGGAGACAGAGTCAATAATGCAGGTGTGCGTGACCGAAGCAGTGAAGTGTTATCAAATTTAATTAATGAAAATGAACTCGATGATGTTTATGAATGTCTGGAAGGGGGGCGTCAAGTGACTTTTACACGTTTTCAGGGCAGCAGCCATGCGCGTTTGGACCGAATGTACATTTCATTGGATATGATTCCAAGATGCCACGGTTACTGTGTAGTACCAGTGTCGTTTTCAGATCACTGCCTTGTGAAATGTAACGTAGGTATAATGAAAAAGCGACATGTATTTAAGTGGGATATGTGGAAACTGAATGCCTTGTTACTAAATGACCAGCCCTTTTTACAGGTAGTACGGGATGCGATTAATGAAGTTCAATGTGATGCTGCGGGAACAATCGTCGAGAAGTGGGAATGTTTTAAAGAAAAGATTAAAATGAAAGCAATAGAAAGATCCAGTTGTAAAAAATTCGAGAAGGAAATGAAAGAAAAGGGTTTCAGAACACTGCTTGGGCAGCTGCTAACGCTTGAGTGCAAAGAGCCTGGTGCGTACAAAGACGATGTGCGAAACGTCAAAGAAAAACTTGAACTGTTTGACAAGGAACGCTATCAAGGAGCCATCGTGCGAGCACGAGCGGATGCACTAGCGGCAGGGGAGACGCCCACTAAAAGGGCGCTGGGTCTTGAGAAGGCGTATGGACGAAGAAACCATGTCGAGCAGATTTTAGTGAATGGGAATGTCGTTGAAGACAGTGATAGCATTCAGCGCGCCTTCTTTGAGTACTATCACTCGCTCTTCGCATTTCAGGAAGCGAATGTTGAGGGTTTTAAAGCAGGTTTTCTGCATCGCATGCCACGTTTGAGCGATGACGTAAAAAAGCGATTAGAGGAAAAAATAAGGGAGAGAGAAGTCGAAAAGGCAATCGACGATTTGAACTTGGGTAAATCACCGGGACCTGATGGACTCAGCGCGGGTCTATATAAAGCTTTTAAAAGAGAGCTGGCGCCTTTGCTTGCGCATGTATTTAATGACGCATACGAAAAGAAATCATTACCACCTTCCTTTGGAAAAACGCACACCATTCTAATACCGAAGAGCGATCAACTAGACAAACTCAGATTTGTGTCATCCTACAGACCGATTTCACTAACAAACGTCGATTATAAAATATTTATGAAGGTTTTAGCTAGCAGGCTTCAAGGCGTCATCAAGGAAATAGTCGCAGACCATCAAACTTGTGGCATCAAAGGGCGATCTATTTTTTCAAACATCCATAAGATGCGATGTGTGCTCGAGTGCTGTGACGTCATAGGTGGCCGTGTTGCAGTACTTCAGCTCGACCTAGAGAAAGCGTTCGATTGTGTCGCTCACGTTATTTTGTTTGCCATCTTAGATCAAGTTAATGTCGGTTCCATCATCACTGAGGGCGTGGCCTTGGCGTACCAGAACTGCACAACAAGATTAATTGTTAACAAGTCTCTGGGGGCCCCCATTAACATCAGGCGTTCAGTGCGCCAAGGCTGCCCCCTCAGTCCGCTATTATTTGCTATCTACGTAGAAGCAATGTGTGTAGCAATTAATGAAAATGACGGAATACGTGGTTTCAGATTGGCAGCGACCGAAGTGAAGTTGCTCGCATATGCAGATGACATTGCAGTGTGTTGCACTGACAAACCAAGTGTAACGGAAACCATATCTGTAGTACAACATTTCTGCGCCGTAACGGGTAGCAGAGTAAACTGGGGCAAATCGCTAGGCCTGTGGCACGGGGACTGGTTTTCTGCACCCGACTATTTCGCGAACGTGAACTGGGTGAAAACTCCGACCAGGTATCTGGGTGTTCCCCTCGACAGGTATAATAGCAGCGACGAATACTGGAGGAACCAAACCAAGGAACTGAAAGAAAAAGTAGACAAATGGAAAAGTACTAACCTGTCCATTTTTGCAAGAGCGACAATTTGTAACGTGTTTTTTATTACTAAGTTATATTACGTCTTGCAAACGCTGTATTGTTCTAGAGTAAATGTGCAAAGGCTGCACAGAGTGTTCGCAGTTTTCATCTGGGGATCAACATGGGAAAGGTGCAGCCGAACAAATTTGTTCAGAAGAGTGAAGGATGGGGGTGTGGGCCTGGCGCATCTTTTTGTTCGTCAAGTTGTAAACCGATTTTTGTTTTTTCGCGATGTTCGCGATCCTTTTCTGCGCGCCGTATGTCAGCTAAGGTTGAGTAACGCTTTGCCGGCACATGTTGTTAGCACGGCAAATTTGACTGGAACTCTGCGTGGTTATTTCAAGGAAGTTGTTGACAGTGTACGCTTCCTTTCTGTTCGTTTTACAAATGATTACCTTTGTGATGTGAAAAGGAAAACATTGTATAGATATGTATGCGACATTGTTTTCCCAGTGCCCTTATACAGAGCCATATACAGTGGAGCGCCAGGACAGGATGTACTTAAAAGAGTAAAACAGATGCAGGTGCCACCAGGGGTAAAGACCTTCTTCTTTAAGCTACACACAGGAACGCTCTCCGTGAAGACGTTTCTGGAGGAACGGAGTTGTCTCGTACCTTGGGGGTCGCACTGCTTGATATGCAAGAAGCCCGAAAATATAGATCACGTTTTCCTACATTGCTGGGCGGCAGTTTTCTTCTGGGACGTCTTAAAGCGAACCCTGAAGAAAGAGCTGCCGGTGGACCCCCAAGGTATCAGGTATCTGGCCATTAAAGATGACGACGGGGTTCCCTATGACTTTGTTATGTTAAATGCTCTACACTGTATATGGCGGGCTCGTATGGCAGGGTACCATTGCGATCCTGATGCTAGGCCAGCTCGTGCTTACTTCAAGGAATGCATGTCGCGATTTATTGAAATCCATAAAATACAAGAATGTGTACCGGATTGGCTGTCGAGGCTAGAACCCCTGACAGCCATGAAGGAATTTTAGTATGACAAAGCCAGTCCAATATGGACAGACGGCTTTCTTGTGCGGTTTCTTTCCTTACGCACCTTCCGTTTTTTTTTTCCTCCTCCAACGGTTTGAATTTGTGATACACAAGTGTGTGCTAACTATACCGTCTGAGTAATGTCGAAGACCGGCAATAAATAAAAAAAAAAAAAAGTCGTGGCCGAGCGGTTAAGGCGATAGACTAGAAATCTATTGGGGTCTTCCCGCACACTTTCGAATCCTGTCGACTGCGTGCATAACTATTTTTGCAAGCCTGTGTGGCTTCATGCGCATTTCTGCAGAGGAAGCAACTTTTTTTTTATTTAGTGCCGGTCTTCGACATTGTACAGAGCACATAAGCAGAACGAAATTACAAAACTAAAAACATTTTGAACAAAACATGAATGCCATCGGTCCAATAAGGACTGGCGTTGTCTTATTAAAATTCTTTCAGTGCTGTCAGAGGTTCTATCCTCGATAGCCACTAGGGTACATCATCTTGTATTTCCTTTATTTCAATGAAACTAGACATGCTTTCTCGGAAACAAGTACGCACAGGCCTGGCGTCCGGGTCGCAGTAGTACCAAGACATCCTTGCACGCCATAAACTATGATGGTCATTGAGCAGTATTAACCCTTTGTGGGACAAAATGTGTGAGCGCATGTTGCATGTAATTTGAATATAATACTGGAGTCTGTAGCACCTTTCGCACTTAAAACACAAAGAATGAGCATTTTACATTGTCCCATTGTCGTTATAAAAGTGGGACGTATTTTTCCCATCGACCCCACAACGCGCACCAAAATGTGGGACGCTATGGTCCCACTGACTCAATCGACTATATGATTTTTTTAAACAAGATTAAATTTCGCTCACTTTTCAGAGTCGCATTCACAATTGTTTCAATATTTCTATGTCAGGTAAATTTAGGCTGAAAAGTGAAAAAAACGTTGAGTGGTAAAAATGTAAATATTGTCATTCAGAATGGGACGCCCACGTCCCATGAGCTACAAGCAAGGACAGGGCATGTCCTCTAATTTGCTCAGAAGACAGTGATTTATTTGAACATGTAGTGCAAACAGACAGTAAAGAAATGTATTAGTTTTGATCATGGAGCGGGAAAAACAAGATGCACAAGGGGGGCACTTCACACTTTCGACACACAAATGACCTCCTCAAATGTGATTGACTTCCCTGTAAAAATTATTATTGCAAATATCAAGAAACCCGTGTCTGCGAAATCTACACTCTTAGGCAAAGTTACACCCTTTGGCGTGCCCCTTCTGCCACACAACTATAATCGTTATCTGCCTTGATGAGTTTCCTTTCTTTAACGCTGCGAGCCCGGTACTTTCCAATAACGAACGGCACGCGCGTTATCAGCATAGAACAAATTACACCCTTTGGAGTGCCCCTTCTGATAACGCGCGTGCCGTTCGTTACTGGAAAGTTCCTGGCTCGCAGCGTTAAAGAAAGGAAACTCATCAAGGCAGATAATGATTATTCTTGTGTGGCAGAAGGGGCAAGCGAAAGGGTGTAACTTTGCCTAAGAGTGTATGACAAGCGCTATGCTTCAAGGAACGTAGCCCGCAGTTTAGGCTTAGAAATATATACTCTGAAAACACACTGCACCGCACATTGCTCAAATTTTCAACTAAACGGCGGGAGCATAGCACAGTAAAGCCAGCTAGAATAACTCTTCCATCTATAAAGAATAAGAAATAAACTTTTGGCATTCATCGTTCATTCAGAAGTTGTGCATTGAAGTGACAAAATCCACCAAAGAAGGCACGCTGAGTGCACGTTTGGAACGCTTTGAACAAACCAAATTTTTATGCTGCCATCTGCTGAACAATAACCAAGTTATGCAAAAATAGCTTTATAAACAATTCGAGAGATAGCACAAACAGTGTGAGGGCAGTCAATACCGCGGAATATGAACCGCAAGGGTTTTTTCAAGTTACGAGAAAGTGGGACGCTATTGTCCCTCTGTGCCACAAAGGGTTAAACCGAAGGGAACCCCGTCCTCATTCTTTACCGCCAGGTACCTGATTCCATACGGATTTACCGGTAACTCTTTCTTCATTGTTCGTTGTCGGACATCTCAGAAGAACACCCCGGCCCAGCAATGCAAAAAGACATGGTATACTGTTTCAGGTTGCTTGCAAATCAAGCAGTGCGATCCCCAGGGTACAAGGAAGCCACGTTCTTCCATGTATGTCTTCACTGAGAGTGTCCCTGTGTGTAGCTTAAAAAAGAATATCTTTACCCCAGTAGGCACCTCCATATTTTTCACTCGTTTAAGGACATCCTGCCCTGGTCTTCCACTGCACAATGACACTGGAGATACAATGTCGCAAACATCTTTATATAATGTTTTCCTTTTAACGCCACATAAATAATCAAAAGAAAAACGAACAGAAAGAAAGCTTTTTGCATTCAGGCATGTCAACATGCCTGATTTCAAGCATCTATTTTTGCAGCGAATGCCACAGCTGTCGAGCGAAGTTAAAGAAACGTTAGAACGACCAATAACAGAACATGAAGTGATGAAGGCCATCGAAGACCTGAACCCTGGCAAGTCACCAGGTCCAGACGGTCTTTGTGCCGCTAGGTACAAATCGTTTAAAGGCCACCCAGCTGCTATATTAACCGCAGTTTTCAATGAAGCCTACGAACTGAAAATATTTCCACCATCCTTTGGCCAGTCCCATACAGTACTAATACCAAAAACTGTAGAGACCAAAAAGCTCAAACAACTTTCCTCCTACAGACCCATAGCGCTTACTAACTGCGACTACAAATTATTGATGAAAGTGCTGGCACGGCGTGTCCAGTCAGTTTTTAAGGAAGTAGTCGGCCCACACCAGACGTGTGGCAACCGCGGCAGAACCATTTTTAATAACATTCATTAGATGAAGTGTGTGCTGGAGTGTTGTGACGCCATGTGCGATGCAGTAGCAATCCTCAAGCTTGACTTGGAGAAAGCATTTGATGGCGTTTCTCACGAGATATTGCTCACCATCCTTGAATACGTTAATTTTGGCCACATAATCACTGAGGGGGTGACCATGGCGTACCGGAGCTGCTATACCAGACTTATAATTAATAAGACGTAGGGGGCCCCCATTAACGTGAAGCGCTCCGTTCGCCAGGGTTGTCCACTGAGTCCACTCCTGTTTTTTGTCTACGTAGAAACGCTATGTCAAGCCATCATCGCAGATGAATGTATTAAGGGGTTTTGTCTTCAATCAGCAGAGATGAAGCTATTAGCATACGCTGACGATGTGGCTATGTGCTGTAAAGATAAGCAAAGTGTATCGAATAGTGTTAGTATCGTCAGAAAGTTTAGTAACGTCACTAACAGCTCCGTTAACTGGCAGGAACGCTTGGGGTTTTGGCATGGAAGATGGGCATCTACACCAGACCACTTTTCGAACGGAAAATGGGTCACGACGCCAGTTAAGTACCTTGGCGCACCCCTTCATGCCTACAAAGAGAGTAGCGAATATTGGAAGGAGCGAACAAAGGAAGTAAAAGAAAAAGCCGACCGATGGAACGCCGGTCACTTGTCAATGTTCGCAAGAGCTACAGCGTGCAACATGTTTCTCGTGACAAAGATCTGGTACGTAATGCAGGTCCTACAGTGCTGTCATATTAATGTGCAGAAACTGTACCGCGTGTTCGCGGTATTCGTGGGCATCAAGCTGGGAGCGACGCAGCCGAGATAATCTCTTCCGGCGCGTGAAGGATGGCGGTCTGGGGTTGGCGCACCTCTTCTTGCGTCAACTGGTGAACAGGTTCTTTTTTTTTCGAGACACAAACGACTCATTTCTGCGCAACGTGATCCAAATGAGGATGTCAAGATCACTTCCCGAATTCGTTGTAGGTACCGAAATAATGCCAGGACCAGTCCGTGGGTTCTTTCGGGAAATAGTTCAGAGTATTTCCTTTTTGCGCGTTCGCTTTTCAAATGCATATTTGTGGAGTGCAAAACGGAAAAAGTTATATCGTGATTTCTGTGACAGTATCTTGCTTGTACCCATGTACACAGCCGTGTATAGTGGAGGCCCAGGCTTAGATGTACTGAAAAGAGTGTAAATGATGCCAGTTCAACCAGCCACGAAGTCATTCTTCTTTAAATTACATACCGGCACTTTATCTGTTAAAATCTTCCTGAAACAACGTGGGTTCTACATGCCATGGGGAACACATTGCCTTATTTGTAAAAAACCGGAAACTATAGTTCATGTATTTATCCTCTGTTGGGAAGGGGTCTTTTTCTGGGACGTGTTGCAAAGAACTCTAATAAAGGAGTTACCGATAGATCCCCACGGAATCAGGTTGCTACGAGTAAATGACGAGGAAGGTTTCCCGTACGAGGTCATCATGCTTACTGCCTCCACTGTTTATGGCGCGCAAGAATGGCGGGCTACCATTGTGATCCGCAGGCCCGACCGGCACGTGTATACTTCCGGGAATGCATGCAGCGGTATGTGGAAGTACAGAAGTTGCAACTGGCTGTTTCTGAGTGGCTGTACAGGGTTGAACCTCTGACAGCACTCAAGGAATTTTAATGAGACAACGTCATGCTGCAGTAGCGGACGGCAACGCATGTGTATAGTACTGTTTATTATTCGGTTTTTGTATTCATTCCCTTTTTGTTTGGTCTCGTTGTATATTTTTGTTCTATATATCTAAGGAATGTGTGTTGCGTGATATGTCGAGGACTGGCAGTAAAGGGGAAGAAAAGCAGTGCTGGTCGAGTGGTTAAAGCGATAGTCTAGAAATCTGTTGGGGTTTCCCCGCACAGGTTCGAATCCTGTCGACTGCGTGCACGACTTTTTTGCGAGCCTGGGTGACTACATGCGCATTTTTTGCAGAGGAAGGAATTGTAGAATAATAGGTGACCCCACTTTCCACGTCTCTTCGAGTAAAATTGAAGACGGGCACATGCGCGACCTCAACAAACTTATGAAACAGACGAGTGTCTTGCAACTGAATTTGTACCAAATAATGGCCATTGAGAGCACCGTGTTGCTAGTTGCAGTCGTGGCCGAGTGGAGTCGGCTTCTGCCGCGCTAGCAAGCGGACGTGCTGATCATGAACTCCGTTGGAGCGGCTTCACCGGCACAGCAGGGCCGCGGTACCAGCAATTTTGCTTCAGAAGACCCGGAATATCGAGTTTTGCTGCCTCGATTGCCGACAGGTCGGATTGTTTTAAATACAGTGTTTCTGCATGCTGATATGCGTGCTAGGCCGTATCGCGTGGAGCACTTCCGAGATGCACTGGCAAGCTTAGGCCTACTTCCTGATGTTATCTCCCTTGTGGCGTAACAGATGAGCCACGTCTAGGGCAGTGACTTTCAAGAGCGACGAAGGCGTGAAGAGGTTTTCAAGCGCCAAGAACGTCAAATTGAATGAACATCGGTGCATTGTCGTTGATCCAGCTAATCACGCCGTGCGGCTGAAGCTGCACTGGATGCAACATAACGTGTCGGACGATGATATACGGACAGTCTCTATCCGTTGCGAAAGGTCACGGACGTTTTCCATGAAAAGTGGCACGTTCACGGAGTTCAAGACAAAGCATCGTGAAAACGTACTGTGTCCTTGGTTCTGAAGACGGGTATGACCGTAGAAGACCAGCCCCATCAACTTCGTGTTCCTGGTGAGCAGGTTTGAGTCGTTGTACCGGGCAAAGCACCCCTTTGCCTGAAATGCCGCAACACCAGACATGTCCGACGTGACTGCCGCGTCCCGAGATGTGCAGTATGCCGTCGCTACGGCCACGAGGAGAGGGAATGTGTTAAGACTTACGCATCGGTCACAGGACCTGCGCTTCGCGAGGACATGGCTGACCTGTTAATGGAAGAGGCTGACGTTGAAGTGGCTTCCCGTATGCTAGTTTCACCATTGGACACAGTTGCAACACCTTCTGTGCCGGCTGCATAATCCACGAAGGTGGCAAATGTGCTACCTACGGACCCGAAAGATGCAGTGCAAAGGGCATGCTACGAAGGAGGCAAAGAAGAATCGGCCGCAAAATCCGCCACTGCCGAGGTGGCCGCAACGGTGCACGGACCGGCAACTGCCTTGGTGGACGTCGAAGAATCGAGTGCAAGTAATGCGGCTGCGAAAAGAGCAAGGGACTCAACCAGCAACCCTGACGGCAACAGCAACGGGGCCAAAGACGAGCCGCTGCAAAAACGCAGGCGAGTCGTCGGGTGCCCGTGCGCCTGAGACCGACCATCGCGCCGGCTAGACGGACCTCGGGACAACCGCCTACGTAGGACCTGGCGCCTACTGAGGCACCCGAACTAACGTCATCAAAAGATGGCTGCGTCTTCAGAACCAGCCTTTGCGTACACTGTAGAGGTACGCGGGGCGAAAAAGCGGTTTTCAGTGGAACAGTTATGCTTGCAGTGGTTTCTACAGTGTGTTCGGATCGCTTGTTTTCCAGCGACACCTTGCGATCGCCTTGCTTTTGCAGATGAATGGCTCTGAAACTTGAGAGAGCATTGATAGTTGCCACGTTAAATGATCGGGGCCTTGGAGCGCGACGGCGGCGATATCAACTTAGCCGCTTGTGTATGGAGCAGGAACTCGATGTAGTCGCTTTACAAGAAACTAAGGTCGAAACTCAAGAGCAGACCAATCGCATGGTCACGACTTTCACGGCGCATTACTATGTGTGCGTGTACCATGCGAATGACACATCAGGCGGATGTGCGTTGCTAATACGGAAGAACGCTGGCATTATTGAAAAGAGTGTAGCTGTTTGTGAAACTGATCGCATGCTTATTGTAGATTTTTCTTTTTCTCGCGTTTTGTGGCGGCTCATATTCGTTTATGCGCCAAACAATGTGGATGAGCGATTTTCGTTTTTTGAATGTATCGAGCAATATCTAACGTGTGACTGCAGCGTAACATTTCTTGGTGATTTTAACTGTGTGTGTTCTCCGGAAGACCGACTAAAAGGGGAACGGGTTCGCGATAAAAGTGCTGCCCTTTTGAGCCGACCAATTAAAGACGACAACTTAGAAGATGTCGAGTGAGTTCTCACCGATGGTATGAATCCGCATTACACGGACATTCAGCGAAACAGCCGAGCAAGGTTGGACAGAGTGTATGTTTCTGACGACCTGATCCCCCTTTGTAATAGTTATAACGTCACACCGCAATCATTCACAGATCATAGCTTGGTTAGCTTCTCGATTGGGGAAAAAGTTAAAAGAACACGACTGACTGGAACGTGTGGAAATTCAACGAAAAGCTTCTTGATGATGAAACATTTGTGCGCAGCGTTAAAGAAAAGATAACAGAGTTGATGACAAATGAGGATGAATATTTTATTGCTACAGGGGATGAATTTAAGATTCAAGTTAAGTTCATGGTAATAGAAAGAGGAAGCAGCCTTCAGCACGATAAAATGCAGAAACAAAGAGAGCTGCAAAAACCGCTAGAATATCTGTCATGCGCACAGAATACGGATCATGATCAATTAGCTGAAAACGTAAAAAAGGTAGACATGAGCTCGAAGTTATCGACGCAGAGCGATACAAAACAGCAGTTATACGCGCTAGAAGCGAACGGCTATGGATGGGTGAGATACCAAACAAACCTGCAATGAGCGATGAAAAGCGTCACGTGTCAAAAAAATGAGATCAAGCAGATACGTTTTGAAAACGAGGTGACGTCAGACGCTTCGTCGATCGAGAAAGCTTTTGTGGAGCATTATCGCGAATTATTTGGCAATGTTACACGCTCTTGACTGGGCTTCGACAGTGAATTCATGAGCGAAATTCCAAGGTTTGATGACGACGTTAGAGAATGCCTTGAGAGACCAATAGTGGTGCCCGAGATCGAAAGGGCGATAGAGGAGCTGCGGTCAGGCAAATCGCCAGGGCCGGACGGCCTAGGTGCCGCCTTTTACAAGGCATTTAGTCAGGAGTTTGCGTGTATTTTGCACAGAGTACTATCTGACGAGTATGAATGTAAAAAATGTACCACCCTCATTCCGCACGTCACACATAGTTTTAATTCGAAAAACCGAAGACCAGGAAAAGCTCATTTCAGTAGGTTCGTACAGATCGGTAAGTCAGACCAATACAGATTACAAATTATTTATGAAAGTACTGGCTCGACGACTCCAAAGCGTGATTCAGCAGTGTGTATGGCCACACCAGACATGTGGCAATAAAGGCCGTAAAGTTTTCAGGAATAACCACATAACAAGGAATGTACTCGAATATTGTGACGCCATTGGGGGTCGGGTGGCAATGGGCTTGCAGCTCGACCTTGCGAAGACGTTCAATCGGGTGTCACATGAGGTGCTTTTCGCTATACTGCCGTACTGTAACGTGGGGAGCATCATTGTAGAGGGCGTTAGAAGGGCTTATGAAGAGTGTTCCACGCAGCTTATAGTTAATAAATGTCTTAGTTTACAGGTGCCAGTCCACTCGTCTGTACGGCAAGGCTGTCCCTTGTCTCCTTTCTTTTAGCCCTGTTCCTCGAACCCTTTTGTATGGCAGTCATACGGGATGCAAACATTCGTGGTTTTAGGCTGCACGCCGCAGAAGTTAAAGTGCTAGCTTATGCAGATGACGTCGCCGTTTTTTGTGAAGACAGTGAAAGCGTGGTCGAGGCTGTCCGCCTTGCAAGATCCTTTTGTGGTTTCACTGGTCCCCAGATAAAATTCGATAAACGTGTTGGCATATGGCATGGAAGCTGGGACGTGACACCCACAGCATTCGTCGGTATGCAGTGGACTACAGTGCCTTCACTGTATCTAGTAGTACACCTTGACCACTATCGGGACTCGACGCAGTTGTGGATCGTACAAATAGACTCAATGAAAGAAAAGATAAAAGGATGGGAGGGCCGGGGATAGTCAGTGTTTGCACGTGCATCAGCTTGCAATGTTTTTTTTATTGCCAAAGTTTGGCACATACGGCACGTATTGTTCATGTCCCGTGTAAACGTTCAAAAATGCATAGAGTGTTTGCTATCTTTATCTGGAACTCCACTTGGGAAAGATCAAGCCGAACAAATCATTTTCATACAATTCGAAATGGGGGCATTTGGCTCTCACACTTGTTCATTAGACAGATCGTATCGCGGTTCTTCTTCCTGCGAGATGAAAGAAATGTATTTCTCCATACAGCCATTCAGGCGAGCATAACAACAGAACTGCCTCAATTTGTTGTGTCCACATCTAGTGTTATCAGTAGAAGAGCGACTGGTTACTATTAGTTGTATCTTTTAGAATACGCTGTGCACGTTTTTCGCTGGAGCATTAGTGCTCAGTGAGAAGGAAAAAACTGTACGCAGATCTAGATGACAGTATGCTACCTATCCCACTGTATAGGAGTGTTCACTGTGGAGGCCCAGGAAAAGATGTGCTGAAACGAATCAAAAGGTTGCCTGTAACACTTGCTGCGAAAACTTTCTTTTTTCACCTACACACGAACACCCGCCTCGTCAAAGAACGGCTTCAACGGATAGGAATATTCGTACCATGGACTACCAACTGCCTGCTGTGTAAAAAGCCTGAAACAAGTGAACACGCTTTCATTGAGTGTTGGGACGCTGTCTTTCACTGGGACATCATGCAGCGCACTCTTAAAAGAGAACTCCCCATAAACCCCTATGGAATTCGATTCCTGCCGGTTGAAAGCGATGAGGGCCACCGTTCGGCATGTTCGTGTTGCTAGGCCTCCACAGTTTGAGGAAGACAAGAATGGCTGCACGTCATGCTGATGTCAATTTGTGCTCTGCGCGAGAGAACTTCATTGAAAGTGTGTATTTCTTATGAGAAGTGTATCGGTGCACAAGGCGAACCACCAGACTGGGTTAGCATCTTTGATAATCTGGTGTGCCTCAAGAAATTTTAGCGACCATTCCACCTGATGTGATGTGGGTGCACTGTATACACGAATTTGATTCTTTCTGCTAATGTCTAAGGAGGCAAAAAGCAAAACAAAGCAGTCGTGGCCCAGTGGTTAGGGCGATGGACGAGAAATCTGTTGGGTTCTCCTCGCGCACGTTCGAGTCATGTCGACTGCGTGCGTAACCTTTTTTTGAGCCTGGGTGGCTACATGCGCATTTTTCCGGAGGAAGCAACTGAAGAATATTTAGTTACCACACTTTCCATGTCCCTAAGTGTTAAAATGAAGGGTGGGCACATACCCGACCTCAATAAGCGTAAGAAACAGACGAGCACCTTGCAACTGAATTTGTACCGAATAATGGCCATTCATAGCAGCTTGTTGCCAGTTGCAGTAGTGGCCGAGTGGTTAAGGCGATAGACTAGCAATCTATTGGGGACTCACCGCCCAGGTTCGAATCCTCTCGACTGCGTGCAAAACTTTCTTGCAAGCCTGTGTCGTCTCGTGCGCATTTTTGCAGAGTATACAACTGTAGACTATTTAGTTACCACACTTCCCACGTCTCTTCGCGTAAAATTGAAGGGCGGGCAAATGCCGGACCTTAGCAAACCTAACAAACAGCCGAGCGTCTTGCAACTGAATTTCTACCGAAATATGGCCATTCATAGCCCCTTGTTGCCAGTTCCAGTGGTGGTCGAGCGAGTTGACTTCCGGCCACCGTAGGACGTGGCTGATATGAGCTCCGTCGGAGCGGATGTAGCGGCCCACCACAGCCGCGGTTTCAGGAATGAAGTGCCGCAGGATTATGCAATCATTTTGCCCCCTCTGCCAACTCGGTACGTTGTTCAAAATACCGTTTTTCTACGTGGCGATGTAAAAGGTAGACCATATCGCGCAGAAGATTTTCGTGAGCCGCTGTTTCAACGTGTTCCGCCCACCGAGGTTCTTGCGCTCGGCGCCTATCAAATGAATCATGTGTGGGCGGTTACCTACAAGACTGCTGAAGGCGTGAAGAAGTTTTTGACCGAACCGGAATTGACAGTTAAGGGCCGGAGATGTATTGTAATTGATCCAAGTCACCGCGACGTCCGTCTGAAGCTTCACTGGCTGCCCTACCATGTACGCGAAGAAGACGTCCGAAACGCCCTTAACCCCTACGGAACAGTCTTGGAAGTAGGACTGGATAAATGGCGCCTTGACGGCTACAGCCAACAGAACACCATGACAGGCACAGTTGTGGTGCGACTGAAGGCTGACGTTTCGTTGAACGATATACCACATCAGCTGCGCGTCGGAGGAGACATAGCTCTTGTCGTAGCGCCCGGAAGAGCGCCAAGGTGCTTGCGCTGCCAACAGATTGGTCAACGCAAACGCTTTGGACACGCCGAAGAAAACTACTCGAGGACGTATGCGGCAGCTGCCATGACCAAGTTGAGCACGGAGAAATCCGAGTTCACCATGGACGAAATGGAAGCAGAAGAATGTGTGAATTGTGCAACATCAGGATTACAAGGGACAAGCACCAAAGGGAGTAAGCAACCGCAAAATACTACCGCGGAAAATTTGACAGCGACTGCACAGGTAGAAATTGCAGTAGACGCAAAAGCCAAGGTAGAGCGCTCCGAATTCATCGAGGGTGGTACCAACAAAAGAAGTGGAAATAAAGAGACAGCGGATGTTCACCACAAGAGTGCCGAAATGGACGCCATGGATTGCCGTGAACCAGAAGACAACAGTGCGCTGGGTAAGAGACCATGAGACGACGCCGGTGCAGAGACGAAGGACACCAGCAGCAGTGAACCGCCGAAGAAAGCGTTCACTGATCGCCGGCTGCGGCTCACCCCAAAGCCAAACGTTCTGGAGGGGGAGAAGAGGGCGGCTAAGCCGCCCACTTGACAAGACGACTAAGACACTGAGGGTGTACCCGAATATCGGGGCACAGACTGTTTGGTGAGCGCAATCCTTTTTTAAATATAAAGATGGCTTTTAGAATGAAGAGAGCGGTTCGTTTCGCCACTCTAAATGTGCGCGGGCTTTCGTCTAGAAGAGGCCAGTACCAATTAAGTAGGCTATTTGTGGAACATGATTTAGACGTAATCGCCGTGCAAGAAACAAAACTACAGAGGGAGGACGAAACTAATCGAATGTTTGCGCCTTTCCGCGCATCGTATAATGCTTGTGTGCCGCATTCCGATGGCTTATCGGCAGGGTTCACAATTTTTATAAAAAGATCCGTGGGCGCAGTTGAGACAAGCATAAGAAGCAGTGAGAGCGGACGCTTCGTGGTTTGATTTTTCGTTACTGAATTTTGAATGGCGCGTGATTTGCTTGTACGCCCCAAATCGTGACAACGAAAGAAAAGCATTCTTTGAAGAGATTGGTGTTTTCTTGATTGTAGTAGATATTTGATATTAATGGGTGACTTGAACTGTGTATGCGCGATTGAGGACCGCTCCAAACGTGTAAATTTGCGCGATCAAAGCGCACTGTTCTTGAGGGAATTCATTGCTGAGAATGGACTAGAAGATGTGGCCCTCTGCATGTCTAATGGCGGGGTATAGTTCACGCTTTTTCAGGGCCAAAATCACGCGCGTTTGGATATAGCCTACATCCCACTTGACCTTGAGATCTGTTGTGACGAATACGTTGTTATACCAGCGTCTTTTAGCGACCACTGTCTGGTAAAAATTTACGCTAGGGACAAAGGAAAGAATGCCAAATTTCAACTGGCACCTATGTAAATTAAATAATACCGTTATGAAAGATGATCTTTTTCTACACAAGTGAGTGAAGCGTTAACGATGCTGTATGAAGTTGGAAAAGACGACTGGGAAATGAGGTGGAAAACTCTTAAACAAGATATTAAATTGAGTGCTATAGAACGAACGACTAACCTTAATTTTGAGAAGAAACAAGAGAAGAAATTGCAGTCGCAACTGCAAGCGCTATTAAAGGAAGAGAGTGTGTAACCGGGCTCTTTAACTGAAGAACTCAAAAATAGCAAACACAAGCTGGAACTTTTAGATAAAGAAAAGTACAGAAGTGCTATTATTAGGTCAAGAACACAAAAGCTTTGGATGGGCGAAACACCGACCAAGCGGGCACTAAGTGATGAAAAGCAATATGCAGAAAGAAAAGAAGTTAAGGAAATAATGTACAATGGCAGACTGACGAAAGAAAAAAGTAAGATAATGAACGCGTTTGTTGAACACTATCGCGATTTGCTGGGAAAACGTATTCCGATGGCGATTGGATTTAGTGAAGATTTCCTTCCTTTAGTGCCCAAGTTTGACGACGAAACTAAAAAAAGTTTGAAGGCTCCTATTAGTATACAGCAGATTAAAAAATCTATTGATGACTTAAGCACTGGAAAGACACCTGGCCCAGATGGAATCGGAGAATAATTCTATAAAATGTTTAAAGAAGAGATAGTCAGCGCGCTGGTCGAAGTTATCGAAGAGGGGTATAAGAAGAAGCTACTACGGTCTTTCACTGAAGCGCCCGCTGTTTTAATCCCCAAAACTAATGATGACATCAAACCTCAGTCTGTGATGTCATATCGCCCCATTAGCCTCTTGAATACGGATTACAAAATTTTCATGAAGGTGTTGGCCAAGAGAATGCAGAATGTCATTCAAAACATTGTAGGACCGCACCAGACATGTGGCATAACAGGTCGTAGCATTACGACAAATGTACACGTAGTAAGAAGTGTCTTAGAGATTTGCGATGACTTCGGAGACCGAATAGCAATGATGCAATTAGACTTACAAAAAGCTTTTGATCGTGTCCCCCATGAAGTGTTGTTCAACATGCTAGAACATGTGCAAGTTGTAACTGTAATTCTTGATGGATTAAAGATGGTGTACTCGCCGAGTGTAACACGCCTTGTAGTTAATGGGATGCTCAGTGAAAAAAATTGACATACTCAGTTCTATCAGACAAGGATGCCCGGCCTCAGCCTTACTCTTTGCCATATACCTAGATCCTTTTTGTTTATCAATTATCCAAAATACTAACGTGCACGTATTTAGATTACAGGGTACTGAAGTAAAGATTCTTGCATATGCTGACGATGTGGCCGGACTCTGTCAATATTGGCAGAACATATGTGAAGTTGTTCACAGAGCCAAACAATTTTGTTCCATGACAGGTAGCATGAATAATGGGACAAAACTACTGCGTTTCGGTATGGTAATTGGGATATGAAGCCTGATGTATACGTAAATGTAAGATGGGAAACCCGCCCACTGAAGTTCCTTGGGGTGCCACTCGAGGTTTATCGTGACAACAACGAGTACTAGAAGGACGAACCAGAAACAATCAGGCAAAAAACAAACGCCTGGGGTGGGCGGGAGCTCTCTATTTTTGCACCATATTTTGGTATGTATGGTATGGTATGGTATTTTGCCAAAATATGGTATGTGTTTCAAGTCCTTTGTAAGTCGCGTATGAATGTGCAGAAATTTCACAGAATTTTCGCCATGTTTGTCTGGAAATCGACCTGGGAACGAACAAGTCGCTCAAATTTATTCTTACCAGTCCGAACGGTGGATTGGGTTTGTGTCACTTATTTATTAGGCAAGTTGTGTCTCGTTTTATTTTTCTCCGTGACCAAAGAAATGGCTTTTTGTGAACTGTAATAAAATTAAGACTCTGTTAGCACGTTCCAGAATTTGTTGTGTCATATAATAACAATATGTAGCTTTATGTGACTGGATTCTTGCGTGAAGTAGTGCATTCATTTCAATTTCTGAAAGTGCGTTTATCACTAGAGTACTTGTCCTCTGTAAAACGGAAAACACTTTACAAAGACCTTGTCCACTGTTTGTTGCCAACACCGATGTGCAGATCTTTAATAAATGTCGGACCCGGATAGGACGTGCTAAGAAGGGTTAAAAAGATGCATGTTAAAACGGGAACAGAAACTTTCTCCTTTAAACTTCACTCTGGGACGCTCCCCGTAAAGCAACGGTTAGCTGATAAGGGACTGTACGTTCCATTAAAAAAACATTAAAAAAGGACCTACCCATCACGATTTATGGCATTCGTTTTCTGAGTGCGGACAATGAAAACGGCGTCCCGTAGGACATGTTCGTGCTGATAGCACTTCACAGCATCTGGCAGACTAGAATGGCGGTCCGCAATGACGACCTTCATGCACGTCCTGTCAGGGAAAATTTAATTGTAAATATGGATTATATACGCGAACTGTATAAAGCGCAAGCATAGCCTTCTGACTGGCTACCGATCTTGGACGAATTGTGTAACTTGAAAAAAATTTAATGTGAACACACCGGATAAAGTCTTGATCCAAGTGTTTCCTTTTTATCATTCATGTTCCTCTGTTTCCACAACCCGTAAAGGAAAACAGGCAATAAAGAAAAAAAAGCAGTAGTCGCCGAGCGGTTAAGGCGATAGACTTGATATCTATAGGTGGCTCCCCGCCAAGATTCGAGTCCTGTCGACTGCGTTCATACCTTTTTAGCGAGCCTGTGTGGCTTCATGCGCATATTTGCAGAGGAAACAACTGTAGAATATCTAGTTTCCACGCTTTCCACGTCTCTTCGGGTAAAATTGAAAGGGGGGCACATGCCCGACCTCAACAGACCGAAGAAACAGACGAGCGTCTTGCAACTTAATTTGTACCGAATAATGGCCATTCAGAGCACCCTGTTGACAGTTGCAGTCGTGGCCGAGCGGTTATGACGATAGACTAGAAATCTATTGGGGTCTCTCCGCACAGGTTCCAGTCCTGTCGACTGTGTGCATACTTTTTTGGCAAGCCTGTGTGGCTTCATGCGCATTTTGGCAGAGGAAGCAACTATAGAATATCTAGTTTTCACGCTTTCCACGTCTCTTCGGGTAAAATTGAAAGGGGGGCACATGCCCGACCTCAACAAACCTAAGAAATAGACGGACGTCTTACAACTGAATTTCTACCGAATAATGGCCATTCGGAGCGCCCTGTTGCAAGTTGCAGTCGTGGCCGAGCGGTTAAGGCGATAGACTAGAAATCTATTGGGGTCTCCCCGCACAGGTTCAAATCCTGTCGACTGCGAGCATAAATTTTTTGCAAGCCTGTGTGGCTTCATGAGCATTTTTGTAGGGGAAGCAACTGTAGAATAATTAGTTACCACACTTTCCATGCCTCTTCCCGTAAAATTAAAGCGCGGGCACCATGCCCGACCTCAAAAAACCTAAGAAACAGACTGACGTCTTGCAACTGAATATGTACTGAGTAATGGCCATTTGGAGCACCTTGTTGCCAGTTGCAGTCGTGGCCGAACATGCATTCTGGGGCCGAATCTTATAACGGTTCGGAATACGAACCGTCCGCTTCGCCGCTTACGTCATTAGATGTGCCACTCCCAAGCCGGCGGTGAAAGAAGGGGAGCACGCGACCAATAGATGAGAGGGTGCCACCTCTGAAGTGTACGTCGTTATATGACGACCTAATCGAGGAATCGCAGAATGTTTCTGCTTGCTAAATAAATGTAAAATATAAATTAAATATTATACGGCAACTTTTGAAGTATAAACTTGTGGTGTCGGGCGTTTACGCAATGCAGAAGTAATTTATTAATGTCATTCTTTTTCATTCTCAGCCCACAGGCGGTATCGTAAGCGTAAATGAGTTGGCCACGGAGTTGGCAGAGCGCAGGGCTATGTCGTCTGCTACCAGGAGCTCGCACGCTGCATGCAACAGGAACGCACTACCAGCACTTCTCAAGTAGCTAGCACAACAAAACCGTGAACTGGTTCTTAGGGACACCTTTATTAGCCGACTATATCAATTTTCCTTCTTTTTTCGCCCTTCGCCATCGGCTCGGACATGAGTCGCTGGCCGCCGCGCTGCCGCTATACCTGCGATCTGCCCCACGGCGCGTCGGGTGATAGAAGCAGTGGAACTTAAATCGAACATTACGGTATACGGGCCCTGCATTGCCTGCGCGAAGTCAAATCGAAGAGTGTGGTGCTGACGGTGCGCGCTGTGCCGTGAAATTGAGAAACAAAGTATGGCACTCCCGAACAAGAGAAAAAAAGGCAGCCAAATAAGAGCGCTCCACAATACCTTCCCGTCCTAACTGTATAGTTTTATCAGCCGAACGAAGGAAGCGCTGAACCAGCCTAGGTTGAACCCTTCTGACTGCTGAACGGCGATCTGCGAGCTATTCGCACTGGCGATAGCACTGGGAATTCGATCTCACCATGCAAATATCTCCTTGGCATTGACTTTGAAGCTGAAGTCACGGCAAAGCTCACCCAGCCCTTCAACCGGCCTACACAGTAATTGCGAGAGCAACTTTGTGGACAATGCCGGCAGCAGAGATCTAGGTAATTCCGATTAATGCTTTGCGTCCGACTGAGCTCTGGGAGCTGCAGGCCGGTGCTGATGAATCGCAGCGCGCAATATCCCTTCCTCTGCGTGGAATGGCCACTCGTAGGCTTGCACCCGAGTCTCCTCCATTTGATAGCGTAGCCTGCAAAAGGTCTACTTAGAAAGCCAGAAAGGGCGGTGCAACTCATTATCCGTCACTTCTTCGAAAGCGTATCGCATTTCCAGCTGTGGTCGACACTGAAAGAGCAACGTCAAGCAGACGACGAAGGCAAGCAATAGCCTCCGAAGCAACCAACGCACGCGCGCGCGACGCCCGCACGTCTCCGGGGACGCGCGACCGGCGCGCGCGGCCGGGGTCACAAGCCAACAGCGAAGCCACAGCAACGGAACCCAAAGCGGACTACCCCTTCTCCGGTTCCTACGACCAGTTCGCTTTGAAGATGATTGACAGATGCGTGACGTATTCGAAAATTGCGATACCGCCCCGCTGCCTCTGACGACCTGTGACGTAATCAAAATTTTGGCCAATCAGGTGAGGCCAAAGGAACAGTTCCCCAACCGAACCGTTATAAGATTCGGCCCCTGCTTCCGGCTCCCGCGCTGAACGGATCGCGGTATCATGGGCTCCAATGGAGCGGCAAATGCGGCTGTTAGCCGCGGCAACAGGCTTTCTACGGAGGAAGGTAAGGATTAGTAGATTATTTTGCCTCGGCTACCTACAAGACCTACAGTTTTAAACACAGTTTTTTTGCACGGCGACGCTCGTGTTCGCCCGTTTCGCGTAGAGGATTTTCGAGACGCGCTTCAAGCTGTTGGTATGCTCCCTGGCGTCGTCGCCCTTGGAGCGTACCAAATGATCCATGTATGGGCGGTGACGATGAAGACAGCCGAGGCTGCCGAAAAGGTAGCGGCCCTGAAGGAGCTGCAGGTGAAGGGGCGTCGCTGCCTGGTCATCGACCCCAAGGAACCACAGGTGAAGCTTCATATCCACTGGCTTCTGCATGGGGTGGACGACGAAGACGTCACGACCGCGCTGGCCTCCTTCGGCAAAGTGACTGAAGTGACCCGTGAGCGCTGGCGAGTGGATGGCGTTTACGACAAGGGCTCGACGACCCGAGCAGTTCTGCTGCAGCTGAAGGCTGGAATGAAAGTTGACGACCTGCCCCACCAGATCCGCGTCGCCGGGAAGCTTGCGCTGGTGGTAGCCCCAGGTCGCCCCATGCAGTGCCTACGCTGCTGGGGCTCTGGCCACGTTCGACGAGAATGCAAGGTTCCCCGTTGTTCCCGGTGCAGGCTTTTTCGACACAACGATGCGGACTATATATGCTCTTACGCAGTAGCCGCGGGCCCGGCGCAGAGCGAGCCGTCGACATCAGAACATATGATGGACGTGACCGAGGTGGAGGAAGCGGCCAAGGGTGCTGGAAACAGCAACGTGGCGGCAGAAACAAACGAAATGAGCACGCCGACCGAAGGAGGACGGAACTATGTACCTCCCCCCAAGGACCCAGCAACACTCGAGAGCGTGAGGACGGACCCGCAAGAAAATGAGAGCCGCCAGCCAGCGACGGATGCTACGCAGGCAGACGAAGCCAACGCGACCCCAACTGGCGCTCGCGTCGAAGGCGTCTCGGCACCGGTCAAGAGGTTCCTGCAGCAGGAGGAGAAATACGACGGAAAGGCCGGCGGTGACGCCGAGGCACCGCCCGCTAAGACGCTACCCGGCAGGCGCTCCACCCTCAAGCCTAAGCCGAACCTGGAGGCTGACCGTAGGCTCGCGGCGAAGACGACCAAAGACGAACTCGGGCGACGGCTACCGGATGGCTACGGAGGCGTCTAGTGGTCAGCTAGACGTTAAGGTGAGCACCATGCTCCGGGCCTTCTCCCCTCCGGTTTTCATGAATAATGGCTACCAACTCGTCGCTTAGCCTCGACACGCTAGACGTTCGAGGTCTACCTGCCACAAAGAAACAGTCAGGTGTATAGACTTCTAGTGGACCACGACCTCGACGTTTTAGCAGTGCAAAAAACCAAGGTAGAAGGCGAGGAGGAGACCGGCAGCATGGTGCAAAGGTTCACGTACAACTACTATACGATAGTGAGCCACGCCTTAGGGACTTCGGCGGGGTGTGTCTTGTTCGTGTGGAAGCTTGAAGGCCTCGTTATAGACGGTTACTTCTCGTGCTCTTCCGGTCGACTTGTCGTTTGTGATTTCAGCTATTGCGATGTCCAATGGCGCGTGCTGTGGATTTATGCGCTTAATACGGTGCAAGAAAGGATAAATGTCTTTTTTTGAACTTGAAGCACCACTTCTCTGTGCACAAAACGATAGCCTGTGTTGGGGACTTCAATTGTGTATTAAACATCGAAGATAGGTCTGCGCGACGCGTAATTTACGACAAAAGCCTCGATATCATGGCGCAGATCATACACGAATTTGAATTAGAGGATATCGCTCAGTCTTTCGGGGCTGACCGAGAAGTGAGGTACACACACTTCCAGGGAATAAGTCATGCCCGAGTAGACCGTATCTATCTATCTATCATATCATTCAGTAGAAAAAATGCCAGTGCTATGCATTTACTGCCGTATCCTTTTCTGACCCCTGCCTGGTAAAATGCAGGGTGGGCCGCAAGAAAGAGCGAAAAGAATTCGTCTGTTAACTGTGGAAAATGAATGCTGAGCTCCTACGGGATGATACTTTTAACGAAATGGTAGTGAATGCTCTGAATTCTTTTGGAAAAGACAGTTCTATGAAGTTGGGCGACGAATGAGAGTTGCTGAAACAAACTATTAAAATCAAGGCAATTGAAAGAAGTAGCGTACTAGGATATGAAGAGAAGGCAAGAGAAACGGATTTAAAAACATTGCTGGAAAAATCTGTGACGCTCGAATGCATGCAACCCGGCGCTTATCAAGAAGATATGCGTGCTATTAAGAAAAAGCTTGAGGTTTTCGATGAAGAGCGTTATCGAGGCGCGCTCGGGCGCGCGAGAGCAGAAAGACTAGCATGCCGGGAAATGCCTTCGAAAAGAGCATTGGGACTAGAAAAAAAGCACTCCAGACGCAAACAGATTGAGGCCATCGAATATAACGGGGTGGTAGTAACTGATATGAACAATATAGGGCGTGCCTTCTTTGAACATTTCCAAAAGCTTTTCGCGTTCAGGCCCGTCAACATGCAAAGTTTCAAGCACTTATTTTGGCAGCGAGTGCCACAGCTGACGAGTGAAGTTAAACAAACATTGAAAGGACGAAAACTGAACAGGAATTGATAAAGGCCATCGAAGACCTGAACCCTGGCAAGTCACCAGGTCCAGACGGTCTTTGTGCCGCTTGCTACAAATCTTTCAAAAGCCACCTAGCTCCTATCTTAACCGCAGTTTTCAATGAAGCATACGAAATGAAAATATTTCCAGCATCATTTGGCCAGTCCCATACAGTACTAATACCTAAAAGAGAAGAGACCGAGAAGCTCAAGCAACTTTCCTCCTGTAGACCCATAGCGCTTGCTAACTGCGAGTACAAAATACTGATGAAGGTGCTGGCACGGCGTATGCAGTCAGTCATTAAGGAAGTAGTCGGCCCACACCAGACGTGTGGCGTTCGCGGAAGAAACATCTTTACTAACATTCATAAGTTGAAGTGTGTGCTGGAGTGTTGTGATGCCATGTGTGATGCAGTTGCGATCCTCCAGCTTCACTTGGAGAAAGCGTTTGATTGCGTTTCTCACGAAATATTGCTCACCATCCTTGAACATGTTACTTTTGGCCACACAATCACTGAGGGGGTGACCATGGCGTACAGGAGTTGCTATACGAGATATATAATTAATCAAACGCTGGGGGCCCCCATTAACGTGAAGCGCTCCGTTCGCCAGGGATGTGCACTCAGCTCACTCCTGTCTTGTGTTTACACAGAAACGCTATGTCAGGCCATCATTGAAAATGAATACATTAAGGGATTTTGCATTAAGGGATTTCGCAGGATTATGCAATCATTTTGCCCCCACTGCCAACTGGGTACGTTGTTCAAAATACCGCTTTTCTACATGCCGATGTAAAAGGTAGACCATATCGCGCAGAAGATTTTCGTGAGCCGCTGTTTCAACGTGTTGCGCCCACCGAGGTTCTTGCGCTCGGCGCCTATGAAATGAATCATGTGTGGGCGGTTACCTGCAAGACTGCTGAAGGCACGAAGAAGTTTTTGGGCGAACCGGAATTGACGGTCAAGGGCCGGAGGTGTATCGTAATTGATCCAAGTCACCGCGACGTCCGTCTGAAGCTTCACTGGCTGCTGTACCACATACTCCAAGAAGACGTCCGAAACTCCCTGAACCCCTACGGAACAGTCTTGGAAATAGGACTGGATAAATGGCGCCTTGACGGCTACAGCCAACAGAACACCATGATACGCACAGTCGTGGTGCGACTGAAGGCTGACGTTACGTTGGACGATATACCACATCAGCTGCGCGTCGGAGGTGAGCTAAGCCTTGTCGTAGCGCCCGGAAGAGCGCCAAGGTGCTTGCGCTGCCAACAAATTGGTCACATAAGAAAGGACTGCCGCGTGCCGCGGTGCAACGTCTGCAAAAGCTTTGGGCACGCCGTAGAAAACTGCTCGAGGACGTATGTGGCAGCTACCATGACCACGTTGAGTACGGAGAAATCCGAGCTCACCATGGACGAAGCGGAAGCATGTGTGAATTCTGCGACAACATCAGGAGTACAAGCACCAAAGGGCGTAAGCAACCTGACAATACTGCAGCGGATATTTTGACAGCCACTGCACAGGTAGAAATTGCAGTAGACCCAAAAGCCAAGATAATGGGCTCCGAATTCATCGAGGGTGGTGCCAACAAAACAAGTGGAAATAAAATTATGGGGCTTTACGTGCCAAAACCACTTTCTGTTTATGAGGCACGCCGTAGTGGGGGACTCCGGAAATTTACACCACCTGGGGTTATTTCACGTGCACCTAAATCTAAGTACACCGGTGTTTTCGCATTTTGCCCCCATCGAAATGCGGCCGCCGTGGCCGGAATTCGATCCCGCGACCTCGTGCTCACCAGCCCAACACCATAGCCACTGAGCAACCACGGCGGGTACAAGTGGAAATAAAGAGACAGCGGATGTTCACCACAAGAGTGCCGAAGTGGACGCCATGGATTGCTGTGAACCAGAAGACAACAGTGCGCTGGGAAAGAGATCACGAGACGACGCCGGTGCAGAGACGGACACCAGCAGCAGTGAACCGCCGACGAGAACTTTCACTAATCGCCGGCTGCAGCCCCTTCCCCCCCCCCCCCGAAGCGAAACGTTCCGGAGGGGGAGAAGAGGGCGGCTAACCCTCCCCCTTGACAAGGCGACTATAACACACTGAGGGTGTACCCGAATATCGGGGCACCGATTGTTTGCTGAGCGCATCCCTTTTTAAGATAAAAATGGCTGTTACACTTGAAGGATCAGTTCGTTTCGCCACTCTAAATGTGCGCGGTCTATCGTCTAGAAGACGCCAGAACCAATTAAGTAGGCTATTTGTGGAACATGATTTAGACGTGATCGCCGTGCAAGCAAGGAAAGTACAGAGGGTGGACGAAACTGATCGAATGGTTGCGCCTTTCCGCACAACGTATGTTTTTGTATCGCATTCCAATGGCTTATCGGGAGGGTGTGCAATGTTTATAAAAAGATCGATGGGCGGTGTTGAGACAAGCGTAAGATGCAGTGAGAGCGGACGTTTCATGGTATGCGATTTTTCGTTACTGAATTTTGAATGGCGCGTGATTTGCTTGTATGCCACAAATCGTATGAACGAAAGAAAGGCATTCTTTGAAGAGATTGGTGGTTTTCTTGATTGTAGTAGATATCTGATATTGATTGGTGACTTCAATGTGTGTGCGCGGTTGAGGACCGCTCAAAACGTGTAAATTTGCGCGATCAGAGCGCACTGTTCTTGAGGGAATTGATTGCAGAGAATGAACTAGATGAGGCCCCCTGTATGTCTAATGGCCAGGTTGAGTTCACGCACTTTCAGGGCCAAAGTCACGCGCGTTTGGATAGTCTACATCCCACTTGACCTTGTGATCTCTCGTGACGAATAAGTTGTTATACCAGTGTCTTTTAGCGACCACTGTTTGGTAAAATTCACGCTTGGGACAAAGGAAAGAATGCCTAAGTTCAACTGGCACCTCTGGAAATTAAATAATAGCATCATGAAAGATGACATTTTTTTCTAGAAAAGTGAAGCGTTAACGATGCTGTATGATGTTGGAAAAGACTACTGGGAAACGAGGCGGGAAGCTTTTAAACAAAATGTTAAATTGAGTGGTATAGAACGAACGACTAACCTTAATTTTGAGAAGAAACAAGACGAGAAGAAATTGCAGTCGCAACTGCAAGCGCTATTAAAGGAAGAGTGTGAAACCGGGCTCTTTCACTGGAGAAATCGAAAATACCAAAAACAAGCTGGAGCTTTTAGATAAAGAAAAGTACAGAAGTGCTATTATTAGGTCAATAACAGAAAAGCTTCGGATGTGCGAAACACCGACAAAGCGGGCACTAAGTGATGAAAAGCAATATGCACAAAGTTAAGGAAATAAAGTACAATGGCAGACTGACGAAAGAAAAAAGTAAGATAATGAACGCGTTTGTTGAACACTATCGCGATTTCCTGGGAAAACGTATTCCGATGGCGAGTAGATTTAGTGAAGGTTTCCTTTCTTTAGTGCCCAAGTTTGACGACGAAACTAAAAAAAGTAGTATACAGGAGATTAAAAAAGCTATTGATGACTTAAGCACTGGAAATACACCTGCGCCGCTATTTTGTAGTGATGCCTTAGCCTTATTCTATGCTATTCTTATCATCCACCACACACGTACGACCGCCTGATCCCGTTGATAATGTGGGCAGACCGTCGCTCTGGCCATTGGCCAAGCGCCAAAAGCCTGAAAAAGCAGTTAATCGGAAAAGGCATCGCTACAAAATACCGGCCCTGGCCCAGATAGAATCGGAGCAGAATTCAATAAAATGCTTAAAGAACAGATAGCCAGCGCGCTGTTCGAAGTTATCGAAGAGGGGTGTGAAAAGAAGCTACCACGGTCTTTCACTGAAGCGCACACTGGGGTGCGATCGGAGATGGTTGTTCGGCGCGTTCGTTCGGTTACCGGCGCGCGCGATTGGCCTACTCCGCGCCGACGTCGCCAGCCGCGGGGCGCCGCCCCCTTTTTGGTGACGTCAAAATGACGACACGCTCCTGTCAATCATCCGCCCACCGAGCATTTCGTCCGAACGCGACAGGAGTTGAGAAGTTTGGAGCGATCATACGGCTTCGCATGGCGCGTCTGGTGGATTGGATTGGATCCAACAGGCGGCCTCTTCGGCTGCGGTATGGCACGTTTGAATCCAATCCATAGTTTAATTCTAGAAAATGGCGCTTCCGTTGGAAACTTCGGTTGTTGCGCTGGCGTTTCTAGAGGAAGGAGGAGAGCGGGTGGCGGTGCGAAACGCGTTTGAAGAAATGGCAGAAAGTGAATTCCGGCGTCGTTTTTGTTTCTCGAAACAAATAATTCGTTGGTTGTACAGAGAAATCGACAACATCATCGGTGCCAGCGAGCCACTGGGATGTTGTCGCTGTCTCTTGAAAAGTGCGCCACTCTTCCCGTCTTCTTTTTTTTCCTTCTCGCTCTGCGCGACACCACCTAGGGACGACGCAAAGAACCTAATAGTTATAAATTGCAGTAGTCACACGTACTACTATTTGAAAACGTGTTTGGGCTTGAGAAGAAAAACTACATTTTTTTAGATAAAGATTTCATTCAATTGGAAGACGAGAAATATTTGGCTTTGTAGTATACTGTTTGCAAGCAGACGACAAACGACGGAGGTAAACTTCCGGGGAGGTCACCGCTTCCTGATTGGCTGCTCTCTCCGCCCCGCTCTCACAAATTTTACATACTGCAACTTTGTGACGTCGCAGCAACTGAACAGAACGCGTATCGAACAAAATATCTCCGATCGCGCCCCTGTTTTATTCCCCAAAACGGATGGTGACATCAAACTTCAGTCTGTGACGTCATATCGCCCCATTAGCCTCTTGAATACGGATTACAAAATTTTCATGAAGGTGTTGGCCAAGGAAATGCAGAATGTCACTCAAAACATTGTAGGACCGAACCAGACATGTGGCATAAGAGGTCATAGCATTACGACAAATATACACGTAGCAAGAAGTGTCTTAGAGATTTGCGATGACTTTGGAGACCGAATAGCAATGATGCAATTAGACTTACAAAAAGCTTTTGATCGTGTCCCCCATGAAGTGTTGTTCAACGTGCTAGAACATGTGCAAGTTGTAACTGTGTTTCTTGATGGATTAAAGATGGCGTACTCGCCGTGTGTAACACGCCTGGTAGTTAATAGTAACCGCAGTGAAGGAACTGACATACTCTGTTCTATCAGAAAAGGATGCCCGGCCTCAGCCTTACTCTTTGCCACATACCTAGAACCTTCTTGTTTATCAATTATTCAAAATTCTAGCGTGCACGGATTTAGATCCTGAATACTGAGTACAGAGTACAGTACAGAGTACTGAAGTAAAGATTCTTGCATATGCTAACGATATCGCCGTACTCTATCAACATAGGCAGAGCATATGTAAAGTTGTTCACACAGCCAAACAATTTTGTTTACATGACAGGTAGCATGACTAATGGGACAAAACAACTGCGTTTCAGTATGGTAATTGGGATATGAAGCCTGATGTATACGTAAATGTAAGATGGGAAACCCGCCCACTGAAGTTCCTTGGGGTTCCACTTGAGATTTATCATGACAACGAGTACTAGGACGAAGCAGAAACAACCAGGCAAAAAACAAACGCCTGGGGTGGGCGGGAGCTCTCTATTTTTGCACAGGCGTCGGTATAAAACCTGTTTGTAATAGCCAAAATATGGTATGTGTTCCAAGTCCTTTGTATGTCGCGGGTGAATGTGCAGAAATTTCACAGGATTTTCGCCGTGTTTGTGTGGAAATCGACCTGGGAACGAACAAGTGGCTCAAATTTATTTTTACCGGTCCGAAACGGTGGATTGGGTTTGTGTCACTAATTTATTTGACAAGTTGTGTCTCGTATTATTTTTCTCCGCGTCCAAAGAAATGGCTTTTTGCGAACTGGTAATAAAATTAAGGCTGTGTTCACACGTTCCAGAATTTTTTGTGCCATCGAATAACAATATGTACCATTACGGGACTGGATTCTCGCGTGAAGTAGTGCATTCTTTACAATTTCTGAAAGTGCGATTTTCACTAGAGTATTTGTCCCCTGTAAAACAGAACACTTTACAAAGACCTTGTCGACTGTTTGTTGCCAACACCGCGGTACAGATCTTTATTCAATGTCGGACCCGGATAGGACGTGCTAAGAAGGGTTAAAAAGATGAACGTAAAACCGGGATCAAAAACCTTCTTCTTTAAACTTCATTTTGGGATGCTCCCCGTAAAGTAATGGTTAGCTGATAAGGGACTCACGTTCCATGGACGACAAACTGTCTACTTTGTAGACGCCCGAAACGGTAGAACAAGTGTTTCTTTACTGCTGGGACGCCGTTTTCCATTGGGACATTCTGGAGCGCACACTGAAAAAGGACCTACCCATCACGAGTTATGGCATTCGTTTTCTGAGTGTGCGCAATGAAGACGGCGTCCCGTACGACATGTTCGTGCTGATAGCACTGCACAGCATCTGGCAGACTATAATGGCGGTACGCAATGCCGACCTTCACGCACGTCCTATCAGGGAAAATTTCATTGTAAAAATGGCTTATATACGCGAACTGTATAAAGTGCAACTAGAGCCTCCTGACTGGCTACCTCTCTTGGAGGAATTGTGTAACTTCAAAAAATTTTAATGTGAACACACCGGATAAAGTCTTGGTCCAAGTGTTTCCTTTTATGATTCATGTTTCTCTGTTTCCACGACCTGTAAAAGAAAACAGGCAATAAAAAAAAGAAAAAAAAGCCGTCGTGGCCGAGTGGTTAAGGCGATCGACTAGAAATTCATTGGGTGCTCCCCGCATAGGTTCGAATCGTATACCGACTGCATGCGCAATTTCTTTGCAAGCCTGTGTAGCTTCGTGTACATTTTTGTAGAGGAAGCAACTGCAGACAATTTACTTACCACACTTTCTACGTGCCTTCGCATAGAATTACAGAACGGTAACTTGCCCGACTGCAACGCACCGAAGAAAGAGAAGCGCAACTTGCAACTGAATACTTAATGAGTAATGACCATTCAGAGCACGCTGCAAACTGAGGGAGTGGTGACCCAGCGGTTAAGACGATTTACACAAATCTATTTGGGTCCCGCCGTAAATGTCGGAATCGCATCTACTGCGTACGTATATTTTTTTTTTGCAAGCCTGCGTCGTGTCATGCACATATTTTAGAATAACCAACTGTACAACATTTACTTACCACACATTCTACTTGTCCTCGCGTAAAACCAAAGAGTGGTCGCATGCCCGACCGCAACACACCTACGGAAAATAATAGCAACTTGCAACTGTATTTCCATCACGTAATGACCATTCAGAGCACTCTGTTAGCAGCGGCAGTCGTGGCCTAGCGGTTAAGGCAATAGGATTCGATACACATTGATTTGCAGGTTCCTATTCTCTTCCTTGCGTTCGTTTTGGTGACATATGCTATCTGTATGCTAATTCCCGACTACAGCGCTTAAAGTAGCGTTTACATACAATATGAACACGAGGAGAACCAAGACGCTACTTGATGCTTACCCCAGATGTTGTTATTGAAAGACAGGCCGATCTTTCTCCACGTGTTTTGGGGAACTGTTTGCCGGTTGGTTCAGTATGCCTCAATCCGTAATATTGAGATTTTAGCAAAGTTCTCTCAAGCTGAAGCATTAATTCGCCCCCCGTGAAGTAAAATCTGACGTGCTTTGCTCTAATATCAGGTCATATCTATCTAATCATTGTCATCTGTCATCAAGAGATGGCACGGTTGAGTGAAGTACTGTAACTGAGTGATTGAGTGTCCCTTTTTTTATAACCCGGTGTCGAAACTGTGTATTGATAAAATTCGTTTCCTTCGAAACTCTATGCTCCAAAAGTGGTAAACAGTTGAATCTGATAAGTTTTGTTTGTTTGTTTTTCCAGGAACGAGTCGGGATTTCCTTCTGTCATCTGGCAGTCTTGCAGTGGATCAACAAGCGTGAAAAATTATTACAAAGAATCTCGCAATTCACTCCACATAACGTCCCAGTAACATATTTCGAAAGTTGTAAAGGCCGCAAGAAGACTTCTTAGTTGTTAAGTTCTGTAGAAGGGGGAAGCAGCCAAGCGTAGGAAATATAACATACTTTTGACAAAGGCTACGTTACTGCCATGGGTGCACACATACTGGGATGTGAAGGTACATTAAAAATAATTTTAAAGGGTCCCTGAACAGACTACGGCGAAAGTTGTAATTGTACGTGAATATTTCTGCTGGCATCCCTTTTAAATTACGGAGGCGACAAACAGTCGCCTAGCCTTTGTAAGTTGCCTATATTCTACCCTATCGTAATCTGGCGCTCTGCCAATCTGCTGCGTCGTCGTAATATTACCTATGTAGCTGCAGCAATCCCGCTTTTTCCAATAGTGCACACGTCTCTTAAGGGGCAGATATATTCCGACGTAGCGTGCGCGTGCGCGCGCGCGGCATGGCGACGTTACGTCGGCTGAAGCGCCACCCTCTACAGTCCGACGGCTCCCGACCGCCGACGTGACCGGCGGCACCTCACGCGCTTGGACGTCGTCCGGCTCCGAATAGAGCTGTCTGCATTTCGCGCCGGCCGCACCGAACACGTCAGCACCTAGCGCCCTCTCTCGTCGCCGTAGCTACTCACCGCCAGTACAAAATGGCCGCTTCTCACGGAAACGTGGTGGACTTCTCTGGTTTCGTGATCGAGAGATTTTTGGACGCCGTACAGCAGCATCCCTGTGTCTATGACACGAAACGGCTAGATTATCGCGATGTGGATCGCAAAAACAATGCCTGGGAGCTGAGCCGTTCGTTCGCCGGCCTCTCGACAGGTGCGTCGATGTTTACGTGCTCATACTTTGTCTACATACTCAAAAGTGGATACTTCTCCGAACCTGGTATGCAATCACCGTTTGTTGTTATGTCTTGCTTTTCCTGTTTTAGTTGAAGAGTGTGTCAAACTCTGGAAGCGGCTGCGGGACCGCTACGCACGGGAATTGAAGGCGATTGACTAGACAAAGAGGAGCGGCAGCGGCTATGTTTCTCGGCGAGCGTGGGAGTTCGCCGAGTCGATGGCCTTTTACAGAGATTGCGGCCGTCCGAGAAAGTGAGTTATTATGCATTTTCAGAGTTCTGCGATAGCATTCATTGCTGCTTAGTGTTTTGCCTACTTTGATGGCTGTATTCCGTAATCATACGTTTATTCTTTTCCTAAAAATTCCCCGCATGACACTGCTGTTATTCAGTGAAGCAAACCTACCTTGCTCTTTACGCGATTGTGATCCACTTCGCGCTTTGCATTTTTCAAATGCGTATCATTATAATTTTTTTTCTGTTCATTTAAGACACATGAGTTTGCTGGAGCTGGCCGCATCTGCCCTTTTCTTTCTTTTTAGTACGAAATGTTCAGGCCGCTATTTTCCTCACATCGCTTTAGTCTTTGCACAAAACTATAAATTGAACACTGATTGCGTCGAAAGATCTGCCTGTCTCATTCCGTTTAACTACGACTGTGCACGCGACTTTTAAAACATTATTTTCTGAACTGTCTACAGCGATATTATTCTCTTTATATAAACAACATTATTCCTCCAAAGCAGCCTTCAGCATTCTGAGAGAGCGACGCAGCCAAATGAATTGCTGCAAAACAAATTTTGTTTGGCCTTACAATTGAGCACCTGTTTTTCCTCGAATAATGTCAGCCTTTTCTCTGCAGAACTACACGCACCATGGAAGCCCCTTCCTACTCGGGCAGTGATGTTGGCGGGACCGCCGAAAGCATCTTGACAGGAATGTGCGCCACACCACTGTCACCATCAGCAGATGACAGTTTTCTAGATGCCCCACCTGAGCTACCACCACAAACAACGCCGGAATCATTGGCAGTACCAACAACATTGGTAACTGAGCGATATGGTGAGGCCCCACCCAAGCAAAAAAGAAGACAAGAAAGACGGACAGCTTCGAAGATGAACTTTTGGGCCAACTTCAGAAAAAAATGTCTGAGAATGAGGCGTTTGGTCTGTCTATAGGCCTCAGTTTGCACAAGCTGCCACGTAAAATGGCATCAAAATGTAAAGTAAAAATTATGCAGCTCATTGCAGAAGTGGAAGAAGAAATTGATTAGCCTGAAAGTTAATTAATGCAGTGTTTATAGCGCCATTTTTATATGTAGGTGCCAATAGATTATATAAGAGGTGTGCATGTAGCTTTTGTTTATGTTAACTATTTCATATATTTGTTTGTTTTTTACTCGTGCTACGCTTTAATATCTGGCTTATTCATACAAAGAATACAAAATTCTCAATTTTATCATTTTCATTTCTTCTCCAGAACTGCATAATTGCTTGAGATATAAGTCTGTGATATGCGTAGACTGTGATATTCTGCGATGTAGGCTGTGATATGCTGTTAACTAATGGTGTGATAAAATAGTACAAATATTAACGCTGCAATGTTGAACCTAATTTCCACGAAGTACAAAACTGCGTCCTCCTAGCTCACTTCCTTTGCATACTCAGTGACACTTCATTTAACCGTTTATGGCTTGCGGGGTCATAACCATCCCTCTCTTCTCAAGTGCCCATGAATGGACAAGGGCGCACCTACGTACCATATTTTAGCACGCTGAATACTCCCCAAAATTCAAATACACTGTGCAGTGTGTTTTCATCTTTCACTAATGGGCCTCCTTGGTGTTCCGAGTGTTTTCGCATGTGCGGGTGTGCTGTTTGACAAGGCTCATATTGGCAGCAAAATGCTTATTTCAAAACCTGTTGAGCTTTTCAGCCTTTTTGGTTAGGTGGCTCAATACTTCTTGAAGCAATCTTCAAGTTCAATGTAAGCTTCCTTATACACCAAAAATACTTAGGTATGGATACGTACCACATTTCATGTCTTTTTACAAAGTGATTGGTACAAGTGCGTACTCCTTTTATTCTACAAAAGCAGCAGTCGAAATGGCCTAAAAGTTGCCATTCTAGTTCCAGTCATTCTGAGTGCAATTTTACTATTTGTGTATGCATGGGATAGATGTGCCGAGCTCGCACCTTATCAAGGGGTAAACCAGATCAACATCTAACTGGGTCAATGCCTTAATCAGATCCATTATTTAATCACTGTACTGCGTGATCCGAGGTAGAACTTGATGTTGAGCACAACATAGTGTGTAACTACGGGTACTTGTTTCTTGATAGTCATGTGTATTCCATTACTATACCAGATTTCATTATTGCATTAAATCAAGAGTTGTATTTGTCTTTTGTATGGCATTTTCAGCATGCCGATTCAGAACAGTACAATATTTATTTCATGCATTTATTTTGCATTACTATTTTGTTTTTCGAATAAGGGCATTTTTCGTAATATGTGATACATATTTCATACTTCTCAGGTAATTGTGCACTAAATGAAGTACTCTATTTCTGTTGCATTCAAGGTATATTGAGCATCATATAGTACCGAAAGTACAGCATTTATCTATTGCACATCTGCATTTGTTCCGACAGTAGCGCACAGAATAAGACTGCAATGTTCAATTCCACTGTGACGATGAATGTGTCATTCCCAAGTCCCACATATTTCAGGGCTTTTACTGCCATTTAATAATATTTATTCAGATTATTACAACGCAATATCCACATGTAGCAGAGAAAGGACAAGGGCAATGCCAACTGGCAGTTGTAAAGAACACACATGTACTACATCCAAAAGAAATTTCCTGTGTTTTTCCATTTTTTTCTTGCACTTGTAGCATTTTGTATCTGTGTTGTACAGAAATAAGTCTTGTTATGAATAGTTCGTTAAATGTAATTGATCTTGCTTTCTTGTACTTCATTCTCAACGTTTCATTAAATTTCATTTTTTTCTATGTGATGTTTTCTATTTATGTACATGCTGTCACTACTTAAAGGGAAGCTGAAGAGTCTGTCGAATTCAATAAGACGCTCATATACGGATGCGGGAACCTTATAAACCATGTAGGTAAAATTTGGGTTTTTTTTTCAATTAGGAGCGACGTAATCGTCGGTTGAAATTGCGCTGTAGCTCCGCCCCCCTTTGAGTGAGCGAGCGGAGCGGAGACCGGAAACCGCGGTGTTGTGACGTCAACTCTGCTTCGTTCCTTCGCAGCGTCCGCGACCGTGCCTGACCGCGCTTGTTTCTGCGTGCGTGCCATCGTAATCTGCTTCGATCGACCCTGCATTCCTTTGTTGGTGCGTCTGCGTGTATGTAGAGTGGTAGTCAACGTGCGTGGTAGTCAACGTGAGTGGTAGTCAACGTGCGTGGTAGTCAACGTGCGTGGTAGTCAACGTGAGTGGTAGTCAACGTGAGTGGTAGTCAACGTGAGTGGTAGTCAACGTGAGTGGTAGTCAACGTGAGTGGTAGTCAACGTGAGTGGTAGTCTACAGATGAAGGTCACTACACGTACTGCATGAACCGGGAAGCTTTTCAAGCGTTTAAACAGTCTTTGTAGATTGCCGACAGCTTTGGACAGCGCACAAATGCCGACGATCGCATCCCTGCTTACGTTCCACGAGGAGGCATGCAGGAACACAACACTACAGTTGTTTGACCGGAGACGAGCTCACTAGATCGGCGAAAGATCGGCGAGATCACTAGATCGATTTGCAAAGAACATACTCACCAAAGAGCATTTCCAACACGAGGAGATCCCAAGACTTTGCTTTCGTTCGCGTCGAAAGCACTGCTCGCACCAGCATCGTTTGCTTCTTCGAGAGGCCGGCTCTTCGCAATCGAATCGTACATGTAGGGAGTAACGCCGAACTCCTCAGAAAAACGCAGTCTCTCTAAATTTTCCATTACCGTCTCAGAAAAACAGCACCAAACTACCTGGCACCGCGCTTCATGTGTAGCGGCAGCGGTCGGCAGCGGCAGAGTTGACGTCACGAGGCGCACCGACCAATCACAGGCGGAAACGAGACGCGCGAGCTGGGCGTGTCCGCTGCTGCACTTTTCGTCGAAATAAAATATATTTGCGCTTTCTTTCGCTTAATTTCGATACGATATTCAAATTCGGAGGGTTGAAAACCATTATGTACAGATGTTCACTCATTTTTTCTGGAAAACCTTTCAGCTTTCCTTTAAGCAACCTGCTCACGGAACACAGTGATGTACACTTCATGTGAAAATGACATGCACAGAAGGAGGGCCTGAAGTTAACCTGTCAGGCAGACCTGTTTAGAAGCACATGGGGTTAGCTTTAGTGACACTGCAGAAAAAAAGACCACATACACATGATTAACAAAATCGAGCCCCTCGGTTCCCCTTCTCTCATTAATGCAGAAAAAAATACATATGCTTACATGTAAAATACAGTTCATATGCCAATTTTAGTGAGACAAATCACTGGCATATGACTGCTGTAAAACCTGTAGTTCTTCACCATAAATAGAGAAAAAAAGCTCAAGAAAGGAAACAGTAGTAAGGGCAAAATCGTACATAATTACAGGTGCCAAAGAACTTGTTATGACGCTGAAAGAGGAAAAAGTTATACAATACGTCTGAAAAATAAAAAGCAAATGCGTGTATATATACATACATACAAAGTGGTGCAGTTTAACCATTAGAAGGTGTAGGGGTACAAAAGATGAAGGGAGAGAACTGGGATTTCAGCACCGCCTGACAACGTTCAACTGCCACGGCAATGAACCTTCTGCAGACATGAAATAATCTATTTCGTCCCTCATTGCCATGGCAGCTGAAGTGGGGCGGTTGTTTGATGGTAGTGCCTGGGTTCCAATTTGGGTGATAGTCTTGCGCCACTCTCCATCATGCATTGTTTCCCCACATGACTTATCACCGTAACCATCAGGGCAATATGCAGTGTCTGTCATCAGAAAGTTATGCAGAGAGACAGCAGCCCAAATCATGCTGCTGAGAAGCTCTGGCTCGCATTCCACACTTCCAAGGAAAACCCGCCATCGTGACACTAAAATGCCAAAAGCATTTTCAATACATCTGCGTGCCCTGGAGAGGCGGTAGTTGAAGACTTTTTTTGCCTCGTATAGTTTCCTACCAGGGTAGGGCCGCATCAGGTAGGTGCGCAATGGAAATGCTGCATCTCCAACCAAACACACTGGCCACTTGGAAACTCCGGAAGGGAGCCCCAATGCTCCCTCTTCAAAGAAAGTCTCGATGGGACTCTTCTTGAAAAAAGAACCATCGGAAAATCTGCCTTGTGCTCTGATATCCACCATAATAAATCTATAACTAGCATCTGCTACAGCCAGCATAAGTAATGAGTACACACTAAACAAAAATAACGCGAAACGGGAGTAAACCGCTCGTCCTGTATCGCATTCCCGTTTCTGGGTTTTTTTTACTACGTACCAGTCGAGGTAAAAATTTACTACCATGCTGACCAAGTTTTTTGTATGTAGAAACGAGAGTAATTTTTTAATCTGTGTGAAGGTTTTTGGGGACGATAGCGGGAGTATATTTTTACTTCCATCACAAAGTTCTAGCGGCTACTTCTGAGAGTAATTTTTCAAGTCCATTCGAGAGTTTCTTGGCTCTGATGCGAGAGTATTTTTTTACCTCTTTCATTAACTTTTCTCAGCGTTATCTGAGAGTTAATTTTTCAAGCCCATTCTGGAGTTTGTTGGAGGTGATGTGAGATTACTTTTTTACATCATTTATCCGGTTTTCTAGGCTATTCCTGAGAGTTATTTTTAGGCCTATTCTCGAGTTTTTTGGTACTGATGTGGGGGTATTTTTTTACCTCGTTATCAAGGTTTCTTAGCTCTACCTGAGTAATTTTTAAAGCCCATTCTGTAGTTTGTTGGAGCTGATCTCGGAGTATTTTTTTACCTCGTTCATCAGGTTTTCTCGGTTCTTTCCGAGAGTAATTTTTCAAGCCCATCCTGGTGTTTCTTGGGGCTGATGTGGAAGTATTTCGAAGACAATTGAAAGATCACAAGGATGATTTCAAGGATTCCAAGCATGAATGATTGTTTATTAGTTCTGACATGTTTCTCATAAAAAAGTCAGGCATGAGTTAATTATCACAAAACTATGGCCTTAAAAATGCTGTGATAAGCATAATAAATATTTGTACTAATACACAGACTGGGGCTGGTAACTGCCCATTAGATCTCTCATAGCAAAGTAAAATATATCACAACACATTCAATGTGCAATCCCACTAAACTACAGTGAAAACAAACACAATATAAAATCTAACTGATAAATATACAGTCAGTACTAGAGATGTTCACATTAAACCCACTGAATATGCAGATTATTCCTTCAAACAGGCAGTTGTCCAGAACATGGGTGTGCAGTGCATTCAATGGATGATTATGAACTATGCAACATAAAAATATTGCACTTAAGGCCAAATGACATCTGCTAATGGCCACTACTGCCCCAGACGAAATGAAACAACCATGTGGTAAATACAGCAAGCATTCGTACTATCACATTGGTGCCGGCAACTGCCCACCATATCTCACTGCAAAAGGAAAACTATCAACGCACTCACGATGTAGTGAACACAGTGACACACAATACAAAATCTAACTCATAAATACACAGGCAGTACTAGAGATGTTCACATTACACCCACTGAATATGCAGATCATTCCTTCAAACAGGCAGTTGTCCAGAACATGGGTGTGCAGTGGATTCAATGGATAATTATGAACAAAACTATGCAACATAAAAATATTGCACTTAAGGCCAAATGACATCTGCTAATGGCCACTACTGCCCCAGACGAAATGAAACAACCATGTGGTAAATACAGCAAGCATTCGTACTATCACAGTGCAACACATTCAAGAAGTAGTGAAGCTAAGTCAGTAGTAGAGATGTTCACATTAGACCCACTGAATATGCAGATTTCTTCAAACAGGCAGTTGTCCAGAACATGGGTGTGCAGTGCATTCAATGGATTATGAACAATACTATGCAACATAAAAATATTGCACTTAAGGGCAAATAGCATCTACTGCTAATGACCATTATTGCCCCAGCGAAATGAAACAATCGTGATAAATACAGCAAGCATTCATACTATCACATCAGTGCAGGCAACTGCCCACCATATCTTTCATTGCAAAAGAAAAACTATCACAAGAAATTCAAGATGTAGTGAAACTAAAGTACAGTGAAAATAAACAAGTGACACAATATACAAAATCTAACTTAAGTATTGCAACAAGCAAATGAGAGAACACTAGAGATTATCATTAGATCCATTGACCATACTGACCTTCAAACAGCTAGTTGCCCAAGACATGGGTGCACAGTGCAGTGAATGGATAGTTGGGAAGAAAATTGCAACAACCATGAGCAACATGTTCTATCAACTTTCAAAATGACCTCGCTCAGATGAGGAAAGTGGTTATTGCTAATATACACATGACAAAATATATATGTGAAAACAGCCATTAACCGATACCACTCCCCCTTGTGCTGAAAGAAAACATATGCAGCCTTTTTTCCACAGAAGAGGAACATGTTGCACAACTGTATTGCGGTACTCATGCGTATAAGCCAGATTTCAATTTCGTTGCCTAAAGATTTAGTGCATCTTAGATAGTCTAAAAGGTAATTGAGTCTGCTGCCCTAGTCTGTTTCTAGGCATGCGGTTGCGATGGATGCCATATGCTTGTGTCACAAGTTGAACATAGTGCTACCTAGGTGCGACTACAAGGATGTATATTTGTAGCTGCCCTCAATCCCCTTCATGTTGCCAGTCAGAATCTATGGTGTCTCTTTGTATTGTTCACCTAGCACTGTTTACACACAGAAGGCATGTCTGAATACCAAACTACCTTATTCTCCACAGTTACATTAATGTGAATGCATTGTGACAAAGTGTAATGTGAGAAGTCCATGATAAAGAAAAAGATAAATGAAAATAGCTAATTCAACTCCCCCCTGAATTACCCATTTCTGGGCCATTAAGTTTTGCATAATACACTTGTGCTAACACAGAGCCACGTTGGCCTAACCTTAGTGGCACAGGACATCCTTCAAATTATCAGTTGTTACAGAACCACTGAGCATGCTGCTGGTGCTCTTGCCTCTGCTGAGAATACCAGTGACATACTAACACACATTTTGTTGCTAAAGGTCCACTACAGAGACATTAAAGAGAAACAGTAAATCATTTTAGACTGATAAAACAATCTTTCAGAACTTTGTATTCATGAACATTGTGGCAATAAGCGGATCAATAGGAGAGAATGAAGATTTAACTTTCATTTTTCGAAATTTTATGTAGTGCCCACACATCAGTGTGGAGTCATACTTCAACTAAGTTTATTCTTTGACTCCTTTAGAACAGAATTCATCAATATTGGCCAGTAGAACATTAACTAGACCCGAACAGACACCGTCAAATTCAATATCACAGCAAGCTGGTTCAGGAATTATAAGGTGGTGGTGGTGACACCAGTTTTCGTTTTTGCAAGTTCTCTGGCTTATCAAGCCAATTCTAATGGTAAGAGTTGCATTTTCGGTGTTGAAGAATGATTTAATAACGCTCAAATAAATTTTCTCTTTCATGCTCCTTTAAAGCAAGCACTGTGCTATATGGCTTGGGCAACCTGCTGGCCACAGAACCCACAAGTGCTTTTGTTAGGCAAAATAATTTTCAGATACTTTTCTGAGGATATGCATCTGAAAATTTTTTTGCCTAGCAAAAGTTCTTGTAAAAGTTTACCAACTCTAATGCTTTCACCCGTGGCTTTGTGTAGCCCAAATCGAGAAAGCAGTGTACAATGAATGTTAAAATCCTGTGGGCTTTTTTTGGGTATATTACGTGGAATACCCAGAACGAAGCGAAAAGGCAGGCCAGGCCTGCCAGCAGTGACGACGTCACAAACAATCGCTGCGCATCGATGTGTAGCGCGAGGGAGCCATCAGATGCCCTCTGGAGGCATGGAGTCAGTGGGACCGCAGCTGTCTGTGGAACAACAGAAATTAAAAAAAAAAACATTATTACCTGAACCTAAGGTCACTCCATAAAAAGCCCCTAATTTTGGTCACAAAAAGCAAATGCCTTGTTTTATTCATTCATCAAGTGTGTGTTATATTTAAGTTTTCCTAAAAGGGGGCATGTTAAGATATGGAAATAAATTTGTCTTACTGGAAGTCACAGCATATGTGCGCAAAGCACACAATTCAGAAATACACTAACCAAGACCTTAAATAAAAGCCAACTAATACACTGGGACTGCACAAAACATGGTCATTAAATTTTCGCTAAGCATTAGTTTTCAGCAACAGATGTCAGATGAAATCAGTGTGTTTAGGTTCCCTTGAGCAAAAGGGTCAGCAGCTCCCATTTAGCGAGGGAAGAGCAGACCCGCAGTGCCCCAGAAAGTTATGATAGGCAGAAACAGGCCCCACATGCAGTCCAAAAGGAGATTAACACAACTGTGCTCCAGTCCAGCTATTGTATATGTTAATAGCTCCTCTGTCTTGAAGCACTTACCTCTGTTAAGATAGCATCAAGTGATTCATTGCAGCGGCCTGCAATGAAGTTGAGGACGCCAAGCACACCATCCTCTGCAAACAGTGAGGGATACACTTCAGTACTACTTCACTAGCAAGACTGACTTATGAACTATACATACATTTTATGTAAAGAAAGAAATTAGCTAGAGCCACGCATGTATCAAGGCATAGTTACTTCATGCATAAGGCTATAAAGGGACAGGGCACACATCTTACCATTTCTGTAGCGCTGCTACATGCTGGGCTTGTTGGCATGCAAAGTTCTATATTCTTGCGCAAGCACACAGGGACAAAAGGTAGATGCAAGCACTACATCTAAGTCTTCATTTTGTCTCGGTCTGCTTACGCAAGAATGTTATCCAGGTTGTAGTTTGCGCTATAAACTTTTAACGTAACAGTTGTTTGCAATGCTGTTACATTATTGCAAAGCTGTTTCATATTCATTGGAAAGTGTGCTCATGCGGTGTGGTCAACATTCCTGGCCATCTCAAGCACACCTTAGACAGCATATTACAAAGAAAACAGCTCATTCTTAGTGTTCAAGAATCCCATCCGGATGTTAGTAACCTCGTGCAGATTTCGTTTTGAATAAGAAAATTCAGTGTGGTGCCAGAACTACATCTTTAGAAGACAGTTACCAATCAGAATCATCATATGAAGTCGCATTAAGCAGGCTCCTACAAACTCGGCATGCTCTCTCAGTGGTTAATCCTCTACAGCTTGAAAAAACCTGTTGTAGCTTGCATGTGAAATAGTAAAGAAGTTACTTGCTCTGGGTACATTTAGCTCAAGTGAATAAAAGTAATTATGTGAAAGATTTTTGTATAATGTAACTCATGTATATACAGAAATTGTTGATCCCTGAAAGGAGTAGCAGTTTTGTCAACACTGAAAATTTATAAAAAATAGCAACACATAATATTACCAGAAGCCATGGCAGAGAATCGCACAACCTCGTCCTGCTCCGCGTGGTCCAGAATGATGCTGCACAGACGGCTGCAGCCATGCTCAATACTGTCGAGTATTGTTCTTTTGAACAATATATTGAACTCCATCAGCAGCTGAAAACAGAGACCATTATGATTAGCATGAATGGCACGAAAATGTTGAACATAAGCATACCGAGTGTTCTGTTGCTAGGAAAGGATACTGCAGGAGCGCCTCCGACAACGTGATTCGCCGAAGACACTCATGCCGTTCCTTGGCTGTTGCAAGCAGACGTGGCCGCAAATCTTCTGGATCAGCAGTTGCAAAATTCTCCTGTAGCCACTCATTATGCTTCTGCCGTGACTCCAGGGTCTCCCCATAAATGATGAGGTCATTGTTGTCCTGCAATATGTAAAACCAGCACCTCAGTGACGAAACTTTGATAGTTAAAAGAAAAATATAAGTGAAACAAAAAACAGCGAAAAGATGTGCACCACTGACAACACTTTAACTGCATTTTTCAGAGGGGCATGCAAAACAAAACAAAAATAATTAACAAACACTAACAGAGAGGCGGCATAGCTTCTTGTTCGCCACCTCCACCACTGGCTCCCTGGGACTCTTGCGGTAGCTCTGGGCTCGAACTGCTTGCATTTCCGTGGACTTATTCACCGCCTTCTTTCTGTTATTCTTAAACTTATTCTTGAGGGCAACTTTCCATGATTCCTGTAGATTATTTGAACAAAGATGCATAAAAGACATAACTTTCGTTACTTTAGTGCATAAAAGCACACATGAATTCCAGTTGGCTAAAGAAATGTGTATGCATACCTAGAACAAAAGCCCGTTACCTGTTACTGTGCATCACAAACAAATTTTTTAAAGGTACTTGTTCTATTGATACCATTTCGGTCTGTTCGATCTTGGTTGTTTTACTTGTGTAAGTGTGATTGCCATCTTTACAGACTTGCGCTGCCCTTAGCAGATTACAATGCAGTCAGACCGACTGTCCAGTTGTGCGCAGCATTAATGACTCTGCTAACAAAATTGTCTCATATGACACACCTCTCGTTGCCCAACGGATACCTTCACACATAAAGATCGCCAGAAATAACGAGGCTGTTCGGCTGGCTTCACTTGCACTCATAACAGCTGTGCCTGCCCTGAAATATTGTGCAAGCTTGATGAAGCTCGTCTGGTGATTTGTCAACACCTACTCAAGCAGCATCTAGACCAGCGTGTCGCAAATGGAAGTTCCCACCCCGTGTTCGCGATCAAGGCTTACCTTGTCGCTCTAGAGCACTACTACTCAAGCCAAGGGTTGGCTGTGTGAACGTGTGCAAACGTTTACAATGACAAGGACATGTGGCCGGTCCATAGATAGTAGTGTCCTGCTTCCATTGCACAGCGCACGTCGCTTGTGAGAGACTGTCACCCTCTTGGCCTGCAGTGTACGACACTCAACGAATATTTGTACCCCAGTGGTTGTGCGTTTCAATGCAATCAGGTGCATCACACTCTTACTTTTCTAAAAGAATGTAGCTTAGGTTCACATTTGTAGCCTATTTCCATTTTCGGGTGACAGGAACTCGGACACAATTTTTTCTATTTCGACAATATTTAGTGGCGCAACCTGCAGTGACCGGCCCTACTGTGTGTGACCTGTATTGTGTGCGTTCTACCTAATTCTTTGAGATATGTAATCTTTCTCTTTCTTTTCTCTTCCAACTCCTTCTTCCTATCTTCTATTTCTGTCTCCTGCTTTTTGAAGAGTAGGCAGGCGTTGTGCCCCTTCAACTGGCAGTTGCCAGCCTGCTCTTCACATCCCTTTCCTGTCTAGTATATGTACAGGGTGTTTCCGCAAGCACTTTTAAAAAATTTTAAAGGTTGCCTGTGGCAGATAGCACAATTCTGGTTCATCAGCTGGTCTATTCAAAGAGGCAGACATTACTTGCACAAAAAATCGAAATGCATAATCTACTTAAAAGGACGTCTTGTTGGGCGAGTTGGTCACAATTCATCTGGAGTACTAGGCGCGAACACACACAAGACACAAGGGAGGAGACGGGACAGAGTGCCACTTACAACTGCTTTATTTGGAGGCACACCACACACTTATATGGCCGTCTTAGACGCAAGGAACGCAATCAGATCAAGATTGATATGGAAGCGAACTGGTTAAATATTTCTTCTCAGCCATATATAAAGATGTTGATGGATCGCTGATGCACATACTTCCTTTCTTTTCGCTAAAGAAATGGCTTGCAATTCACCGTTGAAGTGCCTGAGGGTAACTGCCTACAGTTTCCAGATATAAACGTTGAGTTTTGTACGGATCATATTTGTTGCGCATATGCACCTCGTGCAAAAAAAGGGCTCCTGCCATGCAACTCCGCCCATTTGAAGTTAATAAAAAGGGGGATTGCTTCACTTTGCCTGAAATCCGCCCTCAGAAAATCATGCCCTCACAGGATGCAGTTTAGCTGGCAGAACCAATTGGCCAGGCTGTCTCCAGCTGGATTCCCTGATTCGATTGTGATTGCAGTCGCTTAAAGCCTAGTACAAAATATGAGTGCGGCTGTGAGAGCTGTGGAAGATCCCCCTCGAGATGAGGTGGTGACGCCTGTGGTGGTGCCCTATGTACACAAGATGGCCCACAATTTAAAGAAGGTTCCTAGCAGACATGGGGTACTGCTTGTGTTTTCAGCCCCCAAAAAGCAAGGAAGGCTTTGTTCTTGTATCGAAAGAATATATATGTGAAGATAAAAATGGATGCGGCACCAAGCATGGGCGACCGTTTATGAAGTGCGCCGAAGGTGTGTACAAAATCTCCCTCTTATGCGGCCGCTCCTACATAGGGCAAACTGGGCCCTGCATTAACGACCGAATTAGGGAACGTGAAAGAAATGTAGAGCAAGATAAAGAAGGGCCAAACATATCCAAGCACATTAAGTTCTGCCCGTCACGCTCTTGTGAGCCATGTTTTGCAGGGGCGCGTATTCTTGCAAAGAGTAAAGATAAAAAAGCTCAGGAAGTAATTGAAGCTTTCTTTATCGGAAAGAAAGGAAGCATGCGTGTCAGCGACCCATCAATATCTTTATATATGGCTGAGAAGAAATATTTAACCAGTTCGCTTCCATATCAATCTTGATCTGATTGTGTTCTATGCGTCTGAGACGGCTATATAAGTGTGTGGTGTGCCTCCGAATAAAGCAGTTGTAAGTGGCGCTCGGTCCCCTCTCCTCCCTTGTCTTTGTGTGTGTGTGTGCCTAGTGCCCAAGATACATATTTGACTAGTTAACATACACTCACTAATTACATTTTTGAACTGATTACCTTGTGGCCTGTATTGCAATTTACAAATTTAGCAGTGGAGTTCGCAAGGCGGATCTATTTGGAATGAATTCACAGTATGACACCAGTTTCAAGATATTAATTCCCAAACGTTGCGGAGAAATGCATTGGAATTCCAGTTACTCTCCTCACGAAACATCGTTATATGCATTAAAGCACGAAAGTAACTTGAATGCCAATGCATTTCTCCGCAAAGTTCGGAAATCAATATCTAAAAAGTGGTGTCATCCTGAGAATTCTTTCCAAGCAAATCCGCCTTGCGAATTCCACGGTTAGAATTTGTAAACAGCAATATGGCCAAGAGGTAATTAGTTAAAAGTTAGTTAAATAATTGTTTAATTAGTATATTATGCATATTAATTTTTTGTGCAAGTAATACCCTCCTCTTTAAACAGACCGGCTCATGAACTACAATTGTACTAATTGCCACAGGCAACCATTAAAATTTTTTTAGTGTTCGCTAAAACATCCGGTATGTTTTCAAAACAAATAATGTTACTGCGCATGAAAAAACTAACATTTTAAGTACTAGTTCTGTTATGCAAAAAAAGTGAGGCGTGCAGACAGGACACAAGAGAAGTGGACAACACGCCTCACTTTTTTTGCATAATGAATCCTTACCAACTAGCTCAGCTTTCTGTCGTTCTATACTAGTTCTGTTTCTACCATTTCATTCTGTTGGATCTTCCTTCTTTTACTTGTGTAAGTGCACACAGGATACATAACACTGAGAACTCCATGAAGCTTTTAGTGATGTATGGTATCAGCACACCACCAGATATTTGAACTTTGTAGCATGAGTTTCCCAGATTTGGACATATTCTATCCATTTCCTGGATATAATCTGAGCCTGTTGCATATTACATAAAAAGACTCAGCTATCTGAGGTGCCTGAGTGAAGTTACACAATATTCAAGGTTTCTGAATTCGGCTTCCTAGTTTCATAAACACTGAATCATTAATGCCCATCCTCATCTCATCATTGCATTTAATAAACTGAGCATCTTCCTTCTTGTTGTCCTTGCATGATTATAAGACCCTGCAATGAACTCTGCCACACCACATCAATCCAGCTGTCAGAACCACTGCATAAGACCTCAATGTGGCACCTATGTACTAAAATTGGAAGGGAATGATGGGAAAAGTTTTACTCACCATGCCACTGCCTTTCTTCACATTGTCACGCAAGTGCGGATATTTTTGAATCAGTTGCTCCACAGCAGTGCAGTAAAGCTCCTTGGAAGGATACCTATTCAGAGGAGATGTATCAATATGTTTGTATTATCAGTACAGCATGAAAACATCTCAGGAAAGCACTAAAGTTGTAAAGAATCTTCAAAAAGCCAATTAATGCAATCATTATTTCTTAGGTATATTGTAAATGGTTGAAAGAAATGATAATTGGTTATCAGCCCCTGACTCAACATAGACCAACCTGCAAACCACACTATGTCCAAGCCAAAAAGAAAGATTCATGTCAGACAAAAAGTTACATTTTAAAGGAACTCAGGAAATACACTACGCAACTTCAGTTTCCTACATCCATGAATGCAAGCATCTAAACATACACACATGCACACATACATAGGCAATGCAGTAAGCTGTTTATAAAAGTGCAGGATGCAAGTGGCACTACACCTCTGTTAAGGGCATGCAACGTATCCCCTTCAGTCACTGTACACATTTGTAGACACGACTTATTTTTGCCATACCTGTGCAGTTGTGGCAAGGAATAGATAATAAAAGTTACACTTAAGGTAAATTGAACATTCTTCTTACCTCAAGTACCTCCGTTGTACTGAGGAAAATCTATCGCTACTGAAGATCGCTTTCGAGAAGGCACTACAGTGTTTGACGGGTGGTGTAACAGGGGACGTTTATGTAGCAATTGCGGAATTTTTTTTTCTTTCTAGTATGCTTGCAACCAATAATTAACTTGCACAAGTAATCCATGCTAGTCTAATTCGTGACTGAAGGGGCTATCTGGCTTGTTGTTCAATTACTACTCTTTGGCATTACATTATAACCTTTTAAGGTAGTGAGACTATTCTGCCTGCAAGTCACCTTGCAGAAGCAGAAATTATGAGTGAAATTGCATTGTGGTGTAAGAATATGTGGAACTGAGAAGGTGCCGCCCTCCAGCTTATTTTATTCACAACAATATAGCCACATTATTATGCAACTGCCTGCAGTAGCGCTAACACATACCTACAAAAGCTATGGCCACATAGCAGCACTTGGACTAGGCAATGCACACAACAGCCACCCAAATATACATCTAGAAACAAAATTTATTCATTAGCAAGCACCAAAGAAGCTATGCTGGCACATTTGTAATGACTACGCTGGATGTCTTTCACGTTTTCTTAACGCAGTGAAAGGCACCAGTAGTCACATCAGTGGCACTTTATCATGTTCCTTGTGTGGGTTTTTTGGGAAGTTATTTTGCTTTTCAGTTATGAACCAACTAGCCTGAGAATAAGTGCTGTTTATCTGGGCTCAGCACTTCTTTCTTGCTATTGGAATGCTACTGCAGGCAGTATACACGGTGTTTCTGTGAACACTTACAAACATATTTAATGGTTGCCTGTGGCAGATAGCACAATTCTAGTTTATGAGCTGGTCTGCTGGAAGAGGCGGGCATGCAAAAAATATTGATATGCCTAATCGACTAAGTAACGGAAGTGCACTAATTAAGTTTTTTTAACTAGTTACCTCACGGGCCATATTGCAATTTACAAATTGTAGCCATGGAGTTCGCAAGGCGGATTCACTTGGAACGAATTCTCAGGATGACACCAGTTTCGATATATTGATTCCCAAAATTTGTGGAGAAATGCATTGGCGTTCCAAGTACTTTTGTGCTTGAATACATAAAACAATGATTTTTAGGAAAGTAGTTAGTGAATGTTGTTAATTAGTCAATTATGCATTCAATTTTTTTTTGCAAATATCCACCTCTGAGTAGACCAGCTCATGCACTAGAATTGCGATATGTGCCCCAGGCAACCTTTAAAATTTTTATTAAGTGTTCACTGGAACACCCAGTATTAAAAACAGTTGTACCCTCCTGAATAGTTGGCCTGTTGCATTCTGTGTGCTTCTGCTCACCCTTCAGGTTACATAAACTTGGAATCGATTTTCTGATAGTCTGGTACACAACAAAATTGTGAGCATAGCACTGTGTTCAACAGCCTCTCAGTCACTAGTGCTGTGGACTGCCGTGTGTTCATTGCAATGTTAAAGAATATTTTCACTGTAGTTGCCTAGAGCTTGTTCGGCTACGCGATTGCTGCACTTTGCAATAGGCCTTGAGACGGCTGGTATTGCAATATGAGTTGGGCACTCAGATTTAGATCTCTTACCAGTTCAACTGGCTTTTTAGCCAATTCCCTGCACTAAGTAAGCAGTTTCACCTGGTTCACTAGTTGTTGCAGCTGGGAACACGCTAATAAATCACTGCATCTAGTAACAACCAGTTGAATATTTTTTACTATTGCACAGCATATACAAAGTTTATTACTTTTTATGACCATGAAAAAGAAAGCATATATTCTTCGTTTACCACATATCTTAAAACTAAAGAAAGGCAAGAAGAACCTGGAGGAAGCTGTGGGAAGTGTTAGTACAACCAAAACCACTAGAAGCTTGCGGAGAAATGTGTGAAAACTATCCCGAGTTTAAATAATGTGCAAGCTATGGCTGTCAGAACTTTCCCTAATAGGGAGTATACGTGTCTGCAATATCACACAATACTAAGATCAACAGCTGTTCCAGTTTATAAACATAAGTTCTCATATCTCAATTCAACACTAAAACACTGCACGAGAAATTAAGTTTTTTGCTGTAATATACCGCTTGTGCAAAAGCAAAAGAAAAAGTTGAAACGGGAAAGAAAGAAAAATACACGTGAGGCATTAGTACTGTGATTCAAACTGCCTGCCTTGACACCGAAGGCGAGTGCCCTAACGACAGTGTTACGATGAGAGCCTGGTTTCTCTTGTCTCATGAAAAAAAGAAGGCAGCAGTACCATGACAGCAGCCTTAGCAGCACTGTGAGAGGCTTACCACAAAAGGTTTGAAAAAGGTTAGTGAAATTATTTTTTTATTTAGTGGTACAACTGGTTTATTGCCAAATTCAGTCACTCCAGACGGATACCAGTAAGACCTATAAAGAAATTATTTGGCACCAGGTGCTTCGAACTAAGAATCCTACAATAAAAAAAACTCCACCAGTCATCAACAATAGGTACCAGTGCGATTGCTATCACTGCGGTCCTTAACAGGTGGGGCTGGAGGCCAAATTCTATGCATGTCGACATAACATGGGACCAGACATTAGGTTAATGCAAAAGCACTGCTTACCATACTATCTCGAAACACGCTTGAAAAAGGCGGTTAATGATTGCCCGCCTCACCGGTCCCCCCACGGGCTCTTTCCGCTGTAGGACCTCTTCGTATGGGCCGAATGATGGCAATTTAAAGTCCAAATAGTCAAACTGCTTTTGAAGTGGCACATGCACCTCCACGATGGAGGAGCCATCACTGAAAAGGATTGTTATTGTTAAGTTCACAAAATAGTAACTGCTTTTAGCTCCAGTGAATGACAAAGGGCCTTTCTGTGCCTTTTCTATGAAGTACCAGCTCTTACCTGAGACCAAGAAGCTCATTAGTGGGGCCAGCACTGTCGGACGCATTTGAGAAGCTGGTGTCCAGACTCGTGCACTGCACGGCAATCATGCTTTCCTGCAGCAACAGTTTCAGATTTGTACATTAACAGAAGTCCTCAATGAAAGAATCAATGTCACTTAACTAAGCTGTGCTTTAAATGAATAAGTTCAAGCATATTGCAACAAGGCCATTTGTAGTGCTGGCAATAATAATTACAGCCCTTCGAAATTATAGTTAAACGTGAGCAGTAGCAGCAAGGTATTTGAAATTGCTTGAAAACCTGACTTGGCTTAAAAGAATATTTTCCCTTTTAAATGTAAGATGCACCAGCTAATTCCAGCACAATAGCAAACACTACTAATACCAAACAGCATGACAAGCTAGCAAGCCTGCAGAGTCAGCCAAATCCTATGTAGCATAGATAAGAGGAACAAACTATGGATTACTTGAACCTGATACCTAAACCTGAATCTGCAACTGCATCAGGTGCAGATTGAAAATTAACAGCTCCACATCCTGACTCCCTTGAATTTGAATGCCTCTACCAAATGTACCTTCCTTCTCTGTCTCCTCTGACAAGTCAAGGAGATGTCATGTTTCCATTACAAGTATTGCGTCCTTTATTATTTTTTCTCTTTCATTTTCGCAGTGCACCGCACTTACAATTACATTTTTCGCAGGTTCTGCATTAAATGATTTACCAAAGTCACGTGTCATGGTCGGCAACATTGCAGGCAGTGCCTCAGATTTTCATTCTCTGGCAAAAAGTGGGGCTTGAAAGGAAGGGCGCACAAGCTTTAAATTCAAATTTTAGCTGTTTTTTGCAGCATGCAGTAGTTTGATACTTCACAAACACAATAAGTGTGTGATCTACACACCAGGCTTGTGTGTTTGCATTGCCCTAACCTGATGAAGGGCCCTTTAACTTTTTTCCTTACCGGGTCATAGGAAATGGGTGAATTGGATCGACAGCTTTTCGACAAGTGCTGCCTGAACTCTTCCACAAGCAACGCCATGCACCGTATGAAATGAAGGCTGCACTTTTAACTGTCAAATTTTTCAATTTTTGCCACACTGAGGAGACAAACAATTAAACAGAAGCATGCTCTAAAGACAATTCCCTGGTGGCTGCTTGACTTCTATTTCAGAAGAATACACTCACATCTGTATGAGGCACTGTTTTTCTTGCCACCTTTATCTTTGCCTTGGTAGGAATTATGGCATCTGCCTCCAGGTCAATGAAGTCATCCAGATCGTCGTCGTGGACCTGGAGCTGAACAAGGCATTTTAATTATAAATATCAGCGTTTCTTGGGTGCACACATACTATTACAGCTCTTCTAATGCCTATCAGTGCAGCCTGCTCATAGCCCAAAGGAGCAGGAATAGAAACATATTGCACATGGCATAGACTCATGTTGTTACATTCCAACCTCTTAAGACTTTTTTCCCAAGCTGATGACGCAGTTTCCTATTGATATTTTTATCCATGTAATAGCTACACCCAAATTATCCAAGAACTACAAACAGTGTGGCTAATTACAACATGCATCTGAGTGGCACGTGCTTTATTGATCGGGAATGAATAAGGGCATGCAAATAGTGTCACATCATGTTGCATGCATTTATTTTAGTGCGGTGATGTGTCATGCACCAGAGGCCTCAGGAGAGTACCTTGGTAAAGTAGGCGGCACAGAAAATACAGAGCAATGAAGTAGCAATTATATGTGAACAGGAAGAAAGCAAACCTAGGGGCCCAATTTTTATTAGTCATATCATAAGAAGCCAACAAAGATATATATAGGAACAACTATACATAGTTGTGTTTTCATCCATTTTGTTTTCATTAATTTATCATTTATTTGACTCAATAAGTGCAAGTAATTTCTCCTATGCTGTCTTTGTTGGCTTATGATATGACTACTAAAAATTGGGCTCCTCGGTTTCCTTTCTTCTCGCGCATATATATATATATATATATATATATATATATATATATATATATATATATATATATATATATAGGGGGTTTCACGTAGCTTGAGCCAAATTAGAATATGCAAATGCCACATCGCTGAGAGGTACTGAGATTATCTTTTGCATCCGCCTAATTAGATGATGCCTTAATTACCTTATCAATTATTATAATTAGATGAAAGGTTTAAACAAAAAAATTGTAGAGCAACATGAAAAACTCCCGATACAGCTTTCTGTTGCTCATAAAACTTTTTCTGAGCGTGAAAGAACCCCGCGAATGCACGCAAAATTGCCGCGCGACTGGCCGCTCGAGGCACTTTGCGTGTATTCGCGGGCATCTTTCACACTCGGAAAAGCACTTTTATGTACCGCGTATTGAGCAACAGAAAGCTGTATCGGGAGTTATTCATGCTTCTCTACAATTTTCTTACTTACACCTTTCATATGATTATGATAGGGAAGTTTATTAAGATCAATTATCTAATTAGTCGGAATGCATAAAATAGTATATCTCCAAGCGACGGCAAACAACCTTACCTTGGTTCTGTCCAGCTACGTAGCATGTGCATGGCTCAAATTAAGTGAAACACCCTGCATTGCGCTGAAGCACCTGCCAATTCTCGGTAGTATTAAATTTTTGTCACGTTCGGAAAATTAATTACTCTCACGCATGTAAATATACCACTTGTGGACAAATCTCACAACGCGAATGATGCGCATGTTCTTTGTTTCAACTAGTGGGTCAGTGCAGCGATTGTCACAAGTATCTTGTGGCGCGAAAACGCGACTAAGACAAAGAAACACACATCGAAAGAACGGGAGCTTTCGTTTTTTCAGTCCATAATAGTTGTACCAAAAGTACCCAAAGTTGCGAGTTGGCATGCATTCATGCTTGGGAAGTTACAAGCAGCGAGAAAAAGCGCGCGCACATGCATAGAGAAAGGGATAGAGAAAGGGATACAAAAAGCGCTTGTCTTGTCAGTTTCCGAGTCCCTCTGTAGCTGTCCGCGTTGCTTGTAATTTTCCAACCATGCATGACTACTTACGGAAGTGACACTATATTAACCATCCAACCCAAATGCAAAGCTGTCAAGATATTCAAGGTACTCACCAGTGTCTTCTCGTTGACGGGCACAAATGGCTCCAAAGCCGCCAGAAGTTCTGCATGGGTTCCTGTCGGCAGCACGAGCTTTTTACGCTCGCCAGTTTCCAAGATGGCTAAACACACTACCCCCGCCATCTCGAAAGGTACTACTGCCGGACGTCAAAGTTCGTAAGCTGGCGGTAATGGTGGAGCTCGGAAAGTGCGCGTACTCGTAGGAGCGCAACGGACGGCTGCGCACGTATGACCCTAGCTTAAGGAGCATATAGGAACTAACTGAGCGCCAAAACGAGCAATCGCAGGGAATTGTGGGGCGCGCCGTCAGCTGTAGTAGCTTCTGATTGGACGGACGACGCGGCGGCATCAGCGGCATGCCCGGCGCGCGTGTTTTTCTACGCGATTTCAACTGTCGGCCGTGCGAAGCTTTCCGTCCGCTTTGTCGACCAGCGATGTCGTACCATTCATGCCGCTGATTTCTGGGTTTCAATTCGCTCTGAGCGCGACGACCACGAGCCAAAAAAAAAACAAGAATACGCAGGGTGTTTCTTTTCTTTTTTTTTTTTTTTAAGGATACGCTGTTTTCATGAGCGAACTCTGGTTTTAGTTTCGGCAGCCTTTTTTGCTTCTGCCAGGTTTAGCTCTACGACATTTACCGCTGATTGGACGCACCGTCACATGCTGTGCCTGCGGGTCAGTAAGACGGATGAAAAAGCTATATTTATCCGATAACTTATCAAGCAAGGTTTCGACTTTTGCGCTGCTACTGCTGCCTCTTTTTCCTTGCGCGCTCGTCGGGGGGTGGCTCAGAGCGTGTGTGTATATATATATATATATATATGAAATTAAGCCGACGCGAGAAACTCGTTTGGACCTTTTCATCGCGTGGCATGTGCGCAATGCCCTCTGGAGCCCCCTGGGAAGTCTCCGAACCAACATTATATGTTATATGGTAGAATCGTAGTGGGATATGCCTATTTCGGTTTGGCCAAGAACGGACGCACACCCAGTGGCACACGCTCAGTGTTGTATAAAACTTCACATTCACAGATCGGCGTGCTTTGTAGGTGCCTGTGAGGCGACATTATATTTTCAGGTCTTATGTAGCAAGCTTTCTCTCTCTCTCTGTTTTTTTTTTTCAAACGTATAAATATATATATATATTTATTTATTTATTTATTTTGTCAGGATACAAGGGCCATCTAAGCCACTTTATAATTCACTATCATACAATGGCTGTTGGGGGCGAGGACTTACGGAGTCGCTATCTGTCGGAAGCGCTCGGCTTGCTTAGTATGAGGGATAACGCGGCGCGTTCCTTATAGTTTTGGGTTCGGCGTTCAATAAAAACAGCACGCGGGAGCGATCCTGGACATTACTGTTACTCTCGAAATGAATGAAGTATTTTACTTACTGTCAAAATAATAATCTTGGACAAACAGAAAGTACAGAATGGTATACAGACACTATCTCTTTACCGAATACGTACAGTGATCGCCCAGTGCGGGTGGCCGCCGCGATGGAGTCACCCGAACCGGTTTCTTGCGTGAAAGGTCGGCAATCGCAAAGAGCGAACTATGTGAAATATCTTCTTATAGTGGGCTGTCTGTATAACCAAATGGAGCTTAACAAAATGAAGCCTCCATACAGCGATTGCACGGGTTCGCGGTGACCAACTGCGCGTCTGCATGCATGTCCGCGCACAATGTTTCACTTTCGCACCGTGCCGTGAGCTTTAGGCCGCAGCATATGAGCATTTGACAGTACACAAGCAATCATTGTTGCGTGGATACTCTCAGAGCTGTTCAAAAATAATTTCGTTATAACTAGGGACTTCGACGCTTACGACGGCGACTTGTGATGTCCCGTCTCGACGATTCAATCTTCTTTATTTTTTTTTTGTAAAGCATCGGACGTTTCAGTATAGTTATTTGTCAAGTTGCGTCGCACTGTATATTTATCGGTCCTCGCAACGAGCAATTACCCGCTGCTTCTTTTTCTTAATCCAGTACATTTCATTGTTTGGTGCTACAAGCATGAGAATATGCCGCGCCTTTTATTTTGATGTGTTTTTTACCGTTGCCTTTTCATTGCAATGAACTTGCCATTATCTAGAATCAACAAGTTCATTGACCAAAGCTTCATGACATTAACAGGGTTGAGCGCGCGGGCGAGCGTCTCAGTGCGCGCTTTCTGCTGCTCACCGAACATCGCAACCCCGACGCTGTACCAGAAATATGACTCGCGGAAGTGCTTGCTGCACGCCCGAGTTGTAGCCGACGGCTGCTTGTCGGTTCTAAGTATCGTAAACTCCACGCAGCTTCTTGTCCTGCAGGCTGACATATGAAGGCTGACACTCGGCTCCGTTGTGTATACGTCCGGCACTGCGGCATCGAGCAGTAGCCTACCATGATGGATGCCTTCAAAGGCAGTCGTTGCCTATTAGAGGGTTTGCGAGTGTTGTCAAGTGCACACCCGAAGAGAAAACCTCCCCGCTTAATCAGAACCGCAGCGCATGTGGATCTTTCGTTTTCAGCTCGCTTCGGCGCTTCCGAAGCAGCCGACGCGGCCGCTGTGTCCACGTGATCCCTCATACCACGTCACTCTGACGGAGGCGCCAGCTTTTCCAGTGGTGGAGCTCGCCCCCAATATAAGCACAGATGTACATGAAGAGACAATATACGTTACGTAAGGAAGATAACTATTTACATTCATACAGCCGAGGAACTAAGTAAACTTTATTCGTAGGGCGCTTGTGGATCGAGTGCTGGGGAGTTTGCCACCCGACCGCGCACACCGGCACTGCTATAGTGACAGAAGCCGAGTGGCGGGGCTCGAGGAAGTCGCACATATGAGCTCGCGCGTGAGAACGAGAGGCCGGGCAGCCCACAGGAAACTCGTTCGCGGACTTTGTTGTAACCACTGGTTCATATGTAACAGCTGCGTGCTTGCAAATCCGCTTGTGACGTGTACGGCCCTGCAGTACTGAGCAGCGGGCAAGTGTGATTATTTGGGAATCGTATCATTTAAAAGTTGTTTGTTTCTTGTAAAGCAGAGAGAGCGGTCACAGCTTTTGGATCTCTGTCGCTCCACAAGCTATGGTTGACATATATATTTGTAAATAAACCTGTATGTGAGATGCTGTCGCAAGCCCCATTTGCAAAGTGTGGACTCAATATCAAATAGGGTGTGGAGATCGACAGTTCTACCATCGCGAGAGGCGGCCCTGCAGGGGCCTGAAATTATAGCGTCATCTGCAACTCGCTCTGTATGGAAATATTCTGCCGACGCGCCAGGAAGGCACGCGGTCAAAATATATGCTTTCGTCCACAGACTAGCACAACAAAATATTGCTGTTCACTTAATTATAATCTCGATCCTTGCACACAAGCCTTCTAGTGTGCGGGTTCGGCTGTAATGCCGACTGTTGAATGGCGCAACTGTCGAATAAAAGGCACTTTTCATGGCCAAGCAACGACAAAATACGTGCGTCTTTTCGCTTCCGGAACAAAACTAATTGACTGTATTTAAGAAGGTATTTACACGAGTCAAAATGCAGCAAAAGAAACACAGATTGCCAAGTCTTGCTCGACACCAACACGATGTTTCAGCTCTCACTTTTCTCAGAGGCGTCAGGGATCTGCACCTTCTACACCCTGCAAGTGGCAATCAGCGCGTCTCTTCAAAAGATGTGGAATACATGTAAAGCATGATGTTCCGGATCTTCGTGGCGGAGCGCCGGCGGGGACCGGGGTCTGACTATGGATATATAGTGTAATTAAACAAAACGCGAAGTTGCCGCATATTATTCACAACAACCGTGAGGCAGAACAAAAAGAAGAAAAGGTGCTGGAAAACAAGCGTTTCAATCGATGTGGTTTAGCTCGCTACAATTTGAAGCATCGGAGAAAATTAAATAAAATGAACACGTTATATTCGTGTCCCGAAACCAAGTTATAATGCGAGGCGCGTTATTATGGCAGGAAATTCCGTAAAACAGCTCCCATATATTGTTGCAAATACGATATTTGTTAACGTAAAACTCGGAGAAGCAGCATAGCCTCCGAAAACAGCGGTGGCAACTCTTGCACCTATCCCTTCTTCCTTCCTACCACAGATCTCGGAAGTCTCAAGCACTCACTTTCTCCATCGAGATAGAGAGTTTCTTTCTATCGAGATAGAAATACAGTGATTGTGGAGAGGAACAGGCGCTTTCTGTAACGCGCGAAAGATCGACAAGCAAGCGAGCTGTCGCTAAGAGCACCCACTTGCACTATCCGGAAAGAGAGAGAGAAAGTGATCGCGTGGAGGAAGAGGTGCTATTGGCGCTATTCTTTTCGCGCGCGAAACCGCGAAACATCGACGAGCGAACCACCTTCAGCGTGCTGCGCTCAGATTCTGTTCAACTTCGCGCAGGACTCCCTGCCAGAATGCGAGGACGTTTATAAGTACATTTATCTTTTTGTGAGCCGGAGGTTACGTAGCCACGGCGCTGCGTACTGCGTTACGCTCCTACGGTAAGTTGCATGCAGCGGGTATGCCCGCGTTCTTTATCTTATATGATCTGAATAACCAGTAAACTCAATCGAACGGTTGTTGTTTAGCTTAACTATTGCGAGGATTTTACTGAGCGTCCCCTGAAATAAGAGTCCTTGTAAGATCACCCGGTATACAGAGCGTTAATTTTTAAGTTTTACGGAATTTTTAGAAATTGTCTGTGTCAGGTAGCATAATTCTTATCATTGAGCTGGGTTATTCGATGCGGCAGACATTAGTAGCACGAAAAATCGAAGCACATATTCAACTAATTAACAAAAAAATCGCTAATTAACTTCCTAGTTAATGACTTTACGACACATATTGTAATTTACGAATTGTAGCCGGTGAGCTTGTCAGGCGTATCCACTTGGAATGAATTTCCAGAATACCACAAGTTTAGAGATATGCGCCATCAAACTTGCTGTAAAAATGCATTGTTCCACTTACTTTTTTACCATAAAGCTGTTTTATACATTGAAGCACAAAAGCAACTGGAACGCTCATGTATTTCATCCCACAATTTGGGAAATATCTCGAAATACCTTTGCACCTTGCATTCGCAAACAACTTTTTTAGTGAACTGCAAACCAACTTGTGGATAACAAAGTTCCACACACAGAACAATCGTTAAATTAAAATGAAAGAAGAAATATGGACGTGGAATCTAACTTATACAATTATCACGATACAGTACGAAATACGTAATAGCGCAACCATTAAACAGCGCTAGTTTTTTTTTATACATATGGTATTTATAACAATCAGTGTAATGGTGTATGTACAGGAACTACATTTACAAAATTATGATCAAGAGATGGTTACAAACAATGACAGGATAACGAGCAGTACACAAAGAAAACACCATACAAGGCAAAACCTTCCATCTCCACGAGAATTTGAAAGAAGTTCGCCGCCTAATCAAAAGTGTATGTCAATTCAGCTGGCATTGATTTTGATCGTAGATGTCCTTTAGGCGCATAATCATATGAGAGAAATGTACTCTTGAAAAAGCTATTCTTTCTGCATTTCGGTCTTGCATACCAGTTTATTATAGGCTATACCAATAATTAAGCTGGCAGCATTGGCCTTGACTGCATGTTGCCTAATGCAGGCCGACTGATAAACTTGAATTAGGCAACGCTCGGTCAGTGCCAACAGTGCTATCTTATTGGCATAATTGGCGCTCTTGGACTAACACTGTAGCGATGGTTATAGTTATGGCAAATTGTACGGCATTCTAGTTCACTGTAGTTAGGGTAATGATGGACACGCCCTTTCTTTTGTGAAAACATTATACCCATTGTGCCTGCGAGCATTTGACTAAAAAGAAGTATGACTTACAGCCAATCATAAAAAGGTTTTGTGATGTTCAGGGAGAGACCAAGTCTTCTAAAAAAAAAATTAACACAAAAGATTTCTTTTGCTTTTGAGGATATGTAACAAGCAGTGGAACAAATAAATTTTTAAATCATCATAATAAACACACGTCTAAGTAAAGCCTCTCTAGATACACAGGCAGAGATTTCCAGGCTCTCTACAGAGATAATTCATACAATTTTTGTTGATCACACTTTTACATAAGCGAACAAAATTTCAGATCATGAGGGAGAAAAACTTATTTTGTCAAAAATGTTGCCCCGAAATCCTCCACTTAGCCAGAAAAGTCTGCAATGGTCGAGCTGCCAAGCCTGGGACACTTGGCATGGAATGACCCAGAAAACGAAAAGAAAAGAAAGAAAAAAAAATACAACCACAGATGTATCTTAGCCTTGATATATGACACAGATTTGGAAGCCCAGTCAAGCATGAACACACAGTGGCAGCTCTGTTCAATAACATGTATGCCCATAGTGCATCCCTTCACTGTGGGAGACCTCCGTCAGGTCTATATATGCCATGCCAGCATGTCGGCGACGTTGTCAATGATTTTCCGCTCAGCTAGAGACACACAGTATGGGCGGCGCCACACGATAGATGTGTCGTCTGTCAGAATGCAGTGCTCTGCAACGGTTGCTTGGCCCAAGATCAACGAATAGACGTCAAAAGAAGTAGCGTATTTCTTTTTTTTTCAACAAATCAAGCAGCTGTTGCGTCTGCGCAGGAGTCAAGTCAGAGCTGATGACTGCTGTCAGGGCGGTAGACAAAGAAGGGTCCTCAGAATAGACTGGTGTAAGTGGCAAGACACATACAATATAAGCAAAAATTGGTTGACGAAGTCGTGCCAGTAGTTCAAAAGAAATCGGTAGTTCCAAAGGAGATTTTTAACTTCACAAAAAGCTAAACAGTTCTCACCCATTGATCACACAAAAATATAAAGATCTTTTACTTAAGTTATGCATTACGATTATGCTTACTACGATTATCAAATATTTTGGGGGGACATGGTACTACTCATACAGTGACTTCATTGGGTCCAATTAGAACCTATTACCTCCTATTGAAAGATTCCATTGAACTCAATGGTTTTGTTTTGACTGGGTGGGTTGCTATCAAGCACACAAGTACTTCAAAAACTTAATTTGATGAAACCATATTGTCCTGTTTGCATCAGGCATTCTATCACATGCTATGTTCTTTCCCAACTGATGTATGAAACCAGCATACAAGTATTAAGATAACTGTATTTCATAATGCATAATGCATGGGCTGTTTGTCTTTCATTGTTTGTATTTATTAAATACAAATGATAACTTCCTGTGATTGCAAGATGTTTAACAGTGTAAATGGTGATATTCAGGTGCCACTGGAGCTTTCGCGTTCTGTCTAGTTCTTATAGTTATGTATTACTACATTCTTTCCCAATAATGTACTTTGCTATTCCAGATGGACTCGACGAATGCATATGCTTGTCCCCGGTGCCACCAAAGAACGTGTTCTTTAGCTACCCTTTTCCGGCACTTCTGCACATGGCATGGCACAGAGAGTAACTGGCATTGCAATCTGGAAGGCTGTGTCAAGACTTACAGACTGTATAGCACCTTCCGGAAGCATGTCAGGCAACACCACAACCATTTGTTCCTAACAAGTACCAGTGAGACCCCTGTGGAACCAGTACACTTCAGCAGTGCACATGGTGCAATCGAGGACTCCTTCAGTGTGTCCAGTGATGAAGAGCCTGAACAGAGATGTAGCAGCAATACTGCGGTGCTTGACACCAGTGATCAATGTGCAATGCATTTGTCCTCTCTGCTGTTGAAGTGGCAAGAGGGGAGACAATTACCGGAAAGCACGACTAATGAAATCGCCAATGATTTGCTCCACTTCATTACAGAGTTCAAAGCAACATTTAATTCAGTGGAAATTACAAGGCTTGAGCATCTTGCGACGAAATCCGGACGGGAGAACTATTGGAAAAGTGTATTTCCTTTTGTGTCTCCTAAGACCATGTATCTTTCAGATTCCCAAGATGAGTGCTTTGAATATGTTCCGATCCTAGAAACTATAAAAGCGGTTGCTGGGGTGCACAAGCTTTTTGGAGAATTCAAAGAATCATGTTCAACCCTCTTGCAAGACATATCTGATGGCAGCTATTTTAAAGAGCACAGCATATTTAGAAATGCCAGCACAAAAAGATTATTGGCCATTCAGCTCTATTTTGATGACTTTGAAATCTGTAACCCCCTGGGAAGCAAACGTGGAAAGCATAAACTTCTGGCTGGGTACTTAACAATCTTAAATCTTCCACCACAATCGCAGTCAAAGCTGAATGATAAATACCTTGTAATGCTTGCAAGGACATCCCTTGTGACCAAATTCACTCTTCATAAAATTCTTGAACCACTTCTTAAAGATCTTCAGCAACTAGAAGCAAATGGCATTGAGCTTAACGAAGAAGTTGTGAAAGGCTCACTTTTGTTTGTGAGTGGTGACAACTTATCAAGCCACCAACTTGGTGGTTTCCGCGAATGTTTTTCATCTGGCCCTATCTGCCGGTATTGCATGGCAACCAGAAATGAAATTAATGACAAATGGCATGAAGATGACTTTGTTATTAGAACAAAGGAAATGCATGCTCGTCATATTCAACTCATAAAGCAAGATCCAACTCTCTCTAATACCTATGGTGTTACAGGTGAAAGCTGTCTAAGTGCTCTTAATTCTTTTGATGTGACTCAAGGGTTGCCACCAGATGTTATGCATGACCTTTATGAAGGGGTCATCCCATTTGTCATGAAGCATGTCATCCAGCACATTGTATCAAGTCAGCTTCTAACTCTAGACCAGCTGAATGAGCGGCTTGCCAAATTTCCTCTTCGAGGAGGGGACAAAAAGTCTCGATTGCCAGCCCTGTCACGTGCAGCAGTGTTCGGAAGAACAACCATCAAGGGGTCAGCTGCTGAAAAGCTCTGCTTTTTTCGTTTTTTCTCTCTGCTTGTCGGAGACAGTGTCCCAGAAGGAAATCCTGCGTATCAAGTATACCTCGAACTCCGTGCTATAGTGGACATTGTTCTTGCACCACAGGTGTCTCGTGGTTCTGTTGCCTATTTGAAGGTGCTTATTGAAGACTTCTACAGTGCATTTAAGGAAACTTTTGCAGATGTGAGCATTATCCCAAAGATGCACTATCTGACTCATTACCCCAGCCTTCTACTTTTGTATGGCCCTCTTTCTAAACTGTCCTGCATGCGTTTTGAAGCAAAGCACCAATTTTTCAAGTCTCTCACTAGGAAAGTACGCAACTTCAGGAACATTTCTTCAACACTGAGTCGTCGACACCAAATGCAACTTATGTATGCTTTGACACAACCTCAAGAATCACTGACCGTCATAGGGAGCAAGAGACTAGAGCCAGACTCATTACCTGACCTCTTGAAAGACAGACTTCGAGAACTCTGGCCGACTTCAGCAGACGTGCACTGTGCAGATTCTGTTACTGTATCTGGAAGGACGCTAAGTGTGGGTGCTGTCATACCTTTGCTTGTACCAGATGATGACCTTCCCGAGTTTGCTACAGTGACACTGATTGCAGTTTGTAACCTAAAGTTGTTTGTTTTTGCCACCATTCTTGACACAAGGTATTTTGATGAGCATTTTCATGCCTTTGTTGTAGAGAGCACAGCTCATAATGTCATAATTGAAAATGTTCACCACCATAGGGAATTTTATGACCTGCTGTACATGTACAAACAGGGAGGCAATAACTATGTTAGCCCTCGTTATGCTTTCCTCACAGATTCAGATGAGTAACATGCAGCAGAAAAGCTCTAAACTTCTACATTTTGTGCTCATCCTTGGTTTTTCTGTAAGCATGTTCATTCATTCAAATAACTTTATTGAGTGCCCTGCGATTTGTTGGGGTGGGTCTGGACCCCGCCTAGGCGTCGGCCAAGTGTTGTTGGCCCTTGGCAGCTTCCTCGGCTCGCCGGACGGCCCAGAGTTGGTGCTGCAGGTCCGAGCTGAGCAACGCAGACTTCCAGCGTGCATAGAGGTTGTCGCTGTTTGAGGCGGCACCAATGTTACTGTGTATTATACCCTTACGTTCCTATCGGATATGCTCTGGGGTGGCTCTAGAGTCGCAATGTCTGCACTTGTCAGTCATGTATAAATCTGGGTGTATTAGGTACATGATAGCTCGACTCGGATAGGATCTGGTTTGTAACTGCCACCATTTAACAGACTGTTCTTTGCTTAATTTTGGGTGAAGCGGCGGAAATGTGCGCCTCTACAATCTGTGGTGTTGTGCAATTTCGTGAAATGTGGTCATTCGATCTTCCCACGCCCACTGGTCGGTAGTTGGTGAGGCAGGGCTAACCGAAGCTTGGTCCGTAAGCTCTCGAGCCATGCGGTGCGCTGCTTCATTGCTGCCCTCTGGTAGTGTGTGAGCAGGGGTCAAGATGCACACTTTTGTCAGGGTTATTACCTGATTTTAGGAGTCGCAGTGCCTCCAGGGAGATTTGACCGTTGTCGAAGTTTTGTATTGCCGTCTGGGAATCACTGATGATTACATCTCCTTGCGTTTGTGCTACGGCTAACGTGATAGCTATTTCCTCTGCGGTTTATACGTGTGGCGTGTTCACTGTAGCACTCGTCGTGCATTTTCCCTCGCAATTTATCACCACTGCTGCATAGGCGCGCTTGTGTCTTTATCTAGCTGCGTCTACAAATGTGGTGTCCTTGCTGTTACCAATTTCTGTATGTCGCAGGCTCTGCTTTCCCACCTACCCTGATAGTGAGTGGGATGCATATTCTTGGATATTGGAAGGACGGTTATCGTGCCTCTGATGTGTCTGGGTATATCTGCTTTGATGCCATGTTGGGTACGATACCCTATGCCCAGGCGATTCAATATTTGCCTACCTGTTTTAGTTTGGACAGGCGTTCATACTGTGCTATGTGTTGTGCCTTGATTAGCTCACCCAGTGTATTGTGTAGACCTAGCTGCAGTAGTCTATCGTTGCTGGTGGTGATGGAGAGTCTGATTGCTTGCTTGTAAATTTTTCTGATTAAGCAGCCTAATTTGTATCGTTCTGAAGAGTACCATCGTAGGTACGATGCCACATGTACTATGTTGCTTAGTACAAATGCTTGGACTAGTCTAAGCAGATTGCCTTCTTTCATTCCACTATGTTTGCTGGCTATTCGTTTGGATAGCCGCATGATTTGAGATGTTATATTGTCTAATTTACGTATGGTCTCTCCATTGTAGCCGCTACTTTCAATGATGAGCCACAATACTCTGATCTTGTCAACCTTGGGTGTGGGCGTACCATCCGCCGTAGTTAGGTGAATTTTCGGATTGTTTCGTTCCTCGTAGTTGCATGATTTTCGGCCATGTCGCAATGGTATATAAATTAGGAGCTCAGATTTCTCTGCTGAACACGCGAGTCCGGTTCCTGCTGGGTATTGTTCAACTGCTTCTATTGCATGTTGTAATGTGTTTTCAACGTGTCTATCGTTGCCATCGCTCACCCAGAGGGTGATATCATCAGCGCAGATGGTATGATTGCAGCCATCGATTTCCTGTAGCTTCGACGGTAATCCGATCAGAGCCAGATTAAACAGCATCGGTGATATTACGGAACTTTGGGGCGTACCTGCGCTTACGATTTGTAGTTCTTCGGAGTTAAGGCTTCTATCCTGATGTGTGCTTTTCTGTTAGTAAGGAAGTTTTGTATGTAAGTGTATACTCGTCGGTCTAGGCCTAGCTCATTTATTCTGTTTAATATTGTTCCGTGGGTAACACTGTCAGAAGCTTTCTTTAGGTCCAATCCTAGGATAGCTTTGGTCTTCCAGCTTGTGTTATCTATAATTTGATGCTTAAGTTGGGGCATTGCATCCTGTGTAGACAAATTTCTCTGGAAGCCCAACATTGTAGGGGGAGAATGTCGTCCTCGAGATAGTTGGTCAGTCTCATAAGGACAACATGCTCCATGAGTTTGCCCGCACAGGACGTGAGTGAAATCGGTCTCAGGTTCTCCAACTGTAACCGCTTGCCCGGTTTAGGTATTAGAATAATCTGGGCCGTTTTCCATTGTTGTGGTATTGTACCAGATTGCCAGCATTTGTTTATATACTTGGTAAGTTGGTCTACAGAGGCATCATCGAGATTTCAGATTGTCTTGTTTGTTATTCCGTCTAGTCCCGGCGTGGATGTAGTATTAAGCTTTTGTAGAGCTGCTCTCAATTCCGCTTTGCTAATCTCTTCGTCTAATTGTCTGTTTTTGGTGCCTGTGTAATCTAGGTGAGGAGTTCACTTAGCCCGAGATAAATACCTTGTGGCTATCTCATCGATAAAAGCTTTTTCAGTTTTGTCATATGCATGTAAGATTTTATTTATGTTTTGTCTGTACGTGGCTTTACTTTCCTCAGAATTCAAAAGGTGCCTGAGCAAAGTCCACATTTTGGATAATCCTAACTGATTATTCATATTGGTCCATTATCCATCAATTGCTTGCTGTCATTTTTCCATCTTCAGGTCTAAGACTATTTGTGCATATTGTGTTTCCATGTGAGAGAGGGATCTTGAGGAATAGGCAACTGGAAGCCTATGACCTGCTGTCTCTTGTAAGAGGACTGCCCCAAGACTGTACGGTGATGCATCTGCAGACACAGTGAGATGACTGCAAGGGTAGTAGTTGGGGAGCACCAGTGTCGTTGTCAGTGTTTTTTTTTTCTTTAATGGCATTGAAGCTCTCTACTAGTGGTGTATCCCAGCACCATTAAGCATTACTATGAAGTAGGTCACGTAACAGTTTTGTGAGCTGCGAGAGCCCTGGGAGAAATTTGGTCAGGTGATAAGCCATTTGCAAGAAGGATCTCGCTTCTGTTACATCTGCTGGCTCTGCTAGATGACAGACCGCGTTGACCTTTTCAGCATCAGCACTGATACCGTTTGCTGTTACAAAGTACCTGAGGAATCTCACTGACTGCTGGTGTAGTACACACTTTGCTGCATTTAAGGTGATGCTAAGAAGTACTCTGTGGAGTCATGCATCATGTTCTTCCTTCATGCAGCCAAACACTATCATGTCGTCTTGCAGACATGCTTGGCTGTGCAGGCCTTCTAGCACTCTTAGCATTTCCCTCTAGAAAAATTCAGGTGCTGTGGAAATCGGAGGAACTGAAAATGGCCAAATGGCATCAGGAAAGTGGTGTACCTCTGGGACTCGGCTGCCAGTGGAGCTTGCCAATAACCGGAACTTGTGTCCAGCTTGCTAAACATGTAGCTCCAGAGAAGTTGGCAAAGCATTAATCGATGGTGGGCATTAAGACTTGTTCACGCAGAATGTTCTTCAACCCCTCAAAGTCAATGCAGATTTGAAGCTCGCCTCCTTTCTTTTTTTTCACAACTGCCATAGCTGCACACCATTTTGTGGCCTCTTCAACCTTTCTGATGACACCCAGGCACTCTAGTCTTTTAACTCACGTTTGGCATAGGGCAACATGGGCAGAGGTACTCGCCTCAGGTACGTAATAGCACATAGGAATATCATCATTTTGTATTTTGTCTTGACTAGGCTCAGGCATGAAGTCAGGTATAGAATGTTGTACAGGTATCAGGTATAGAAAGTGGCATAGAATGTTGGATGGGTCGCTGACCTAGCAGGTTGACTCTGTTACCTCCAGAACGCTTGGTAGGACATCTAAAGTAATTGATTACGAGATGTCCAAGAAGTTCGTGACTCTGTCAATCACATAAATTTATTCTTGACACAACTGGCCACTCCAGCACAGGCTTAATTGCACTGAACAGTCCAATCGTACGTTACTATTTTGGTCCTGCTAAGTCCAAGCAGCTGTTTCTTTGCTTGCTTTAAGTTGCCCATAACTTCTTCATCGTGCAGGTTTGTTGGTATAGCGGTTATATCCGCGCCAGTGTCTACCTCGAACTTCATGGGCAAGCCGTTGACTGTCGCACATTTGTTACGCCTTTTGTAAGCGGATAAGCACACGGCGGCGAAGTGTACACGTCCCTTTTCGTCACAAGCACTGCATGTTCTGCCGTTCGCTGGGCACACAGTGTGATGGTGGGAGCGTTGTTGAGCCACACCCCTTGCACGTCAGCGCAGTCTGCTCGCGCTGGTTTTTCTGAGCCTACTGATTTGACTTTCCTTTGCTCTTGGAGTTGCGAGCAGGGGTGGCGGCGGTTTCTTGGCGTTAAGTTGCAGCTTCTCACTTAACTGCGTGTCTTTGAGACCGACCACGAGCCTATCTCGGATCAGTCAGTTCCTCTGATCGCCGTACTCGCAGGTTTCGGCTCGTCTGAATAGTTCGGCGGCGAACGTATCGACTGTCTCGTGCGCTTCGTGCTTCCGGCTGTTGAACATCGCACGCTCGTGTATGACGTTCGTCCGCGGAACAAAATATTTCGCGAACGCTCGGGCTCTATGGCTCGGGTTTCTGTGTCGTAGCCGAGTTGGCCGAGTTTCTCGGCGTCGCAGAGCTAGGTAGTCTTCGGCTTCACGACCCATGGCATAGACGAGGGCGTTTACCTGCTTCTCGTCAGCTTGCTTCCTAAGTCGAGATAGCGCTTCCATCTCGTGAACCACCGTTTCCACTCTTCGGATCGCCGAAACTGTATTTTTTTCGGCTGTTCAACTACGAACGGGTTGAGCGGAGCTGTAAATTCTTCGTTACTAACGTTCTCCTCGCACGGGCGCGGTACGTCGGATAGACTTTCTCGCGCCTGCGGTGCTCCTGCTGCATGTCGGATTATACCTTTCTTGCGCCTTGCGGCACTCTAATTTCAAAATAACCTCACTTTGAGTAGAAATGTTTTGGAAAGTCACGGAGAGCAGCATACGAAAAGCCTGGCACAAGCGAAGATACTACTACAAGAGTGCAGGCCCGGTCTCTGTATACTACGGCCCCTACTGCTTCTCTTGAAAAATCAGTGATGTTATCTTGAAGGTAGAGCGCCGCAAGGCGCGAGAAAGGCATAATCTGGCATGACTGATACAGCACGAGCGCCGCAGGCGCGAAAAAGTCCATCCGACGTACCGCGCCCGTGCGAGGAGAAGGTTACGCCAACGAGGAATTTACCCGGAGCGGAGCTGTAGGCATTGAAGGCGAAGCCATGTGTAGTGAAGTTTTGTGTTCGGTGCACTGCGCCCCTGCGCTACGGGAGTTTTCAGACTTCTATTTCAACGGTGCGTTTCTCACGGCGTTGCCGAGCATCCTGCCGCTGCCACCATGTCGTGGTCGTCTGCCGAGCATGTGACGAGATTGACGAGACGCAAGTGTTAATTGACAACTATTTAATAAGCCACACGCGCATGGCTTACATGCCGTCTCGGCTGGCGCCGGCCGCGGTCTGCTAGAGGCGTCATCGCGTCATTCCGCATCTCACCATATGATTTCACCATGGATGGATGGCTGAACCATTTAGATCGGGGGGCGGCTCACACCACCTAGCCGTGACTATCATAACATGTGTGACTGCAGAGTAGTAGTATGCATGTAATTGTACTTAGTGGAGGGTTACATTTCACTCGTCTTAATTTTAGCCACCAAACAGATAACCTCTGTTTGGTTATTTCTACCTTGTCTGCACTGCCCCTAAACCCCAATGCTTTGAAAAAATCCACCCTGTTGCTTTAAACTGTAGGGCGAAACCCTTTATAGAAAAAATATCAGGTGTTCAGCCGTTCCTTCCTCTTCACACGCACCGCATAACGTGTCTATCCCTTAATAGTTGGTTTGGTACGTATAGTCCGCAATACTCCCGTCCCGTCCTGACTTCAAACAACAAAGATCTTCCCCTAGAATTATTGTAGATATTTTCTTTGGCAATTTCCTGCTTGAAAATTCTGTATGTTCCCAGTGCTGATTTCGTCTGCATCCCTATTTCCCACAGACCCCTCTTTGTTTGTTAAACCTTGCCCTTAACCGATGATTCTTGGTTTGGCCTCCTGTTGCTGTCCAGATATTTGCTTGACAATATTCTGGTTCACTTCCTCCATATTGTGTCAACATTCCTCATGTACAAGTAGCAGAAAACTTTCCTAGCCCACTGCTTTTCCCCCATTTCTCTCAATCGCTCCTATGTCTTGCTGCTAGCTTCTCTGCTCCCAAATGGTGACCATACTGTCTCCCTGCACCCTCTATTTGGTGTATTTCCATGTGCTCCCAAAGCAAGCCTACCTACCCCACGTGGCTTAATTTCCAACCTTTCTCAAACCTCTGATCTCACGCACAGGACCGCATTGCCAAAAGTCAGACTAGGAATCATCACTCCTTTCCAAATCCCTCTCGACCACTTCGTACCTAATGTAATTATTTACTTGTACCTATTAATTATCACTTATTGTAGTGCCCTATTTTTCATCACAGCTGCATTCCTGTTACTTTAAGTCCTATCTTTCGTGTTCCGTTAGTTACTCAGCTCCATTGTTTATCCACATGCCGCAATATTTGTGCTTATCCACTACCTCCAGTGTAACCTAGCTCCTGTATCCTATGCTTGCCACCTTTATTTTGATTAAAAATCATGATTGCTGATTTCTCATTACTCAAGTTTAAACCTAACCTAGCTCCTTCTTTACTGCAGATGTCCATCGATGCCTGCAAATCTTCCTTGTTGTCAGCCATTAGTACTACATAATCCGCGTACATCAGTCCTGGTAATGACTGTTCAATCTATTCTTCCTGCTTGACAAAAGAAAGGTTGAAGCCAAGTCCATTTCTCTCTAATTTAGCCTCTAATCCTTGTAGGTAGAGCGTGAACAACAAAGGTGACAGCCCCTGTCTAAGCCCCATTGTATCTCTGTAGGCTCAGTTACCTTTTTTCCCATTTTATAAACAGCTTGAGACTTTTATAGATATCTTTTAAGAGATTAGTTACTCCACGTTCCACATCTAGTGTGTGCCACAAGTCCTCTTGAATTACACTGTTGTAGGCTCCCTTTATATCCAGAAATAACAGCCATAGGGGCATGTATTCCTTTTCTGCTATTTCGATGCACTGTGTCAATGTGAACAAATTGTCCTCTAAGCTCCTTTGTTTCCGGAACCAATTTTGTAGTTCCCCCAGGATCCCCTCACCTTCCACCCATGCCTATGGACACGTGTGCGTAGTGCCATGTCATTGTAATCCCGCACACGACACTCCCTTGAGGACAAACATACAGCAAAAATGCAACATTTTATCTGAATTTACAACTGTAAGTTATTCATTGTTAGTCTTCTCAGGTACTGAAGAAAACTGGAATGCTTGATTTAAAAAGAACTAGCATGTGAACTAGGGCCTATATAGGCAATTTTCATAAAGCTGTTTTGTTTACAATACTGTTTGATTAATATAAGGCTGTATAATGGGCACCTGATCACAGTGTCCTTTATGCATACAGATGCTTGCATGGCGTTATGGCTATGAGAACTACAAATAGGAGTTAGAATAATCTATTTACTTTTGGTTATCTGTGTAACCCATATTAGTCATTTCTCCTTGAATTCCACATTTATTGGCAATTATTTCTAATGGGACAAATTTTTACCTATTTTATGGCGCATTCCATTTTCCAATAAGAATTTGTTGCCGTGTATTTCAGCCCTTGTGTCTTGCTTAAACGAAGGGATTCAGAATAATAATTTCTAGCTGCAATACAACACGAGCAAGCTCCCCCATATACTGTAAAATGCACTAACTTCTAACAATTCAACTGCATACATTCTGCTGTCATCTCCCAATAGGAGCCAGCATTCGTGAGTGAGTAACATAACTGCTCTCCAAGCCGATGTTAAATACCGGTACGCTGCTAAATGCTTCATCTGAAAAAAAATAATAATAATCTATATATATATATATATATATATATATAAAGCTCTAGGTAACAAATTCTATATAGTAGTCACCAGGTAACAAGCTTTCTTTTATGTGTGTTAGAGAAGAAAGGAAATGCAAAAGCTAGTAGATCTCTTGTACAATTAAAAAATCTTTCTCTAAAGTGGTCTTGTTTAAGAGTTTTTTGGTGTTGCAAAATGAAGAGAACTACTCTTACTTGTCATGGCTGACAATATGCTTGTTGAAGGAATTTGGTGATGTGTAGGGCTTTCATAAGGAAGGGCAGCAATTGTGTCTTTGCTTACAGTGAGATCACACCAAAACAGCATGAAAAGAGTAGGCTCAACTCAAACAATGGAGGCTGCTTTAAAAAGCAACTTCAGAAAGCCCACCTTACCTCAGATGAGTTTGTACTTGACACTAGCAGTATAGGATTAGCTTTCGTAAACAAAGACCTCATGTTTCCAATTATAACATTTTTTATTGTTTCTAGATACCTAATAAGACAGATGCGCTGGCAAGGCTTTTGAGAATGTGCTTTCTGATTGTTCGGTAAGACTAAAAAAAAACTATACATGAAAATTTTGAATGTTTTGGTTTTAGCCAAGCGAAATAAAAATTATATCAGAAGGTACTTTTGGCAGAAGATACTGAAAAGCTGAAACCCCACTTATGAGCACACCTTCTAAAAACAGCTGTGAAGAATAGAGCTTCGTTGGTTGCTGCTTTTGTATACATATGAAAAGTTTGACAGAGATCACAAATATGCGAGAATAGTATGAATGCATGTTTGCCTTAATAGGAATTCAGACAACCACACAAGAGAAAACTACAGGACAATGAAGCACTAACTTCAAACTAAAGCTAATTCATGATGAAAAGCACCTATTTGACCACCATCACAATAACCTAAGAGCAATAAACACAGATAAATAATGGCTCATGTGGCCTCAAAACACCGAAACATCAAATCATGGCTTGTCACACTGCTGCACCCTCAGAAAAAAAAAAGAAAGAAAACTGAACATGAAAGTGAAAACCATGCCAGAGCTCATATGCCTGCACAAAAGGCAGACAGGTAGTATCAAATTGATACTAGACACAACTTTTGGGGAATTACAGTTAACTGTTATCAAAGGGTGGCTAACACTCGAGCCATTTTTGTGGATGTAGAAAGCTTCATCTATTTCTCGAGTTAATCTATCTTGTATACACACACGGTAAACCTATGTTGTACATGCCTAGATACACATACAAGGTGTCAAAACTGAATATAGAGAGAGACTCAGCACCAATGTAGATGCATGTACATGAACCTAACTAGGCCACTGTCATAAGGCCTTATCTGAATTGTCTTTAAGTATACCACATTTGAGAGGCAAATATTAGGGCAGTCCCATTCGTGCTTCGATTCTGTGGACGGGTTGATACATGAATTTCTAATATGACTCTCAATCTTGTTTTAACAACCTAGCTGGATCAATGACAGATAAAACATGCAATGATCACGATGCAATTATGATGAAAACATGCACCTGCTAAGCAGCACTGAAGGAGCATTGGAACTTTTGAGGGAGGGTCGACAGACATCCGAACAGAGATTTGGGAGCCCATCACTGCTTCGCTGCAATGCTCGCTCACAGGTCCTGTGGGATGCATGTTATTTTTTGGAATTTCACAGCAGTCTTGCAGCACCCCTGTTGCACACCACTGGGTTAGGGCTCTTTGGCCAGCATTGCAATAGCTCCTGCCAACTTGGATTAGAACCTCCTGCAAATTTCTGAATGGATTTGATAATGTTAGCTTAGCCTTTGTCAAATCTGTATACCGAGAGGGAATGTCACAAGTTCCAAATACCTTTTCAAATTTTAATAGAGCACAGTATGGTGAAATTAAGATGGAACTTGTTCTGGGGTTTTCCTAGATGAAGCAGGTGAGGTTACGTTAAGTTGAATTGGCTGGGCTTACACAGTAAATGTAAAGGCATAGCAAAACCATTAAGAGCAAAGCAATGCAGCCATAGTAAACACATTCATATGGGCTTTAATGCATTTTTTCTCTACAGTTACAACAGAAAAGCATTTAGAACGAAGTGACATTCGGCTACTGTTGACTGCTTTAAACAAGTAGGACTGTGTGTGTCGTCATGCCTGTAGACCTGTTTCAGTACAACACGTTCAATTTTGCTAAGGTTGATGCAGATTGAACTCAAGGATGATTGCACACTGATTCACTGACTGACAGTCATTTTCAAGCACAGGAATGTGCATGCCAGACATAACTCACTCCTTGGTGCAGTGCTGCTGCACAGCTACTCAAGGGCTTGCAGAGTAACATTCAGAACACGCTCAACGAGGTGGCTTGAGTGATTAACCAAGCAACACATCACTCAACCAGCATCGATTTTCCCCTGCATTGAATCATACATGATTGCAGTGTTTTAAAGCCATAAGCTTAGTGGCTTTGCTTAGACTATGGTTGTAACAGGTAGCGTATGTCAGTGCTTCATGTCTATTTGGCAAGCTCACCTAAAGGCCTTTGTGTTAAGGTATCAGTTAAGAAGGTGTTTGTCATAACTTGTCTTTCAGCAATTCACTCTTGTAGGACAGCTTTGGGTGCCTGCTTTGTGCATTTGAGAGTTGTCATTTGTATCCCAGTCGGCAGACTGACTTGTGGCGGTATTTTGGCTCATATTGTGCTCACATCACAGTCCTGAACATGCAGAAAGCTGCATGTTCAGGACGGTGATGTGAGCACAATGTAAATGAACAGTCATTGCAGTAGGACGTACCAGCAAGCTTGTCTAGCTCTCGGAGATACCTCATGTGCCTTGCTTCATGAGCTGCCTGCCACATTTGTATGATTTCAAGTGTCAGTGCTACCCACGACCAGAGCCAGTGCAGTATTACTTCCTCTCACATAGTGAAGCTGTGCAACAAGGCAAAGAGGAAATGAGCCTCATGCTTTTTAGCAAGAATTCGTTATTTGTCGGAAGAGAACACTGAAAGCTGAGCGACTCGGAACTGATTCACGCTGTGAGCTGTCATGATAAACACACGAACGAGAAATGAAAGCGTGGATGACACAGGCATAATCCATGCTTTGGTTTCTCTTCCTTGTGTTTATCATGCGACCCACGGTATGTATGTTAGAAGCAAGATTAAGTCTGGGGTTGTCTTGACGAGCTTCATGTACTGTTCTGTTCCATGTACTGTGTGACGAGAAGACGAATATATTTCCTGGAAGATAATGTGCATGCACCCAGGTAACGGTCATCTTGTGATTGAGAGCTGCTTCTTTCCTCACTCCCAGGCTAAGTGGGTGCTTTTGTACACTTTTCTCAGTTACTAGCTAATTGCTTGCACAGTTTGGTTTCTATATGATGATGGGATGCACTGCTTCCTAGGTTAAAAAAAAAAAGGGCATTTATTGTGAAATATGTGTAGTCCATAAAGCTCAAAATAAACTATGCTGCCATTGAATACTGTCACATATTTGTGTGTGTCTGTTCACTTGTGTACTTTCTTGCAATAGAGGGATAAGGCAGATGTGAAGAAGGCCTGTGATGGCAAACGTTACTTTCTTGTAGATTCTTGCTACTGGTGTTGCTGTTGTCTTCTGAGGTGAAAGTGTTGAGTGCTATTTTATACTACACTAGTTCAACGTACTTGATCAGGGGAAACCAGTTGACTTAACTGACCTTGCTGAGAATAGCGTGAGTGATATTAGCTAGACTCTGGAAGTGTATTTGGAATGTGGGGGCAAGAGCCAGACTCGTTACGCCTACACAAACTTATCTTTTTCTTATTCTGAGCCCAGTTAATGCTTAATATTTTGTACATTAGAGGGGGCCAGTTATCCCCTGCAGTGAGCGCCGCACCGATTCCATTGCAAATAATGAGCTTGGCAAAACATAATTTTTGGTTTGGGCGAGCTATTTGAGGTCATGAACATGAATTTTGTCTATCGAAACTGCCTATTGGCTGCCAGGTATTTGTTTATAACTGGGCAGCCACATCTTAAATTTAAGAATCACTCTACTGCAGACGTGTCCATCGCCCTGTAGTAAAGAATTCCTGGGCATGCTTTGAAGCATACAGAGCACTTAGTGTACAACTTAATATGAAGTTTTCTAATTTGCGTAACCTAAGTGGTTTGGGTTCTCAAAGAGACCTTTGCATACGGAAAGCGTCATACCCCACTTGTGTTATATTGTGCAGCTTTGGGATAGTCTTGTATACGTTTCTGGCACTCTTTTGTAAGCCCTGCTGTTTGTGTCCTCACTTTGCACACTCAAAACTTAAAACTCCCTATTGCCAAGGGCATGAATTTCAAGGTATTTGGCACAACTGGCAGGATTCAAGGAAATTCTGCTCTTGGTGAGCCGCGGTTACACTTGCAGTTTAACAGGAGGATTTTCCGAGTTGTATGGCCGACATTATGGTAAAAGTAACATGTAAAATGCACGAATACACAGCCTTTGCCACTGCAGACTGTAGATAGCAGCCAACAGCAATCAACAGTGCTTCCTTGATCAGTAGATGTGGGTGTTAACGTGTACCCTGTGTTTACACTGGGAAGTCAAAGTGCTACGTAATTTCAGAGCAGCATGGTTTGAGTCGTGAGCCCGTGCCATTGTGGCTCCCACTAAAATCAGTGATGGTTGTTTTTATTTAATATGACGATGGGCCACTGTTTTGCTTTGTAGAACGTGTTTGGGTCTGAGAATGCCTTTGTACTGAGGAAAAGGTTCTGTAAACCAACATTGATGCTAATCAAATTCTATAGCTCCTCAGCTGCATGTATAGAGTTACATTTGTTTGGTGAGGAACAATTATACAATGTGTATAGTGACCGTGAAACAGTATGTTGAAAACATTGGTGTGCATGGCTGTTTACATAATGGGTACAGCCTTGTGAAATCTGCTGTGGCAGCAATAAAAAAAAAACAGTAAGGACAAATCTGCTCATCCACAATTTGAACCCCTGTCGGAGTATAAGAATGAGCGTTCCAAGGTGTTTTTTTTTTCTTTATTATACCAGTGTCACACGGCCACTTTCGATCGCGATTGAGCCCGATTCCGTTCGAAATTCTCGACTGTGATTGGCTTCCTCTCACGGCTTGCTCAAGGTGGGCACACGCGACCGAGAAATTCGATCCTGATCGGGTTTGATCGCCGTGGAGAGTGCGCGGTGTGACACCCGCATTGCACTACTCGGAATACGAACTAGCGCTCGACATGATCGCATCTATTTCTAGTGCGTGAGGCTTTCCATTGACTGTCGCTACAACTAACCAACGTTTTGTTTCTTTTGCGCTACAGTGGGCCGTGACGATTTCGTTTATAGCTCCAAAGTGGACAAGAGACAGCCGTTTTCCCGCTCGTAGAAGCATGCAAAAGTGGGCTTGTGCTTGGCAATGAACTTTGACCGACACGCTTGCTTCCGGCCGGAGCAGCAGACGCGACAACTCGCCGTTTGTAGGCTGCCGGCCGATGGCGGTATCCCTCGCGAACGGCAAGATATTTCCCTGCCGTAGAGAGGATCGGTCCAGGAACGATTATAGAGGCGATTTTTGTCGCTGAACGCGAGCATGGCCACGCCGGTTCGCCGTGCAGAGCGGAATCGGAACATTATTTTTCGATGAGTTCGCACTGACGCAATGCAGTCGGTTGGCTCGTCGGTCGTGCAAGGGGCGGCGCGCCGGACCACGTCCACTTGATAGACCTCCTACGCGACGTACATACGTTCCAAGTTTCCAACGTTCTGCGGTTCCGTTGGCGGATGCACCGCCACGGCATCGATCTTTGCCATTTCTGCCGCGGCCGTGCCTGTCGCCGAGCATAGGCTTAACTGGATCGGGCGGAGCTTGCAATGATCGAGACCTTGCGGAGTAAAGTGGTAGTATTTAATCACGTGACCTTCAGGCTGGTTCCAGATCACGTGGTTTTAAACTCTCAATAGATGATTTTTGGTCACGTGATGTAAAACTCTCCACGTCGTGAAGCCGGCTCATGACATCCTTTTACTACGTTTCTCAGAGATGGTAGTAAAACGATGTAATGTAACGCATTTTACTGCCTCATGCCAGAGTAATTTTCTGGTGCACGGTAGTCTTCACAGCTCATGAGCCGCAAAAACCCCAATGTCGGCTAACTTTTGCTAACAGTGTAGAACCCCTTATAGTTGTAGCAGTCGGACCCACTGTTGTTGGGGCATTTGATAGCAAAGTGCTTTCCATCAATGCTGCCTATAGTATTCGGGAAATTCCATTTATTATTGTACTCTGCTGCTATCTTCCGCCACTTCTGTTCACTTGGACGTGCAAGCACAAGGGGCTTCAAGCAGTCCCAGATTGCTGGCAGTGTCTCTTTCAGAATGTTTGGCACCGCCGATCCATGCATTCGGTAACTCATGGCAATATTTTGCACGGACCATCCTGGAGCCAGGAATCTAAAAAAAGTGTTAATGGAACAGTTTCCTTTACCTATTGAAATATTTTCATATCTATGTTTGCAATGAAATTAATTGATACCAACATCATTATAAGGTTCGTTTGAAAATAAATACATCGCATTTCACAAACACTGCAAGTGCCACACATAGTAACAGAAATGGTTTGTCGGTGTGTCGGCCTACTGTAGAATTTGTGAAAAATAGGCAATCAACTGAGCAAAACAAAACCAATAATGTAGAGCTGTATTTGCCTAAATATAACGCATGGGAAAGTTCAGGAAAGCAAAATATATGGATGTTTAAGAACTTTCGAAATTCTGAAAATTTGGGAACTTCAAATAGGAAAAATATTTTCGGGAAAGAACTGTTAGCTGCGACATTTTTGTGCCAAAAATGGAACAAATTAGTCAGTAATCGAAATGCACCTTTAGATTTTTAAACCAGCAGAGTCTGAGGGGCAGTGTCAATGGGGAGCTTGAAGCCATGGGTAAGACAATGTCATATCAGTTTTTTAAATGAAGAAACAGTCATTGTCAGCAGAGCAAGGAATTCCAGTGCTTTTTCTATCACAAAACCGAACCTGACCTGATATGATGGGCCTATAAATACGGAGACGACACGGGAAAATATGCGAGAGGGTGTTATTTTACATGGAGCCCTTTGCGAGCAACACAATCGAGCGTGGCAAAGACTTTTTCTACCCAGTAGCGGCCACGCACACCACCGATTTATCGAATTTTTAAAGCCATCTGCCCACCCACATATTTTCCGACTCTCTAACGTATGCAGTTCTCGCAGCATTTCTTTGCTCTATGACCACGGCGCCAAGATTGTTCAAAGCTCAGCTTCTCCACATAGCTCACAAGCCTTGTGGTTCAGCTTGTTACAGGTATGTTGAAGATCAGCGAATAAAAATAAAAATGTGTAATACGTTTAAAATTATACGATGTGCCCTCTGAAGCAGATGTGAAGAAAAAAAAGTAATTTTTGTAACTACACTATGCACGTACGTCGGCTCGTAACCGCGCTGTCTCTGTAAACAGGTGAAATGTTTACCACCACCAACACCGCATTGTCTAATTTCTAGGAAAATATGAAAAGCATATATTTTACCTCAGTGTCACCGCAAGCCTTTCTGGGGGAGAGATAGGCCTCCTGTGAGTTCGAGGGTGTATAAGCCTGTCGTAGACAAGGCTCAACAACTTGTCGAAAGATGCCTTTGGCGTCCTGCGTTCAAGAAATGCACGAAAATTAGGCACAACATATTTCACCGTGCTCGAGCTACACAATCTCGAAAGCAATACAGGTGTTGTGTAACTCGCTTTCATTTACCTGAAATACTTGAAGTGATATTCAGGATCGCTCTGCCGCAGCTCCTGTACGAGGTGGTGGTACTCGCCGTACTCCGGACGCTTGTCGAAGATCTCTCTCATGTAGAGAGGCCTCTTGCGACGCAGACGATGTACCAATAAACGGAGAATAATGTTCCTTCGTACGGGGTATGTCCACGCCATCGCCGAGAACAAATACGAAGCAGATCACAAAGAGGGAGAAAAACGCGCGCGAAATCCGTACGAAACGAGGGAGACACTTCAGAGGCACAGGTCCGAGTGGCGAATGAAATTGTTTCGCGGGTTCACAACAGGTGGCGCGACGTTCTGCGCATTAACTGCGCATACGCTTTTCCAGCTGGGGCCGCTGCGCCGCGTCGGAAGTGGTTGCAGTGTAAAGTGCCGGACTTGAGCATGGCGCGGCGTCGCCGACGTGACGTATCCGACCGCAACCGCCGCTCACCCGCGCGCCGAGAACGTCGGAGTAAAACAGAGCCTTAATTACCTATCTCGATCGCTGACCGATTCACGCTCCCGTCAGCTTTTGAACTCCAGCTGCATGCTCCTGAGCTTCCACAGCGTGCCGCACCTGAGAGTAAAAGGACGTTCCACGTTCTCCGCGTTTTGCCGGTGCGCCCCGCTGGCTAACATTGCCAGTGCCGGCAAGGCCTAATCTTGCACGAGAATTCCCGAGAAACTGGCCAGAGGGATGGCGCCACGGTAACCTGCGGCAAATAATCTTTTCGTCCACTGTGATTTCTCTTACCTGATTATTCCTACGTTTCAATTAACCGTAGCATTTACCTTCCCCTATGGTCTCGCTGGTGTTACGTTTCGCCTACGACGCGCGGTATAGCCGGCGCGGATGCAACGGACGCCGGGGCTTCGTTCAAAGCGGCAGACATTTTGGCCCGTTCGGCGCCGCCGCTACGCCTCCCTGCCAAGCGCGTCCAGGCATGTTCCAATGCCACGTGTCTTCATGTGCGTGTGTGAGTGTATGTGCATATTGGTGCCCACGCTTGTCGAAGCGCGGCAGCCGGGGAGAGGAGCTCCCAACAACTGTGAAGCAAGGGGGTCTGACAGGCGCCGACACGACGGCTGCTCCACCTTCTCTTCCCATTGTGCCCGAGTGGCGCCGACACGACGCTGCGCCACCTTATCCCATTGTGCCCGAGCGGCACAGTCACGTGCTCGTCTATAGAGGGGTTCCTTCTTGCCCTCAACTGCGAGAGTATAAAAGCAGCTGCCCCCGGACACCAAAGGGGGCTCCGATTTCTTCCGTTGAGTAAAGTGCACTCCCGTCTCTCTACTTCGGTCAACCTGACCGCCAACTCTTTGCGATGTTAGAATAAACAAGTTGTTTTGTTGTTACCAGTCGACTCATGCTTTGCCGGGACCTTCGGATGCTTCCAGTTGTACCCCAGGCCGCCAGGCCAACGCTACCCTTGGGGCTTGCGACCCAGGTGCAACAACGGGCGTCAGCGCCGAGTTCCCAACAACTCGCGCCAGCGGTGCGATTACAACAACTGTCTGCCAGCGGTGAGATCGCGACAACGGAGGCCAGCAGCGAAGATATGCAGTTGACTGTATGCTGAGCAGCTCAACGATCATCCGGGAGCAGTGCAACAAGCCCTGTGTGATGACTGGTTGCCTGCAGCGGAACGACTGCGCTGAATTCTTGGCTGCGAGGTTTGGTGAGTGCGGGACTTTCTTCTTCTGAGCTTTGCCAGGCTTTTGTTAGTGTCAGAAACAGAGCTGGTAATTGTGGTTGTCGTTGCTGCCGGGTTAGATTGCGGCAAGACAATAATAGGCAGTAGAGAAAGCAGCATTCAGAGCAGCCATGGATTTGAAGTCGTTGCGCAAACCGAAATTGTTGGAGCTTGCAAGAGAGTTGGGTCTGGATGTCTCGGACAAACTCAGAAAACGAGAACTGCTAAAGGCTATTCTTGAGTTAGAGGCTGAGGATGACGAGCTGTCGGAATGCCTTGAGACTATTGAGGAGAGGTCAAAAAGACAGGAGCGCGAAATTAAAGAACAGAAAGAAAAAGAAGAGCGTGAACGTAAAGAACAGAAAGAGCGAGAGCAACAAGAGCGCGACCGTCAACACGCTTTGGAAATGAAGCGTCTTGAGGTAGAGATGGAAAGCGCTCGTAATGGAAGTCAGGCACACGGTGCAGGAGAACGCGTATTGTTCAAAATGACTGACCTGATGCGGCCGTTTAAGCTTGGAGAGGGCATTGGTTTGTTACTGGTTAACTTTGAGCGAACGTGCGAGAAGCAGGGGTTCTCTCGGGAAACGTGGCCACAGCGCTTGCTCACTTTGTTACCCGGCGAGGCGGCCGACGTAGTCGCTCGCTAGGATAGAGAGGAGGCAGAGGATTTCGACAAAGTGAAATTGAGTCTGCTAAAAAAGTACAGGCTGTCAGCGGAGGCGTTCCGTCGGAAGTTTCGGGAAAATGAGAAAGGCAAAAGTGAGTCATATACAGAGTTTGCGTACAGGCTTATGTCAAACATGCAGGAGTGGCTCAAAGAAGAGAAAGCGTTTGGTGACCACGATAAAGTTCTGCAGTGCTTCGGGCTGGAACAGTTTTATAGTCGGTTACCTGAGAACGTGCGGTACTGGGTCTTGGATAGGCCAGACGTTTGTACGGTGGCTAAAGCCGCTGAGCTAGCCGAGGAGTTTGTGACGCGTCGGGCTCGCGGAGCTAAGGACGGTCAAAAGGGTGAATTTGGCTCGAAGTTTGAGAGGCCGAAGTTCACACCCATGAGAGCAAAGGGGAACACACGTAGTGCGGATGCGAGTGAAAGCAGTGCGACCGAACCTAAGGAGACGGCGGCAGCCGAAGCCGAACGCAGAAAGCGGTTCGAGACGAGGCAAGCGCGCGTTTGTTATATGTGCCAGAAGCCGGGTCACTTTTCGGCTCAGTGTCCGGAAACAACACCAAAAGTTGTGTTTTTGTCATTATGCAGCACTGACGAGAACATGAAGCTTCTCGAGCCTTACATGCGAGACCTCCTCGTGAACGGGAAAGAGTGCCGAGTACTTCGCGATTCCGCAGCTACAATGGATGTAGTTCACCCCTCTTACGTACAACCCCATATGTTCACGGGCGAGTGCGCATGGATCAAGCAAGCCGTGGAAGCTCATAGCGTGTGTCTGCCCGTAGCAAAAGTGCTTATTGAAGGACCATTCGGAGCGCTTGAGACGGAGGCCGCAGTGTCATCTATGCTGCCCCCCCAGTACCCGTACCTATTTTCGAACAGGTCCGATCACCTCCTGCGCGAGAAGGGGCTTTTGTTTGGTGAGGCTAGCGTTCAGGCCTTAACCAGATCGAAGGTTCGGGAGCTCGCTGCAAAGGCGGTACTTGCGGGGCCGACGTTATCAAACAATGAAAAAGGGTCAGAGGCGCAGCACGCCGATATTCAGAGCACGCCCGAACTGAATAAAATTTTGTCTGTAGCGTTAAAGGCACCAGATACTGGAGAGGAAATTCCCGATGCGGGAAAGTTAGAAGAGCTATCTGCAGATTTGCTCATCGCGCCTACGTCAGATGGACTTAATAGGTTGCTAAAAGTCAGCCGGTCGGTTTTGATAGCCGAGCAAAAGAAGGATGGCAGCCTAGAAAACGTGCGCTGCAATGTCAAGGAAGGTATCGCCAGGAAAAATGCGCGTTTTGTGGAAAGAGGTGGAGTCCTGTACCGGAAGTATCTAGACCGCAGGGGAGTGGAGTTCGATCAGCTGATCGTGCCTCAGTGCTACCGTCAGGATCTGTTGCGCTTGTCGCACGGGGGTTCGTGGTCCGGACACCTAGGAGTTAAGAAAACTAAGGACCGTCTCTTGCAAGAGTACTATTGGCCAGGGTGTTTTCGGGACGCAGACCATTTCGTGAGGACATGTGACACCTGTCAGCGGGTGGGCAAACCAGGGGACAAATCAAGGGCGCCGTTGAGATTGGTACCTATCATTACGGAGCCTTTTAGACGGCTCGTTATTGATACAGTGGGACCTCTGCCGGTAACAGCCACGGGGTACAGACACATTTTGACTGTGATCTGCCCAGCGACAAAGTTCCCTGAAGCAGTGCCGCTTAAAGAACTCAGCTCAGTTGAGATAGTCAATGCACTACTGTCCATATTTGCGCGAGTTCGTTTTCCTGCGGAAATCCAATCAGATCAGGGCACAGTGTTTACTAGCGCTTTGACGAAAACTTTTCTCGAAAGGTGTGGGGTAAAGCTGTTACACAGCTCAGTGTACCACCCACAGTCGAATTCCGTTGAGAAGCTCCACTCCGTCATGAAGCGCGTGTTGAGAGCCTTGTGTTTTGAACATCAAACTGACTGGGAGCTGTGTCTGCCTGGGGTGATGTTTGCATTACGGACCGCGCCGCATGCAGCTACGGGGTTTTCGCCAGCTGAACTGGTGTACGGTCGCTCGCTGCGATCTCCGCTTCGCATGCTTCGAGAATCGTGGGAAGGCAGGGGCGACGACCCAGTCGTGGTGGAGTACGTGCTTAAACTCCTCGAACGCTTAAGAAGGGCACAGGAGTTGTCAGGTGAAGCGATGGCAAAGGCCCAGCAGAGGGCCAAGGTTTATTATGATCGGACCGCCAGGACCCGTCGTTTTGAGGTGGGCGATGAGGTCATGATATTGCGCACATCGCTAAACAACAAACTAGACGTGCAGTGGGAGGGCCCAGCACGAATTGTTCAGAAACTGTCGGACGTTAACTACGTGGTGAGTCTGCCAGGAAAGCGGAAAGCACAGCAAGTTTACCACTGTAATCTGCTCAAACCTTATAGACAAAGGGAAGCAGTAGTGAGCATGATGGTAAACGTTCCTGAAGAGCTTCCGGTCGAGCTTCCGGGACTAGGCTCAGTGACGAACAGGAAAGACACCGATCAGGTCATTAGTGACTTAGTCAGTGGAGCATCGCTGTCGCCTGAGCAGAAAACCGAACTACACCAGCTCTTACAAGAGTTTCAAGGTCTGTTCTCTGAGAGGCCAGGTAGGACTTCTGTCCTTACTCATGATATAGAACTTACCTCCCCAGAGCCAGTACGATCCAAGGCGTATCGGGTGTCACCCCGCCAGAGCGATATTATGGAGGCTGAGGTAAAGAAAATGCTACAGCTCGGTGTTATTGAGGCAGGTGAGAGTGATTATACCTCCCCTTTGATTTTAGTTGAGGTACCGGGCAAGGAACCTCGTCCTTGCGTCGACTACCGCAGGCTTAATTCCATCACTAAGGATCAAATTTATCCGATCCCTAACATCGAGGAGCGCCTTGAGAAAGTTAGTAGCGCTCAGTTTATTTCCACCCTAGATCTTGTCAGGGGTTATTGGCAGGTTCCACTTACAGAAGAGGCTAGTAGGTATGCGGCGTTCATTTCCCCAATGGGAACATTCCGTCCTAAAGTGTTGAGTTTTGGTTTGAAGAACGCGCCATACTGCTTTTCAAGCCTCATGGATAAAGTGTTGCGGGGACAGCAAGAATTCGCTTTACCGTATCTAGACGACGTAGCGATATTCTCCGCATCCTGGTCTGAGCATATGGCACACTTGCGGGCAGTGCTCACCCGCCTGCGCGAAGCGGGCTTGACAATCAAGGCTCCCAAGTGCCAGTTAGCACAGGCCGAGGTTGTCTACCTCGGTCACGTGATTGGTCAGGGTCGTCACCGCCCCTCTGAAATAAAGGTGGCCGCTGTGCGAGACTTCCCGCAACCGCGCACGAAGACCGATATTCGGTCGTTCTTAGGTGTCGCCGGCTACTATCAGAGGTACATCCCCAGGTACTCTGATATCGCGGCTCCCCTGACGGATGCTCTAAGAAAAACAGAGCCCCAAACAGTCGTATGGGACGAGACAAAGGAAAGAGCTTTTAGCGCCCTAAAGAGTGCCCTAACAAGCCAGCCTGTGCTACGATCGCCAGACTATACAAAAGGGTTCGTTGTTCAGTGCGATGCTAGTGAGCGAGGCATGGGCGTTGTACTGTGCCAACGGGAAAATGGAGAAGTAGAACACCCCGTCCTGTATGCTAGTCGTAAGCTGACCAGTCGTGAGCAGGCGTATAGCGCCACCGAGAAAGATTGTGCGTGTCTCGTGTGGGCCGTTCAGAAATTGTCATGCTATCTAGCCGGCTCGAGGTTTATCATTGAGACGGATCACTGCCCTCTCCAATGGCTGCAGACCATCTCTCCCAAAAATGGCCGCCTCCTGCGCTGGAGCCTCGCTTTGCAACAATATTCCTTTGAGGTGCGTTACAAAAAGGGGAGTCTCAACGGTAACGCCGATGGCTTAAGTCGAAGCCCCTAACGTAGGAATCAGCCTCAAAATTGTTTGTTACTGATGTTTTTCTTCCTGAGGCAGGATTTTTAACATATTGCTTTTGTTTAGTGTTTCAAAGTGATAACATGCTTTCTAGTGCAATTTTCCCATTTGTGGACGCGTTCTGAGTGCTGCTAGACTACTGTAAGGAACTAGGCAGTGGTATAAAAGGGGAAAGAGCCTGGCAGGGCTTAGTGAGGGTTGTGCCGTGCTTGCTGACTGAGCGGTTGAGTTTCAGCGTAGTTCTAACGCTTGCCGGGAACGAGAACAAAAATGTGAACTCTCCCGAAGTCACTTTGCAGTGTCCCGTGCGAACCTGAACGAGAGAACGAGGCCTTCTCTGTGCGCTGCGCTCAAGAAACGTCGAGGGACGCCCGACTTCGGTTATGAGCATCATCGAGCGACATCCCTCCGGACAGCGGATGCAGTCCCCTGACCATCGGGATCTCCTTCCCCCGGCGGGGCGGTCTGTTACGTTTCGCCTACGACGCGCGGTATAGCCGGCGTGGATGCAACGGACGCCGGGGCTTCGTTCAAAGCGGGAGACATTTTGGCCCGTTCGGCGCCGCCGCTACGCCTCCCTGCCAAGCGCGTCCAGGCATGTTCCAATGCCACGTGTCTTCATGTGCGTGTGTGAGTGTATGTGCATATTGGTGCCCACGCTTGTCGAAGCGCGGCAGCCGGGGAGAGGAGCTCATAACAACTGTGAAGCAAGGGGGTCTGACAGGCGCCGACACGACGGCTGCTCCACCTTCTCTTCCCATTGTGCCCGAGTGGCGCCGACACGACGCTGCGCCACCTTATCCCATTGTTCCCGAACGGCACAGTCACGTGCTCGTCTATAGAGGGGTTCCTTCTTGCCCTCAACTGCGAGAGTATAAAAGCAGCTGCCCCCGGACACCAAAGGGGGCTACGATTTCTTCTGTTGAGTAAAGTGCACTCCCGTCTCTCTACTTCGGTCAACCTGACCGCCAACTCTTTGCGATGTTAGAATAAACAAGTTGTTTTGTTGTTACCAGTCGACTCATGCTTTGCCGGGACCTTCGGATGCTTCCAGTTGTACCCCAGGCCGCCAGGCCAACGCTACCCTTGGGGCTTGCGACCCAGGTGCAACAACGGGCGTCAGCGCCGAGTTCCCAACAACTCGCGCCAGCGGTGCGATTACAACACTGGCTTCATTGTTTGTCACGTCCTATTTGATTGTCACTAACAATATAACTTAAAGGAGACCCGACTCCAGTTGGCATGCAGGGTGATCATTTTTAAGTTTTCCGGTATGTTTAAATAATTGCTTGTGGCAGATAGCACAATTCTTCTGCCTCAGCTGGATTATTCGAAGTGATAGACATTCTATCACTAGAAATCAAAACACATATTCAACTAACTATCAAAGATCCACTAATTAACTTAATTACTTACTTTACAGCCCATATTTCAATACGAATTGTAGCCGCTGAGCTCGCAAGGCGTATCCACTTAGAACGAACTCTCAGGGTGACAGCAGCTTCGAGGTATGAATTTTCAAAGTGCCGAGCGAAATCCATGGGTGTTCCAGTTACTTATTGTGCTTCAATGCATAAACGAGCGTTTTCTTTAAAAAGTAAGTAGGACAACAGTGCACTCTTACTCCCAGTTTGATTGCGCATATCTCCAAACTGGCTTCATTCTGGACATTAATTCCAAATAGATATACCTTGCACACTGACCGGCTACAATTCATAAATTGTAATATGTGGCCTAATGTAATTAATTATTAATAAGTGTACTTTTATTAATTAGTTGAATATGCGTTTAAATTTCTCGTGCGAGTAATGTCGGCCTCTTTGAGTAAATTAGCTTAAGGACTAGGATTATGTTATCAGCAAGAGGCGACCTTTAAAAATTCCGGAAATCTTGTAAATGCCCAACCCGTGTATACGTAACGCAAATCATGCTTGGTTTGGTAGAGAATTCTGCAGCGGGAGGGGCTAATGCTTTTGCCATCTTCTGGGCCTGCCTGTCTATGTCCAGTCGCTGTGGCCTGCGTGGAAGGCGACTGGGAATGAATACCGCTTCATATCCTGCGTCAGACTGGCAGCTGCTGATACCCTGGAATATGTGGGCTACGATAGCCGACAGGGTGGTTGGTGAACACGAAGTTAAGCACCTGGACAGATGAAATTGGAGTGTTTATGTGTACGGAGATTCGAATCCATGCTTCTAAATACATCGCGCAACCGGTAAATATCTCATATTTGATATATCTATTTTTCGGATGAGACATGAAAACATATTACTAATGACGTTGGTCGCGTAAGTTCTATTTCTATGCTTATCGTATGCTGCAGCAACGCGCTAAGCGAAGATCCCTAGTACCCTTGCTTCTACACCTAAAATAAAGAGAGATGAAGCATAAATAAACGTGTCAGACAGGCTCCCCGAACAAAAACATACAGGCTCGCCATGTAAAAAAAAAAAAATCGCAGTCGACAGGATTCGAACCTGCGCGGGGAGACCCCAATGGATTTCTAGTCCATCGCCTTAACCGCTCGGCCACGACTGCAGCTGTGAATTGCGTGCATTCGGCTTGGTCAGCGTCGCGTTGCACGCTCTTCCTCTTTTGTTTGCGAGCGTTGCTGTTGCACGAGCGGCTAACCTTTTTCATTGTGCACGAGGTCACTTCAACTGTATTGTTCGAGATGTAGCGCGCACGCAGTGAAGGTACTGGCTGCGTATTTGGCCAAATGCAGGGAACGGAAAAAAGAAAGAAACAAACAAGAGCACGACGCAGATTCAAGACATAGCCATTGTAGGCGAGATATCCGTCCTTAAAAGTGTACCGCCAAATGAATTGGTATTAAATTTCACACTCACCCTAAGTACCCCCCAGCAGTTCAGGGCGACCTTCACTAGACCATCCGATGCATTTCCTGACAAACTTTCGAGATGAACATCTTGAAATTTGTGCTCGACTTACGATTGATGCTAACCGAAAATTATTTCACTACTGCTCGGCTTCAATTTCGCAGTTCCACCCGCCGTGGCGGCTTAGTGGCTACGGCGTCGCGATGGTCAGGACGTGGTCGTGGGATCCAATGCCGGTCAGCGCGGCCGCATTTCGATGGGGGTGAAATGCACGTTAAACATCATCAGGTGGTAAAAATTAATCTTCCACTCAGGGTGGCCCGTGCGGCCGCGCAGGATTCCGACGGAGCCCTCTGTACCTTGAAAGCCATCTGCGCTGCGCACAGAGTCCGCGCTTCGTTGTGTTTTCGCCACTTAGTTCGTGTTGATACGAGCGGTAGCACAGAGGACAATTCTCCCGCTGCTGCTGCGGCCACGTTGCCTCACTGCCGCCTTTTGACAGCGAGTTTCCGCGGTCATCGAGTGAGGTGTGTTCAGGTTTGCTTGTGTGCGCGTGATACCATGTTCGTTAATTTAGTTAGTATGCCTGTGTTTACAAGTTAATACGGCCGATAAAACTACTATCCTTACTTCGTATAGCTGTCCACTAATTTGCTATCGCAATCGATGCTTCGCCTTTCGGGCGAAACTGCGACTTTTGTTTTATTTATGACGGTCACGCAACCATCGAGTTATTTTGCATGCGCTCATGTAGATGGTTCTATTAGGCTACGGACGTGCGCACCGCTTGCTCTTCGGCAAGAGAGTCAAGGGGTGATTCCTGCGTTGCGGACTGCTGCCGTAGTGCCAAAGCGGAATATGTCTATTCCTGTGTGTGTGCTTCTTTATTCTTGTAATAACAATTTATGCAAGCCCATCTGCATTCATGTATAAATAATGCATATGTACATACGGGAAATAGTTTTTTTGCCACTTTATGATCAATCTGAAAAAAAATCGCGGAAAATCTTTTTCAAATAGAGCCCTCTGAACATTTTAAATCTGCAATAACGAAATCGACCCTGGGGTGGTGATGGAGTGGCATATTTGGCGAAAGAAATTGGCCCTCAGAGGTTTAGAGGTGAAATGGAACGTTGGTTGTCGGAAATACGTGAGAAAGAGAAGGCCCGCCTAGAATATTTTGGAACCACCTTAACTTGTTCGGCAACAAGTCTCGAACGATACTACGACATATCCTAAACGGAGGTGCAAACAAACTGGATGGGGACGCGGTATTAAATTACACCCGAAAAATAACAGCCGAATGATTTCAAGGTAATGGCGAGGTCGATTCTGATCAAAAATAAAGAGCATGAAGCAGAGCCAGACAGAAAAAGCTGAGAAATCTTAACTGGAAAAAAAGCCAAAGATAAATGTCCTAACATCACAGCCACAGCGTTAGAGGAGGTTTCCGTTAGTCTGATCAATGAACTAGGATTAAAGAGTAAGGCAGCTGTGTCAAAGGCACTAGAATAAAGTTTACAAGATAGACGAATACCACACAGTTGGCGACATGGTAGAATGAGCTTAATTTATTAAGCTAAGAGGAAAAAAAGATACAATTCACTCATAAAGACTGTTGACCATTGCATCGGTAATATACAGGTTAGCAATGCGGGCAAATAAATTCAAACTGCAAGCATGGGCAGAACATAATAGCATATGGGGAGAACTTAAGAATGGCTTCATACGGAATCGGTAGGCTTCTGGATGATAACTTATTTGTCCTTACTCAGTGTATTCAAATATCCCGAGAAGAAAGGAGGCCGTTATATGCGGCATTTTTAGACATTACCGGAGCGTATGTCAACGCTGACCGCAACATTTTTGGCATATCCTTCAAGAAGAAGGCCTAAGCAACTACTGTATAGAGCTACAGCTTCTGCGGTAGATTTACCTAGAAAATACCATTTGCGTTGAATGGGAAGCGCTGAGAAGCGAGGAGAAATTTTATGTCATCAAGGGGTTGAGACAGGGGTGCCCTTTATCCTTGCTACTGTTTATGATATATATGGTAAGGATGGAAAGGGCACTAGAAGTAATCGATATCGGATGTAATATTTCATACAAACAGGCGGGCATAATTGAAGAGCAGTAGCTTTCAGGTTTGTTCTATGCGGACGAAATTGCGTTGCTTGCTAACAAGCAGAGTGATATGCATCATCTGGCTAATATTTGTGGACAGGAAGGCGAGAATTTAGATCTGAAATTTAGCGTTAAAAAATCAGATCTAATGGTATTCAATGAAAACATTGAACAGACAGTGTCAATACAGAACTGGGAAATACAATGAGCAAAATGATTCATATACCTCGGCGTACACTCTAAAAAATTCCACGCTTAATCTCACGCTAAACTGTAAGTTTAAGCGTGACGCGTATGTAAATGAGGCGCGGATGACATTTCAAGCAACACGTGACCGAATATAAGCGTGACATTCCTTCATTTAAGCGTGAGCGCAAGACGGTCTGTCATGGTTCTGTCTTGTGCAAGCGTGAGCGAGCTGCGTACGCGTGAGAAACGCAGATCACACGCTTAACATCCCGCGGAGCGCTCGCGCGAGAAATATCCATCACGCTTATAAAGATCCAAATAAGAGAGCCGTGATACATCACGGTGTCTGCGCGGAGCGTGGGCCAGGGACAACAACGCTTTGCGTCTTCTCACTGCCCTGCGGTCAATTCAAAAATTTTCTTGGGGAGGTTGAAGGAGGCCGTTGTGTTTTCATGTCTGCGCTCGGCCATTTTTGGTGTGGATTTTCCGGCGGACTGCAATGAGCGACGTTCCTTCATTGCAGCACAGAGCTTCCGGTCTAATTGTCAGAGTTGGGGTGTATCGTCATGTTCACTTTTACGTACATTCATGACTTACAACGCGGGTGGTGTATGCATACATTGTGCACTCTGCCAAGCTTACGAGAGTTTACGACAGAGAATCCACCGCGGCCTCGCGGCTCCAGAGCAGCATTTTCATATGCATAATGGATATGTTGCGGTCCCTCACCTACTATTCATGGACGACTGAAATATTCAGGTAAGAACATTAGTTATGGTTCGCTTGTATTAAATAGCGGCGAACTGCCAATTTGTCATCATTTCCGGTATGTGGTTGTATGATGCGTGGTGTAAAATTTGCCGTAATGGTACGCTTATTGGAAAGCGATCGAGAACCTTTTTCGCGAGCAATAGCGTTGATCGAAATCGAAAGAAGTCAGCCTCGTGCTTTTTTAGCAAGTTTTAATACCGGGCTGTTGAATTCCCCTTAATTCTTCAGTTTATTGTGTTGAAGTACCAAATTCTTCCGATTTATGTTGTTTTTATTTTCTCTTTTGTTGTTCTCTCTCTGCCCGTTGCCATTTCGCCTCGGGCAAGGGTGGTGAGCAGTGAGTTGCCATTCTGCATTTTGCACCATGCTTCTTCTCATGATATAGAACTCTGTTAGTGGCGCATCAATGTGGTATGCCGTCTATGTCGTGTAGTTGCCGTGTAGTGGCCGCGTATGCCGCTGATAGTATACCGGTGCCTATAAAGTGAAAATTCATAATTTTATCAGCTATTTGTCGACTGACAGTGACCAGCATCTCCGAAGCGCTGCATGCGAGGTTGTAACCACACGTGCTACTTAATTTGCAACCTTAATTGCACTCTGAATTAGGATATCCATCTAGTGTAGCTCCGCATATTTTATATTTTGGGCTTTAAAGAGAGACAGTGTGACTGTGTTCAATGAACATGAATACACTCTGCCCGTTGCAGCTCTTCATTTGCAGCTGCAAACACATCTATGTCCGCAATGAGAGTGCACGTGTGATAATTTCACGTAGAATGTCATTCTTACCAAAATTTTCATTATCATTGGGCCGAGATTTAAGAGGAAGCTTTAGCTCGAGTGCTCCTATCCAAATACATGTAAAAGCAGAATTCGTTTTTCTCGGCAACCACTGCACCAAATTTGACGAGGTGTGTTGCATTTAAAAGAAAAACTTAAAATCTAGTGACTGTTGGTTTCGAATTCTTGAGTTAGGTCGTGCATTTTTTATTAAAAATCGGCAAAAATCAAAAATTTTCAAGAAACGGAACTATCAAGTTTACAACTTTGTAACTCAACAACAACAAAGGATAATACAATTTTGTGAATTGCATCTAATAGTAAATCTAAAGCGGACAAAATTGATATGCTACAAATGAATATGAAAAAATTTACTTATACGGAAATACAGCTTTTGGAGAACCCTTCTAACCAACGTAACAGTTTCACGTAAGATGTGAAATGACGTACCAAATTTGTCCGCTTTGAATGATCTAATGGATGCCGTTTACAGAACCGTGATATCCGTTCTTGATGCAGAGCTAAAATTTGTAAACTTCGTGCTGCTATTTTTTTCAAACGGTCGAATATTTGAAAATCTTTTTAACAAAATTCACGCCCTAAACCGAAATTCCGCTTGCAACAGTCACTAGAACTTAACTTTCTCTCCCAAGTGCAACAAATTTTATTAAAATCGGTCCAGGGGTTTTCTCAGAAAAACGTTTTTGCGTTTTACATGCATTTGAATAGGCTGCGTCGGAATTGTGCCCGAGCTAAAGCTTCCTCTTAAGCATAGCTACGTTTTTCTAGCTCATTCTTCCGTAGGTATAAAAAGGTTTTGTCGAAAGCGTTGCCAGTTGTGTTCGAATTTTTAAACATTATTTTTATGAATAGCATGATGGAATAAAATCAGTTACAGCTATGTGTCTCACCTAAAGGCGTTTTGCACATTGTTCTTTTGTTTTTCGGGTCGTATTTGAAAACTAATAAAGGTTTGAATGAAGGATTGATGAAAATGAACAAAAATTGAATAAGTTTTTCTGATCTTATCGAAAATAGTGAAATTCTCTGAGCTTTCATACGATCGTTTAGAAGCATGCTTGCGAACCAGGCTTACAATGCATGCTCTCATTATTGCGGTGATTTGACCACCTTTCCTCTGTCACTTAGCTGCTTCTAAAAACTTCCAAACCAGAACATTTTAAGAGCAGTCAGTAGGAGAAATGTCAGAAGAATTGCAATCACTGTTAAAGCAGTGAAAAAGCAAGCTGTCTTTGTTAGCACATTTAGCCTAAAAGAAGCATGTTTTCACCTATAAAGTATTATACTGTTGGTATTAAGACATTTTCTTTTCTATATTTTTTTTCAGATCGCGCTAAGTGACCTTAGAAGACGATGCATTGTCTGGGGGGAAACAAGGCTCCTCATCTCCAGCTGTGAGCATGCTGGAAAGCATGGAGATCAGTAATGATACATCCCTACAAAAGGCACTATTGATGTGCCTATGCCTTTATGGTATGTAATATGTAACATATCCTGCTGCATATCGGCAATTTTTGTGCAACCAACTTAACGCCAAGAACAAGCAACGAAATATCATGGGCGCAAACACGATTAAAACATTTTTTTCATCGCAACGCGCATTTAAATCAAAATCATATAGAGACTTGCGCTTTCTCAGCGATCTGAAAACGCTTTAGCTCTGGACGTTTTGTTTTTAAGCATCAACGTTTCATTGTATCATATTTCCTGGAAATGAATATTATGAATAAAAGATTTACCCCAGGAAGAAATATGTGTAAAATACTTTTTTCACAGCCTAGAATATTCGCCTTTCTCAGAGAAAGAGGCCACTGAAAAAGAATTTGATCAGACGTTTTGGGCTAACAATCGAAGAAAGAGAGCAATATCATGGTTATTTTAATGCGGGAAATTCTGTCCTGACTTCCCTATCCTACACCAGCCTTGCTATCTTTCAACGCGTGGCGCTGCAGAGCACGGTTGAGAGGGCATTCGTCCTTTTGTGCAATGATATACGGAGGGGCTTGTTTACGTTTTACATTCCTTGGCGTCGTTGAAATGTGCCAGGGCTTTGCCAAGCCCCTTCTGAGTGGATTAGTTTCAGTGTCATTGACGGGAGCGCCTTGCGCAATCTCTCTGACCGTATATTAAGCTTCTCCTTCTCCGGCATTCTTTAATGTCTAGCGTCTTGGTTCGTCACAGTCTGCGCCATCGAAGCAGAAGTTAAAGAAGAGGACTGCGAAGAGCTTGGTGAGCAAAGCTCGCTTCAGAGATGCGACCCAAGCGCCCAAGCCAACCATGGCCGGTGTTTCTTCGTTGCTTCCAACGCATGCAGAGAACGGGTGAGTGAGAGATGGGGCATGCTAAAACTTCTTAAACTTCGTAAAGTAGTGCCACGCTTTGAAGAATGCTGCCTCCTCCTCGCGCGCTCTAGCCGAGGCCGACGCCGCGTCGCTATTGGCCTAATAGCATCACGTGAGCCCTCGTGCCGTGCATCGGCACCACTTTTGCTCGAGAAGCGTCTACGGAGTGGCGAGGAGCGCATGTTGGCGCCGTTGCTACCCTCGAGCAGTGTAGGCGGCGGCACGGTCGAGGAGGGAGCGTGAAAGAGAGGAGAAACGAGGAGGGGTGAAGGCGGAGGAGGAGACAGTCGCTACTCTACGAAGTTTAAGGGGTCACTCCATCCCCCTTGCCACCTCGGAAACCCTCTCTAAGCGTGGAGATTGGTCACGCCATAATAAGTGCAAGAACTGGGGTCCTTTGTCACACTGATCCCGGGGCCGTGCGGGCGTTGGCAGAGATGGAGTCTGGAGACGCAGGCGAGCACAGCAAACAGACTTTACCGAGAACAAACCCAAAATAAAACACACTGAAAATGTAACTCAAAACTCAACTGACAAAAATAAAACTCCACACTTGCGTAGCCTAAATATGTCCTTATCCTCCCCTAAGTTCGTCCTTAGCACCGTCCGCGCGAAAGTCCTGCAACCCTGGCCTATGGCTGGACGCTTACAAAAAGGAACGCTCTTACAAGGTTCCGTTGTCGCACGTCACTCCAAGTCCGATGTGCGTCGGCTCTTGGTCACCGTCAGTGCTCCCGCCGACTCCGCAAGTCTTGCTTCCTTGGTATCGGCCGGCGAGCTCCTCCGTCTCGGATGCCGGCTTCCCGAACTCTGTCGGTGACGGATCACTCCGGCCTGCCTGGCTAGGTCTAACACCTCGCTCCACCGCTTCTCCGAGTGCCGGCGAGAAGCCCCGGGGACTTTGGTCCATGCTGGTCTGCCGAAAAAGGGGGATCCAATTCCTGGAGTCTCCGGCACTGCCGTGGGAGGCTGCAGCAGGTCCAGGGAGCCTCGCTAGAACGTCGCCGAGGTCGATGGCCACACCCTGGGTCGCCAGTGTCACGGGCCTGTCCGAACCTCCGTGGCTCCCGTCGCCAATGCGAAGCTGGCGCTCCAACCTTCTCGGCCCAGAGCCACGTCGATAATCCACAGCTTGGCGCCGCTTCTCCGATCACACCTCGAGTCACGCGCCTCGAGGGCTCGTGCCGTTCCGATCGGTCCCGGTGCACGTCGTGCTCTTCGTTTCTTTTTGTGTCCCTTGCCTCTTACGTATGACATCCTTATCACGTCTGCTAAGCGAGGAGTTGCTGATCACTCCTAGCAGGCGTGATCGGTAAGCGCGGAGAAATATCAAGCTTAGATTGAGCGTGTAAAAAAGACTGCAAACGCACGCTTAGATAATCGTGGATTTTTTTTAGAGTGTATAGATAACCGAAGGCGTTAGATATATAGAAACACAGGGGGAAACAATAAGAGTAAAGGGGAAAATAAATGCAGCCTTAATGAAACACAGAGCGCTATGTAAATACAATACGTATGAGGTGCTCGGGGTATGTGGAAAGGTGTAATGTTTCCCCGACTTACACTGAGAAATACGGTTGTTTGCCTGAAGTCGGTGGTACAGTTAAGACTCGATAGCAACAAAAGGTCAGCGAGATGCCTGGTATTGGGCGCTCACGGGAAGACTACAACTGAAACCGTGCAGGGTTATATGGGCTGGACAAGTGTTGAAGTGAGGGAAGCTAACAGTAAAACTATGAGGAACGACGGAGAAATATGGAAGAAAGTGATTGGCTGGGAGAGTGTTCAGATGTTTTTACAGGAAGAACATTGATTCACAGTGGAGAAAAAGAACTAGAAAGCTTACCAGCAAGTGTGCAAGCGGCATAGTGAGCAACATGGCAACAAAGAACGTTAAACGCCTGTCAAAGAGGCTGAGACAATCTCCTGGGTGGCAGCCACGGAAAAGAATCTGGCTATGAGTAACTAGAGTAACTACCTAAGAGGTAAAAACGAAATCAGGAAAGAAACAATTTATGATAACTTAAACGCAAGCTGTTTCCTTTTCGAAACGAGATCAGGATGCCCTAGAACGCGTAGCTATAAAGCGAGGAACATCAAGGAAGAAGCATCTACTTGCTGCGGTAAACCTAGGGAAACGATGGAACATGTTTTATTAGAATGTGAAGCTTGCCCAGCTGTAGGTTTAGGTTCGACTGGCCTCCTTGAAGCTTTTTGGTTCAGGGATAGCAGAGGAAAGTAAACATTTCTGCTACAAGGATTTATAAAAGGTGATTGGAGGTTTGGTGACACAAAAGTAGGGATACTACAAACAACGGAGGCACACAGAAACCATGTTCCCAATATATACATGTAGTGAAGAAACCTTGACGCAGGGAATTTTTCGTTTGTAAAAAAAATTAAATATGTAACACATTAGGCAAAATACAGAAAAAGACCTTGGTGGCCCAACCCACCACCCCTTTACAAAGGGGCTCTCATAGCATTCATCCATCCATCCATCAATCCATCCATCCATCCATCCATCCATCCATCCATCGGGAGTGCTGGCATGTCGTGGCAGCGGACCCGATGGAAGTATTTGGCAGCTCCCCGGGCGCAAAAAAGGCTGCGAAGCGATTGATTTCAGGCAACAGGCGACCGCTGTAGTGTTATCACTGTCTGATTACATGGTCTTCATGCAGGGCTAACTTTGTTCTTTGATGCGCACGCTACAGGATGCATAGCAGATCTGCCAACCTGTCGTTCTTAAGCGATAATAAAATATGAAAACAAAAAAAGCGCGTTCAACATCCAGATAAAATATCAAGATCCACTGCAAAATGCCCTGTTCCGATACCTATCTCTCACTTTTTTTCTTTTTTGATTGAGTACACCATAGCGATGGCTGGCACGTGCCACCAACGCCCATAGTAGGAATATCATGGTACGTCGCCGACGCCATTTCTATGAGCTGATCAATTATTTGAAAATCATAAAGCGAAGGCAGCAGACACTTGAGAAAGCGCAACGCGCATGTCCGTTGCATTATTGCCTCAGAAAGGGGCGGAAATACCATAAATACTTGGAACGAGAGCTAAACACGGTAATTCAGTACGTAGCACCGCAACTGCTTGGCCATGTCCGTAGAGCTGCTGCTTAAGGGAATACTCTTCTTGGTGAACTTGCTGTACTGGTTCTTCGGAGGCACGACCGTGCTGATGGGCGTCTACCTCTTCATGGTGAAGGTGCGCATCCTGCGCCGCTACGTCGATCTCACCTTCGATCCGGCCGTGTTCTTCATCGTCGTCGGCTGCCTCGTCTTCGTCATAGCCGGACTCGGCTGCGTCGGAGTACTGCGCGAGAACACGCGCTTCCTCTGTCTGTACGGCTTTTGCCTGTCTGGTATCGTCGTCGCAGCCTTCTTCGTGACCGTGCTGACCGTTGTGTGGCCCACACTGGGCCCGTCCAACAGCTCGCGACGTCTCGAGAACGTTCTGCGGCGAGCAATAATCATCTACAGGGACGACCCAGACATGGAAGACCTCATCAACACGCTCCAGTTGTCTCTGCGCTGCTGTGGCATGACCTCCCGGGGCTACCTGGACTGGCAGCACAACGCCTACTTCAACTGCTCCCAGTGGAATCCGAGCCGCGAGCGCTGCGGCGTGCCCTATTCCTGCTGCAGGGACCGGGGCAGCTTGCCCAACGTGATGTGCGGCTACGGTGTTACGGACACGTCAAAGAGGTCACCTGCCTCGATCGAGCGGGCGATATACACGCAGGGCTGCTTGCAGGCGTTGGCCGCCTTGGTGAGGGAAAACTCCGTGTTGGTCAGCGTGGTGTCGGCGGTAACCGTGGGGTCGCTCGCTTTGGGCATCGCCGGCGCCTGGCTCCTCGTGAAATCTATCGCTGAGGTGAGACGAGGCGTTATGCTCCAGAGCATAGCTACGCCTCATGCACGAACGTCCTGCCTGTAGTCGATAGTGTGAATCGAGCTGATGGCCGCTGTTGGAAGCGGCAATTCTATAGGCAGCCCAATGCGCGACTCGCATACTTGTCATTTTAACATAATGAACTTATTTCAACGCTTTTAACTCCTTTTATGTTTGCAACTTTACGCCGTATACAGTCTTGTCAGCTTATTTTAACTTGGTCGGCACAGACTAATGTTTTAATTCACGCGCAATAAAAATTGGCTTTCATTGTCCGTCCGTTGTTTCTTGTGTGATTCATTGTAGTACTTTAGCCCAAACTAGCCGTCGTCCTTGCACGATCTCGTTTGATAAAATGACCCTGATATAGCCCAGAATGCTGTACTACTAGGGGTCTACGCCTCACTGGTCTCGCCTTCTAAGCACACGCCATGTTGCTAAACCCACATGCCAATATATCCTGTTCTTTTTGTCTGACAGAATACTGTGCCTTATGAGAAGTAAAATTGTTCACCACTCTAATTATTAAATAATTGGTACCCATCGTGACAGCAAACCGCTGTCCATAGGAATAAGTTTTATTTTTACTTATTGCACCACACACTTGGTGGTGCATTTTCTTAATGCTGCACGCTTTGTCAAAAGCACTGTCTTGAGAGACGCTTCATGTTGCACCTAATTCCGCATGCGTTGTTTGTCTCATTGTCTCAAATTGTCTAATTTTTCACGAGCACCGGTTTCGGCCGCTCCTTCTAGTATCTCTTTCAGAGACACGCTAGCCCACGACCACCAGCGAAACAAGAGGGCTGCTGTAAACGCCTTTGACACGCCGGATGACACACGGCCATTGACACGTCATTGAATGACTGCCGTGTCACTAGCCTTGTGCACAGCACTCCTTCATTCTGAATTCGACACCCTCGCCGCTAACACACCTTCGCTCGTTGCCGCACCCACCCGCCTTACGCCCTCTCCCCTTTAGAAGAACCCAACACCTATGTACTGTGGCAAGGAAAGCCTATGTCGCCTTGTAAAAAGACCAGTTCACTTGTCGAAACGTTGGTTCGTGCTTTCACCTTCTCATTTTGCTCATAGCCTTGAATTTAGATCTTCCGCCTTCCCCGTGTTTGCTCTGGATTTAGTAAGTGTAGTGTTAGCGCCTGCACCCTGTTAAGTTTGGGTGTGGTGGCGAGGAGATGCGGCGCCCCAGGTAGAAATGCGTCGTTATTTCACTGTACGTAATGAGTGCGCCCCGGTTGTCTTCTAGCTCGACGAGATTGGGTTGCCCGTACACGGCGCGGTCGGTAAGCGTGCACGCTGCGTCGTGGGCGATCTCGTTGAGGTTGGGCGGGATGCCCGGCACGACCGCGATGGGCGGGCAACCAGATGAGTGTGGTGCTTGAAGGTGCTCAGATCCGCGCTACGGAGGATGCGTAACGCTTGGTCGGAGACTACGCCACGTTCGAAGGCTTTGATGGCCGGTCTGGAGTAACTGTAGATCACTTCCCGTTTTCCGTCGAGCACGGCCACGGTTATGGCTACTTGCTCCGCCACCTCTGGGTCTCGGGTGAGGATCGTGGCAGAGTTGAGGGTCCGCTGCGTGGAATAGACTTGCGACCGCGGCGGAGGCTTGGTTTTTCCTCTAGGCGGCGGCACCACGAACGTGACGTCAACCGCTTTCATGTCAGAGCACTGGAGAGGGGCGGTGGCCTGGGCCAGGCGCTTGCCTCTGTTGTGGTCAGGATGCACGTTCCGCGGAATAGGTGTGATCGTGATGAAGTATCGGATGTCGCGGGGAACCGGCTTCAACTTCGGTGGACACCTGGTCGTCGAAGAGAAGCCCAGCTCGTGCAAAATGTGGCGGCCCGCCTCGGTGGTCATCAGTCGGACCACCTGCGTTCGCTCCTGAGCCTCGGCGATCTGTTCTAGCGTGTACGAGACGTAGCAGGTTTTCTTTGAGGCCGTGGTGATAGTTCGACACTCTGCGTACGAGTCGTATGGCGTTCTCCGTCTTGGTAGTGAACTTCTGTACCGTTTGCGTGTTGGTTCCCCGGGACTCGATAATCATGCCCAGAACCCTGATGAGGTCTACCTTGGGGACGGTATGGCCGTCCCTGGTGCGGAGGGTGATGTTGCGTTCAGCCGGGGGCTTCCACCTTCTGGTCTTTGCGCCCCGGCGTTTGGGCACGTACAGCAACAGTTCCGACTTGGCGGGGGAGCACTTGCGACCAGCATGTTTGAGGTAGGACTCGGCGGTTTCGACGGCCTCCTGTAGGGCGGATTCGATGAAGCCATCCGACCCTGCGGAGCACCGGATGGTTATGTCGTCTTCGTAAATGGCGTGGTTTAGCCTGTCGATCTTCGAGAATCGTTGGGGGAGCCCGATCATCACGACATCGAAAAGCGTCGGAGAGAGGACTGATCTCTGCGCGCACTGTTACGTTTCGCCTACGACGCGCGGTATAGCCGGCGCGGATGCAACGGACGCCGGGGCTTCATTCAAAGCGGCGGACATTTTGGCCCGTTCAGCGCCGCCGTAACGCCTCCTGCCATGCGCGTCCAGGCATGTTGCAATGCCACGTGTGCGTGTGTGCGTGTGTGCGTGTGTGCGTGCGTGTGTGTGCGCGTTGGTGCCCACGCTTGTCAAAGCGCGGCAGCCGGGGATTGGAGCTCCCCCAACTGTGAAGCGAGGAGGTCTGGACGGCGCCGGCCCGGCGGATGCGTCACCTACTCGTCTCAACGTGTCTCTCAGTGTGTCCGTGCCCCGCGTCACGTGCGCCTCTGACGAGACGTTCCTTCTTGCCCTCAACTGCGAGAGTATAAAAGCAGCTGCCCCCGGACGCCAAGAGAGACGCTCCGATTTCTTCTGTCGAGTAACGTGCTCTCCCGTCTCTCCACTTCGGTCGACCTGACCGGCCGCTCTTTTGCGATGCTAGAATAAACAAGTTGTTCTGTTAGCAGTCGACTCATGCTTTGCCAGGACCTTCGGATGCTTCCAGTTGTGCCCCAGGCCGCCAGGCCAACGCTACCCTTGGGGCTTGCGACCCATTTGCAACAACTGGTGCCAGCGGTGAGATTGCAAGAACTGTTTGCCAGCGGTGAGATCGCGACAACGGAGGCCAGCAGCGAAGATATGCGGTTGACTGTATGCTGATCAGCACAGCGACCATCCGGGAGCAGTGCAACGAGCCCTGTGTGATGACTGGTTGCCTGCAGCGGAACGACTACGCTGAATTCTTGGCATCCGCCGGGTTTGGTGAGTGCGGGACTTTCTTCTCCTGAGTTTTGCCAGGCTTTTGTTAGTGTCAGAAACAGAGCTGGTAATTGTGGTTGTCGTTGCTGCTGGGTTAGTTTGCGGCAAGACAATAGTAGGCAGTAGAGAAAGCAGCATTCAGAGCAGCCATGGATTTGAAGCCGTTGCGCAAACCGAAATTGATGGAGCTTGCAAGAGAGTTGGGTCTGGATGTCTCAGACAAACTCGGAAAACCAGAACTGCTAAGAGCTATTCTTGAGTTAGAAGCTGAGGATGACGAGCTGCCGGAATTCCTTGAGACCATTGAGCAGAGGGCAAAAAGACAGGAGCGCGAACGTAAAGAACAGAAAGAGCAACAAGAGAAAGAAAAAGAGCGCGACCGTCAACACGCTTTGGAAATGAAGCATCTCGAGATAGAGATGGAACGCGCTCGTAATGGAAGTCAGGCACACGGTGCAGGAGAACGAGTATTGTTGAAAATGACTGACCTGATGCGGCCGTTTAAGCTTGGAGAGGGCATTGGTTTGTTCCTGGTTAACTTTGAGCGAACGTGCGAGAAGCAGGGGTTCTCTCGGGAAACGTGGCCACAGCGCTTGCTCGCTTTGTTACCCGGTGAGGCGGCTGACGTAGTCGCTCGCTTGAAGAGAGAGGAGGCAGAGGATTTCAGCAAAGTGAAATCGAGTGTGCTAAAGAAGTACAGGCTGTCAGCGGAGGCATTCCGTCGGAAGTTTCGGGAAAATGAGAAAGGCAGAAGTGAGTCATATACAGAGTTTGCCTACAGGCTAATGTCAAACATGCAGGAGTGGCTGAAAGAAGAGAAAGCGTTTGGTGACCACGAGAAAGTTCTGCAGTGTTTCGGGCTGGAACAGTTTTATAGTCGGTTACCTGAAAACGAGCGGTACTGGGTCTTGGATAGGCCAGACGTTGGTACGGTGGCTAAAGCCGCCTAGCTAGCCGAGGAGTTTGTGACGCGTCGGGCTCGCGGAGCTAAGGACGGTCAAAAGGGTGAATTTGGCTCCAAGTTTGAGAGGCCGAAGTTCACACCCATGAGAGCAAGGGGGGGCACACGTAGTGCGGATGTGAGTGAAAGCAGCCCGACCGAACGTAAGGAGACGGCGGCAGCCGAAGCCGAACGCAGAAAGCGGTTCGAGACGAGGCAAGCGCGCGTGTGTTATACGTGCCAGAAGCCGGGTCACTTTTCGGTGCAGTGTCCAGAAACAAAAACAAAAGTCGTGTTTTTGTCATTATGCAGCACTGACGAGAACATGAAGCTTCTCGAGCCTTACATGCGAGACCTCTTCGTGAACGGGAAAGAGTGCCGAGTGCTTCGTGATTCCGCAGCTACAATGGATGTAGTTCACCCCTCTTACGTAGAACCCGATATGTTCACGGGCGAGTGCGCATGGATCAAGCAAGCCGTGGAAGCTCATAGCGTGTGTCTGCCCGTAGCAAAAGTGCTTATTGAAGGACCTTTCGGAGCACTTGAAACGGAGGCCGCAGTGTCATCTATGCTGCCCCCCCCCCAGTAGCCGTACCTATTTTCGAACAGGTCCGATCACCTCCTGCGCGAGAGGGGGCTTTTGTTTGGTGAGGCTAGCGTTCAGGCCTTAACCAGATCGAAAGTTCGGGAGCTCGCTGCAAAGGCGGTAGTTGCGGGGCCGACGTTGTCGAACAATGAGAAAGAGTCAGAGGCGCAGCAAGCTGATATTCAGAGCACGTCCGAACTGAATAAAATTAAGCCTGTAGCGTTGAAGGTACCAGATACTGGAGAGGAAATGCCCGACACGGGAAAGTTAGAAGAGCTATCTGCAGATTTGCTCATCGCGTCTACGTCAGACGGACTTAATAGGTTGCTAAAAGTCAGCCGGTCGGCTTTGATAGCCGAGCAAAAAAAGGATGGCAGCCTATAAAACATACGCTGCAATGTCAAGGAAGGTATCGCCAAGAAAAATGCTCGTTTTGTGGAAAGAGGTGGGGTCCTGTACCGGAAGTATCTAGACCGCAGGGGAGTGGAGTTCGATCAGCTGATCGTGCCTCAGTGCTACCGTCAGGATCTGTTGCGCTTGTCGCATGGGGGTTCGTGGTCCGGACACCTAGGAGTTAAAAAAACTAAGGACTGTCTCTTGGCCAGGGTGTTTTCGGGACGCAGACCACTTTGTGAGGACATGTGACACCTGTCAGCGGGTGGGAAAACCAGGGGACAAATCGAGGGCGCCGTTGAAGTTGGTACCTATCATTACGGAGCCTTTTAGACGGCTCGTTATCGATACAGGGGGACCTCTGCCGGTAACAACCACGGGGTACAGACACATTTTGACTGTGATCTGCCCAGCGACAAAGTTCCCTGAAGCAGTGCCGCTTAAAGAACTCAGCTCAGTTGAGATAGTGAATGCACTACTGTCCATATTTGCGCGAGTTGCTTTTCCTGCGCAAATCCAGTCAGATCAGGGCACAGTGTTTACTAGCGCTTTGACGACAGCCTTTCTCGAAAGGTGCGAGATAAAGCTGTTACACAGCTCAGTGTACCACCCACAGTCGAATTCCGTTGAGAAGCTCCACTCCGTCATGAAGCGCGTGTTGAGAGCATTGTGGTTTCAACAACAAACTGACTGGGAGCTATGTCTGCCTGGGGTGATGTTTACATTAAGGACCGCGCCGCATGCGGCTACGGGGTTTTCGCCAGCTGAGATGGTGTACGGTCGCTCGCTGCGGTCTCCGCTTCGCATGCTTCGACACGGATCACTGCCCTCTCCAATGGCTGCAGACCATCTCTTCCACAAATGGCCGCCTCCTTTGCTGGAGCCTCGCTTTGCAACAATATTCCTTTGAGGTGCGTTACAAAAAGGGGAGTCTCAACGGTAATGCCGATGGCTTAAGTCGAAGCCCCTAACGTAGGAATCAGCCTCAAAGTTATTTGTTACTGATGTTTTTCTTCCTGGGGCAGGATTTTTAACATATTGCTTTTGTTTAGTGTTTCAAAGTGATGACGTGCTTTCTAGTGCAATTTTCCAATTTGTGGACGTGTTCTGGGTGCTGCTATACTACTGTAAGGAACTAGGCAGTAGTATAAAAGGGGAAAGAGCCTGGCATGGCTTAGTGAGGGTTGTTTCGTGCTTGCTGACTGAGCGGTTGAGTTTCGGCGTAGTTCTAACGCTTGCCGGGAACGAGAACAAAAATGTCAACTCTCCCGAAGTCACTTTGCAGTGTCCTGTGTGAACCTGAACGAGAGAACGAGGCCTTCTCTGTGCGCTGCGCTCAAGAAACGCCGAAGGACGACCGACTTCGGTTATGAGCATCATCGAGCGACATCCCTCCGGACAGCGGATGCAGTCCCCTGTCCATCGGGATCTCCTTCTCCCGGCGGGGCGGTTTGTTACGTTTCGCCTACGACGCGCGGTATAGCCGGCGCGGATGCAACGGACGCCGGGGCTTCATTCAAAGCGGCGGACATTTTGGCCCGTTCAGCGCTGCCGTAACGCCTCCTGCCATGCGCGTCCAGGCATGTTGCAATGCCACGTGTCTTCGTGTGTGCGTGTGTGTGTGTGTGTGCATGTTGGTGCCCACGCTTGTCAAAGCGCGGCAGCCGGGGAGAGGAGCTCCCCCAACTGTGAAGCGAGGAGGTCTGACCGGCGGCGACCCGGCGGATGCGTCACCTACTCGTCTCAACGTGTCTCTCAGTGTGTCCGTGCCCCGCGTCACGTGCGCCTCTGACGAGACGTTCCTTCTTGCCCTCAACTGCGAGAGTATAAAAGCAGCTGCCCCCGGACGCCAAGAGAGAGGCTCCGATTTCTTCTGTCGAGTAACGTGCTTTCCCGTCTCTCCACTTCGGTCGACCTGACCGGCCGCTCTTTTGCGATGCTAGAATAAACAAGTTGTTCTGTTAGCAGTCGACTCATGCTTTGCCAGGACCTTCGGATGCTTCCAGTTGTGCCCCAGGCCGCCAGGCCAACGCTACCCTTGGGGCTTGCGACCCATTTGCAACAGCACCAACCTTTACTAAGGGCTCAGTATAAAAGTTGATTCTCTCTCTCTCTCTCTCTCTCTCTCTCTCTCTCTGGGGTTAAGTCCCTGGGGGTGAGGTCATATCCCTGGGACCCGCTGTCCGAGCTCGACTGCTTCCGACACAAGGTCTCCTGCTCGTAGGACCTTGCGCCGGGTGAGGAAGCAGCGGATAAAGTCAAACAACCGAGGCCCGAGCCCGAGGTCGGTGATCGCCTTCAGGACGAGTGCGCGATGTTATCAAATGCCTTTTCCAAATCGAGGCCGAATATGGCACGGGTGTCCCGAGTGTTTCCTCCGTCAAGAATCTGATACTTTAGGAGTAACATGGCGTCTTGTGTAGATAAGCCGGGTCGGAAGCCAATCGAGTGTTGCGAGAGGCATTCGTTTTCCTCGAAATATCAACCGATCCTGTTGAGGACGACGTGTTCGGCCACCTTACCCACGCATGACGTAAGCGAGATGGGGTGGAGGTGATCTAGACTAGGCGCCTTGCCCAGTTTGGGAATGAAGATCGCGTGGCAAGTTTCCCGGCATCGGGTAGCTCGCCTTTCTTCCAAACTTCGTTGATGATGTCGGTGAGATAAATGACGAAGGGGTCATCCAGGTCGCGCAGGAGCTTGTTGGTGATGCCATTGGGACCAGTGCGGAGCGCCCATTGAGTTCATGGAGAGCTTGGCGTACCTCGTCGGTGGAAAAGTATATTTGCCACACAACAATAATCGTCATCTGTCTTGTCCGCATTTCCTTTCTCGAAAACGCTGCGCTCGTTACTTTCCTGTCGAGAATGCTCTGTCTTGCTGATAACGTGCATGCCGTTCGTGACTCGGAAGTACCGGGCTCGCAGCGTTAAAGAAAGAAAATGCGGGCAAGACGGATGACAATTATCGTTGTGTGGCAAATATACAGCCCAAAGGGTGCAACTGTTTTTAGAGCGTTTGGGTTGTATTTTGTCCCCAAACAATAATCGTCATCTGTCCTGCTTGTATTTCCTTTCTTTAGCGCTGCGAGCAAGAATGAAAAAAGGAGAAAGCGTTTGACGTTTTGGAATGGTGGCGGCTACAGCGGCGGCAGCTGCTACTGCTGTTTTTGTTGTTGTGCCTTGAAAACACGGCACGTACACACAATGATGATGATGATGATTTATGAAGCCTCAATTAATGGCACTAACCAACTATGGGGGATAGGCCACGATTCGGGTGGCAATACACACAATGAGGAATGGGCCTAGCTTCTTCTTAAACGCGCTTTCCTATCTGCCTGCCTGAAGCTGTTGGTACGACGCAAAATGCCTCTCGCCAGCTGCTGCCCTCCCACGTCCGACCAATCGCGCATGACGCGCGTCTCATGCCACGTCATTGTCGCGCCCAACCAATTCTGAAGAGGCTATGCTATCCACGCTTTCACAAAAAAAAAGCTGGTTCTTCGGTGTAAAACGGTCATCATCCCCAAGAGGTGCCTCATCTGGTTGGTTTCTCTCATCGACGCACACCTCAGTATAGCCCCAACCATGTTCTCGCTCAGCAAAGTCTGACCACGATAGCATTCGGCAACGCCAACAGTGCTATTCGGGTTGCAGATATCTGGGATTTCCTCGAGGTCTCAATGACATCCGTGTTTCCATGCTTTTCGCTACGCGATCACTCAAACGGCCCGCGGTTGCTTGGCGGCAGTGATGTGGTTTCCTGTAACAATGTCAGACATCGCAGAATTTTTTTTTTCTTTCAGTGCTATATGCGCCCTAGTAACTGCTCTTCGTCTTCATTTCGTGGTCGGGAAGTCACCAGCGTCATTGGCACTCGCGCGCGCTTCCCAGCGTTCGGTTCGTCCATCATCCGCCGCTAGCAAGTTCAAATGTCGAACAGCCGGGCATCTCCGCGGTGACTTTGCATGGCCTTCTTCGACAAGTCAGCTATGCCACTGGGACACAGTACCTGAGGCGGGAGGCACCTGACGATGGGCGCTGCCCGGCGCTGCCCTTCATATGGACGACGAGGCTGAACCACACCGGTGAGAACCTTTCGCTCTTTGCCCGCGGTCGCTGGGGAATTCCACAGCTCTGGTGCGTTTACGCATCATCAGTTCGTACAGTAATAAGGTAACCGTGCCCCGCTAAACGCGCGGAATGGTTTACTGCGTTTCCAGGTGTCTTTCGGTATTGTAGTAAACGTACTGCCAAATGCCCTGGTGTGAGACGTGTGGAGGCTTGATTCGGGTGTAATTATTGCGCGTCACGTTTTCATCGCGACGTTTGGATTACAAGACAGTGGCTCGAACTGAGGTGAAAGTTATTATTTTCTGTAAGCAGTCAGTCTCCTAAATAATGGCACGCCGTCCGCATGATGTTAAAGAGCTTTAAAAGAAGGAAATTAATACACTGCTTACAAGTATCGTGGTGACGGTGCCATAATGCTAGGCATATCCACGAATGTTTGCTCAGAAATTACATGATCACTCAGACGCAACTTTTTTAACATGAAATAAGTCATGCTACCACAGTGGCCTCGCACGGGAATTCGCGGAAATCGATTCAACTATGCGAGAGCACTTGATGTGACCTTACCCTTAATGTGTAAAAAGAAGCACAAACAAAAAAATCGCGTTTCACATATTTTCTCAATTCTGCTCTTGTGTACCATTCTACAGTACCCATAAATTACCCTGCCGAGATATCTATTGTAACGTATTCGAATATAAAGCCATAATAAGGGCACAGTATCAAGCGAAAAAAAAAAAAAGGCCGCGGAATTTGTTGAATTTCGCGAGGACGTTGTGAATGGCGCGAATATTGCAATTCAGGCGTGTATATATATAGTCACAATGGCGGCTGCTTTCGTAAGCAGTGTTTGGTGGGCGACATTGAATTTATCTAGCATACGCTGACTTCCTAATTACAGGCCTGGCGTAGCGCGCATTCGTAAACCTTCTCGCACGCAAGCTCCCCTAAGTGATCACGATTGCGTGTCGCCGTCATGAGTGGCATGCGCCCTTTTGCCGCCTGATGAAACACTTTCACGTTAGAGTAAAGATAAGATAAAGTTTTGTGAATACGGACGGGGATAGCACAAAATAAGTCGCTCCTATTGTCCTTATCGCAGGTTTCTGAATTACAATGCCATTTTATTGTTACAGTGCAGTGTCACTCTTGTATTGAACAGAAGCGAATTCATATGCGGATCCCACGCCAACGCGAGAGTCGGTGATAAGGGAATCCTTCTCTGACGTTTACTGAGATGACTTCACTGCCCCATCATCAGCTCTATGTAGCTCAATGAATGTCAGTGCACACTCTGGTCTCATATTTCTCCCTTCTTTCTCTATGCTCGGCTGCTTTTCTTGCGCACTTTTCGGTTTCTCTGTAGTCGACTTCTTCAATTTTCTGTTGCCGACTTCATCACTTCCTGCATATTGTTCTCTTTGTCTGTTTAAGTGTAAACCCAGTGGCGCATACCCATTGTGGAGGATTGGTCAAGAATGTTCCCATACCCAGCGCCACTGCCCAACCGCACATGCCCAGTGACACAAGTTGTCTATTCGGGCACATAACCAGTGGCACATGCCCAGTTGCTCATACTATGAAGACCAAGTTATGTCATCGGCAAGGCGGTAGCAGCCAGCACCCACAGATTGGAGGCGGGCAGAGGCAAAGAAAGCTTCCCTTTAAAAAATTATGCGTCGCTCTGCTATCGCAAACACCAGAGACCAGCGGAGCTGGGGGAAGTTAAGGCTCCCGAAAAGCCCATGCCGTCTTCTTCTGTGGGGAGTTTCGGTTGCGACGGCGCGCCATTTGTGGCGCCCACCGCATAAGAAGCGATTTGTTGAGATGCCACATGCGTCGGTGTCGTGTGCCAGACGCTGCACCGACGCGACACGGCGGCATGCCACTGCGTCTTAGCTCTGATGCACGCTAGCTCCGACGCCGTGTACCTGATAGCTAGGGTGGTTGCTGGAGCTAGTTTTTAATTCCTGATAAAAAATAACGTACAGCGCGAAAGACAAGGACTGCGAAGACGACATACACAGCGCTGACTTTCAACTAAGGTTTTATTGCTGATCCTGACCGTATACATACACCCATATGAATCTGCAACAGGAAAGAAGCGACAGAGAGGAAGAAGGTAAACAGCCACGCTCTGCGTGGCTCTTTAATGTAGTAATTTCACTAATAAGTTAATGTAATCTTTAAATGTAGGTAGCCTCGGTTATTAAAATATCAAGCAAACGTTTACGCCAATGTCCCTTAAATTACACCCAAAAAATGCTAATCAGCCTTCCAGCACTTCCATGAGCAAAGCGAAATGATCAACCCACAGTGTGGGCAATGAACAACGTACAAAGCGTGTGCAGATTCATATATACATGTATATATACATGTGTATATATATATGTATGTATGTATATATATATATATATATATATATATATATATATATATATATATATATATATATATATATATATAGATATAGATATATAATTTGTACAAGTGATGATGATGTGTAGAGATGAGGAAGGGTCAGTCATGGGTCGCGCTCACACTAATTCTCTCCCGCGGTAGAAGCGGCCTCCTGGTTGCGCGGCATTATGGTGAAACGCGGCGATTGCACGGTTTTAAGCGCGATACATGCACAATTTCTATACCACGACAACGTTGGTCGGAAGAAATTCTAAGGGGTGTGACGCGGTAATCAACCGGAGATGTCTGCTCAATGACCGTGTAGGGTCCAATAAAACGACTGGCGAATTTTTCGCATAAACCGAGGACTCACACAGGAGTCCATAGGAGAACTTGTCACCAGGGGCAGATGTGACAACACGGTGAGTCGAGTCGTAGCGATGCTTCCGCACATACTGAGCGATGTCGGTGTTAATGCTTGCTCGATGACGGTAGTCTTCGAGGCGAGACAAAAATTGTTCTGAGAAGGGCGTTCCTGAGGACACGGGAGCCATAGCGAACGAGACGTCCAGGACGAAACTAGGTGAGCGGCCATAGACGAGGAAAAATGGAGAAAAGCTGGTGGTGTGTTGTACAGCCGTATTGTAAGCAAATGCCACAAACAGCACGATGGCATCGCAGATGCTGTGGTCGGGGCTGATGTACACTGCAATGATATCCGATAGAGTGTGATGAAAACGCGCTGTCAAGCCGTTGGTCTTCAGGTGGTAACTCGAAGTGGTCTTGTGAGCGGTGTTTGAGGCGCGCAGAACTTCGGTAAGAAGAGACGAGAGGAAGGATTTGCCGCGGTCACTGAAATCGGCGACTTCAGCGGCACTCCCATATGTATACAGGCTGTCTTCGCGTAGTATGTCAGATGGTCTCAGCCGTAACAATCCAGCGATTTCCATCGGAGGTCTTGGGAAGAGGACTATACAAGTCTATTCCGACGACCTTGAAATGGGAAACGGGACAAGGAAGAGGTTGCAAAATACCAGAAGGAGGAGTCATATGTCGTTTGCGGCGTTGACAAAGAGCGAATGATGCGACGAACGTGGCTACGGCAGAAGAGAGGCCAGGCCAAGAGCGCCGATTTCGTATACTGCCCTACGTCTTGTGGTATCCGAGTTGACCTACCGTCGGTTCATCATGAAAGGCTTCAAGCACCTCACCTTACAGAGAACGTGGTATGATGGGTACCCATTTGTTGCCATCGACGTGATAAATATAGCGATGGAAAGCGCCATCGTGAAGCTTAAATTGTTTAAGTTGTCGACGGAGTCGTGCGTTCGGAGGTGAAGCAGAGGCTTGCATGCGGTCGAGGATAGTTCGGCAGTATGGGTTGGCGCGTTGGTGGGAAACAAGGACCGGTTGGTGATTAGGTTTCAGCCAATCGAGCTTTGAGACGGACAAGAGTGATGAAGTGGGCTCGGGTTGTACATGAGTACGATTAGGCGATGCTGAGTCATTATTGCTCCGCAAAGGGCAACTCTTGGTGACTCTTGCCAGACCTGTACGTAACATCGAAATCATACTCCTTTAAACGGATCACCCAGCGACCAAGGCGACCCGATAGGTTCTTTAGCGACCATAGCCAGCACAATGCGTTATGGTAGGTGACGACTGTAAAGTAACGGCCATGGAGGTAGGGCCGAAACTTTTGCACTACCCAAACAACAGCAAGCCACTCTTGTTCGGTGATGGTGTAATTTTTCTCAGATAGCTGTCAGCGTCCTACTGGCGTTATCAACTTGTTCACGCGAGGTACATATATATATATATGTATATATATATATCAACGAGAAGAAAGGTGGTTAACCGAGGGCCCCGATTTTGATTAGTCATATCATAAGAAGCCAACAAACACTGACACCAAGGACAACATAGGGGAAATTACTTGTGCTTAATAAATGAAGTAATGAAACGATAAATTAATGGTAATTAAAGTGGATGAAAAAACAACTTGCCGCAGGTGGGAACCGAACCCACAACCTTCGCATTTCGCGTGCGAATATATATATATATATATATATATATATATATATATATATATATATATATATATATATATATATATATCGTTCCTCGCAGACTTTGAGAATGGAAGAGCAGGTGGATACCAACCTGGAGCCTTACACGGACGAAACCGGCCAGCGCGTGGGCCTGATAACCATGGTCAAGATGCCATCGTGGACCGTGACGGCGGTGTTCGGCGCCTTCTGCGCCCTGCTGCTGGTCGTCCTGGCGGTCTACTGTGGCATCCACCTCATGGATGCGCCAGAGACGGCCGAGCCACAGCGTCAAACATTAGGCTGCCAAAGTGTTGCGTGCGCCCAGTTCGCCACCACGCTAAAGAAGAGCCTGTCGCGCACTGTCAGGCCGTGTGACGACTTCTACGGTCACGTGTGCGGCTCCTGGGACGCTCAGCGAACGGTGAGAACGCGTTTTCTGCCTATCATTGACGTGCTGCCCTATGGAGAGTGCTTTCCAGACATTCCGACACTTCCCAGACAAACGTGCGTGCGTGTGGGCGCTAAGCACATTTAAGAACAGTAAATTGACATGCGTTTTGAATCCATGTTCCTATAAAAACTGCTGCTAGCACAAAGTTTTCGCAAATGGTTATGTTATGCGTATTGGCCGCCCTCAGTTCTGCAGTTATGACATGTCCCTTGAGCCTATAACTTAAATTGTTTATTTGTTTCGGAAAAACTATTTTTTGTTTGATTTATGATTATTTGTGATCTTGTTAGCTATTTATGCGATTATTGATGACTATTCAACAATTTCTGATGACCGCCACTGCTATGCATCTTGATCACCAAAAACTGTCTCTTTGTATCGAACTCATCAATTTGAATAATCGCACAGGCGATATCATTAGTTTATGAATGATAAATTATGTGTGATAATGAATGATATTCAATGCGATAAACTGAATGTCGTTTGTTTATTTATCGATATCCGAGTCCAAAATTTCACAGTTTAGGCAGTGCAAGAAACGGGCCAGCTTTATAAATCAAAAATAAAAGAACAGGTGCGCCGCAGACAAACCACTGCCTGTTTGTCCTGCGCCTGGGCAACCACAGTGCATGCGCAAAACAGCTGATGCTCTTCTGGAACCCATCCCAGGCCTATCAACATCAACGTCACCAGCTACCTGCGAGTTTGTGACCAATGACGAAGTGCTTCTGCGTCGTAGCATCACTCATGATGCCACAGGACAGCGTAGTAGAGTGGGCATAGCGCCATCGCTTTGATGACGGTGCAATTTGGCTATAGCGTTTTTCGACCCGCAGGGCTCGTTGAGCTACGAAATTAAACACATATTATATTTTTCAGATGCCGCCTAGATGTGCCTTGTCTCTATTTACCCTTTTTCCTCCTACGTTTCAGGACACGGTCAAAATGGCACTGCTGCAACGAGTGGTTCACGCCGTGAATGAGCTGAACAGGAAGGTCGCAGCCACCACACCTTCACCACAGACAGCAGTGCAGAAAGCAGCCATGGCTTTTCAGGCCTGCGAAGACCTGGTCGTCAAAAACCACAGTTCCATGGATGCCGTACGACACATGCTCATGGAAGCCGGTCTCTTCGCTCCGCCGGTGTGGACTGGCCCGCACGACATGGTCAACGCCTCCTGCTCACTGGAAACCCGCTGGCATATGGCGCCCCTCATCACGTTCAAACTCGAGAGGAATGCCTCGTTGCTCGCCCTGGCTCCGAGTATGTGGGCGAGGAAGCATTTCGCTCGCAGGTCTCGTCGACTGCCGGAAGAGGCCGACTTCGACGCGCTGCACAAGTTCTTCGCATCGAGTTACCCAGGTTCGGGTGCCGCGGCCGGCTCACAGTTTGCTACCGAGGACATGACCTCGGCACAACTCTTAGGCCTAGACAACCGGATTACGCTAGAGCTAGGTGGCGAGCTCCTGCAGCCCGAGGAGTACGAAGGTAGAGTGCTCTATGACCACGTTACAGTCGGTTCTTTTGTGCCGGGAATCTACGGGCAAGTGTGGCGGCTGCTTCTGCATGCCTGCTTGGACCACACCGGTCCCCTCGTGTACACCGTGTACCACGCAGCATTCGTCCGAAAGGTGCTCTCCTTACCTACAAAGATAGGAGCACCCGCGGCACAGCAGTACCTAAGGTGGTACGTTATCGAGACGCTGGCAGCGAACTACCATGGACCTTGGATGGTCGAGATGGCCGGAAGTAAAGAGCGCGCCCTACTGCATCAGCAATTCAAATGCCACCGCATGCTGCTGAAGTACGCAGGGCGGGCGTTTGTGGCACCGTACGTGCGGAACTTCTTTACCGAAGCTGTCGAGCGCGACCTGAGAACGCTACACCGTGATCTCACGGACGCCTACGAGTACCTTTTGCAGGCACTCAGGCCGTTGGTTCCGATATTCAGCTTCGGGGCTTACGACGAACGCCATGGCCACGACAGTCAAAAGAACGGGACCATCATCGTGGACAGAGGACCTTTCGAGATTGTGGAGAAGTCGAGCGACGCCTACCTCGATGACGCATACCAAAACTTCAGCGACATGTCCGCTGATAGCTTCGAGAATTGGCTACGACTCAAAGCGGGTTTCAGTCGTTCCGACAGAGACAAAGTCACTTTTCCCCAAGTTTACTCGAAACGGCCAGAACCGATGTTTTATGAATTTGTTGACAGCGGTGACCCTAACGGCGTAAAGGACTTCCGTTTGCTTCCTGACGTGATCGCCGTTCCTTTCTACCACGCTGAGGCACCGCTCGTCTTTAAGCTCGGAGGCCTGGCGTCGTTGATGTCGTCCGCGCTACTGTCCCTGGTGGTGGACAAGGGATTCGTTGATCGGGAAAAGGTTTCGTGGACTGGAAAAGCCTACAACCAGAGCCATCCTGTCAGCGAATGTGCCCGGCGCGTCGTTCAAGCGCTGGAGCAAGGGTCTGAGGCGACGACCCGCCTGCTGGAGGTGGCGGCTCTCCGGCATGTCCTCAAGGCGCGCGTGCGAGGAGAAGACGCGGCAGCCTTCTTAGCGGCTGTGCCCCAGCTGTCTGGTCCTCAGCTGAAATACGCCATCTGGTGCTACCTGCAGTGCGGCGAGGTGCGAGGCCGCCACCGGTGCAACGCACCACTCAGAGAGCATCCGTCGTTTGCCAACGTTTTCGCATGTCCGGCCGCCGCGCCCATGAGGAAAGTTGCCACCTGCGCGGCTACTCTTCTTGCTGAACGCTTGTAAGACTACAAGCGACAAGTTTCACTGATACACTGTATCATTGAAAATGAAAAGTCTTGTCCTGTAGCATACGTTTATTCCTGTCGGTGATTTTGCGCTTGTCATGTGTCCGGGCATGTCGCAGGGCGCTTAGTGCCATATAGGTCTCCGCTTTGTCACAATTTGACCGATGCACTCTCTAAAGATATTTTTAACTGGTCGTGCATATCGTGCGTATCGGACCAGCCAGATCGGAAGCCAATGTCGGTCTAAGCCGGTGGCAGGGCGCCCCTGCCACCGGTCAGCTTCTCGTAGCTCACTGGCTGAAATAGGACTGTCGCGGGCAACGTCCAGGGGTGCTTTGCCGCAATGGCCCTATAGTTCACGACTACGAACGGCTGAAGTAGCTGCTGTCATGCGAGTCATATTTATGGCCGACCTCACGAAAAAATAATGAGCAATTCCATTCTGTGAAGGTGGATGCCCAGCAAAGCTGTTTAGCACATGACACAGAGGGGACAAAGTTTTGAGCAAAGGAACATATTTATTGTCCTGATCCGTGGTCATCTGGACGATAGGCATGCACACACATTCTCGTATCACCTCTGTTAATAAATGCATCCGTCACGTAAGAGAATTAATGTCCCGCACCCCCTTAAGCAATGGTTGATACCACCGTAAATAAAATAAATTAACACGGCCTCCCCATTACGACGACAGAACATAAGTGAAATTCTATGCTGGAATAACGAGCGGCAACAGAGTCTGCTGTGGAAGAAGAAGACGAACGCTCGAACATATGCGTAAGTGTGTTCGAGCGGTTGCGCCAAGGGACGCCAGCGAGCCCGCTGCGGAAAAAGACGATGATGCTCGGGCCATTGCTGATGACAGTGATGACGATCCTGACGTCGTGACAGCCACCGCAGCCTTTCGAAAGAGCGAGAGAGTTCGCAAGTACCTGTCGTCTGCGAGAAAAATATCGCGTTCGCAGCGAGCAGGCGTCGTAGCAGACAACACTTGTAGCATTCCTCTCGAAGGCACAACACTTTCTCACAATACAAAAATTTTATTTCCATAAATTCATAATTCATAATTTCATAATTATTTTTATTAGTAAAAATACAGATAATTGCATGTGCGTAGTATACATAAGGAGGTCCCATAGTCAAAGACTGTATCGGGACCTCCTGCTAAAGACACTTATGATGTCATACAATATTTAAAGCAACAGTAGTGCAGATGAGAGCTAAGGGTAATATCAAAACATGTTTATATCATATGAGTAATACGAACACTTGTTAACAGCAGGACAGTATAAAAAAACGGAATAAAATTTAAAGAATTAAACAAAATAAGAGAAGAACAAGAGAGTTTCAGTAAGTATTTATTGTGAATGATTTTAGTTCTCTTTTAAATTGCTATAAATTTTTTGCATTTTTGATGATAGGTGGTAGAGTATTCCAAAGCAATATTGCGGAAAATTCCGCAGTCTGTTTACCATAGTTAGTTCGCACTTTAGGTAGAAGAAAATTATTATTGAGTGCAAATCTAGTGTGACTATGAGCTATTAGGTCACAAGGTGAGAAGCCGATTGACGGTAGTTCCTTAGTCATATATTTGTAGAATAAAATTCCTAGATTATATTTGGTGAGTTTTGAAATGTTTAGGATGTTGTTTTCATGTAGTAGGGATTTTCCATTAGTAAAGCGTGAACTGCTTGTAATTATTCTTATGGATTGGTTCTGGATTACCTGCAGGGATGCCAAGTGGGTGTTATAAGTGTTACCCCAGCATAGTATGCCGTAGTTAATATGAGAGTGAATGAATGAGTGGTATAGCGAGATTATTGTATTATGTGTAAAGTAGGGACTAGTTTTAATTAGAACGCGAATACCGTATGCTATTTTCTTTTTGATGTGAGAAATGTGATCTTTATATTTCAAGCTTCAGTCAAGAGAAATCCCTAGAAAAGATGAGCATGGACTGGGAGAGATGGAATGTGAGCCGAAAGTTAAAGGGGAGAATGCCGAATATTGTTGATGGGAGAAAAATACAACAAATTTAGTCTTGGTGGCATTAATAGACAATAGGTTGGCATTACACCAACTTAAAACATGTTGTAGATCAGTATTTAGCTTGTTAATCAGAAGTGACATGTGTTTATCAGAGGAAAATATGGTATTATCTTCAGCGTTCAGAATGCACTTAGTAGAGGACAAACAGTTAGGTAGGTCATTGATATAAATCAAAAACAGTAGTGGTCCTAAGATGGATCCTTGAGGGACGCCAATGTTAGTGGTTTGTTCTCTGGAGTAGTCATTGGACACAGACACTATTTGAACCCTGTTTGATAAGTAACATTTGAATAATGAGAGCGCAGGACCACGAACACCGATAGCCTCAAGCTTAGCAAAAAGGATAATATGGTTTAAGCAGTCGAATGCCTTTGTTAGATCAATGAAAACTGAACCTGCAAATAGACCATCATCAATTATTTGTTTCAATAGGTCAGTTAGATATATGAGTGCCAAATCTGTGGAGTATCCATTACGAAAGCCAAATTGGCATGAAGAGAGAATATTAAATTTAGTGAGATATTTGGTTAGACGCAGTGCGATTAATTTCTCCAGAACATTGCCGAAAAAGGGTAAAATACAAATAGGGCGGTAGTTATGTATTAATGTACTGTCACCTTTTTTTAGAACTGGAATGACTTTACCGCGCTTAAGCTCGTTAGGAAACACACCAGTCTTGAATATCGAATTAGTAATATGAGACATGATATCAGAAATTAGGTGGGCAATCATTTTAATGGTAGTAGGTAGAACTTCATCTATTCCAGCACTGGTGGGTTTTAGGTGACATATAACGTTATATATTTCTTCTGGCGTTGTGGGGAAAAGAAAAAATGTGTGAGGGAGACGATTAAGTTGAGCTACTTGTGAAGGAGAGGGTGTGTCATTATAAAAAAAAATAGGAGCTGAAGGCGTTGGCTATTTGGTTAGAGGAGTGATACTCTGAGTTGTATATAATTTTTGATAGCTGTTCTGGTTTAGAATTCCTGTTTAGAAAGGAGTTGACGATGTTCCATTTCAATTTGCTGTTATTGCCGGCTTGTAAGATTTTTTGTTCAAGATATAATCGTTTTGCCGCTTTTAACTGGTTGTTTATAGAGTTACGTAACCTTTTATATCGGGCAATTAATTTGGTATTAAAAGGCTGGTTTTTAGTTTTTGTACAGGTTATCGCGTTTACGCAAAGCTGCTAATAACTTTTTAGACATCCATGGATTGTGAGAGAATGCAATGGTTTTTTTACATTTCCTTTTACAAGTGAATTTATGAATAAGTGATACAATTACAGTAAGAAGTTTAGAAAATACTTTCTGAGGATCATTAAAAGTTTTTATTTCAGACCAGTCTATATTAGCAATGGCAGTTATGAAGCTCTCTTTGTCCAGAACGTATTTGAAGTGTGGAGAGGGCAAGGACACGAGTTATGTTTAAGACGTAGAAGCAATGGGTAATGATCTGTTATATCCATGTCAAGAACTTTTGCATCTGGGGAAGTTATTAAGTTAGGGCATGATCAATTAGCGTCCCTGTGCCACTAGGAACCTGTCGTGTAGGAACATTAATTAAGCATTCATATCCGTAGCTTTGTAGTAGACTGGTGTAAGAAATAACTGTTGGTGATGTGTCATTGAGTAGGTTAATGTTGACATCACCCATTATTATGACATTTCTATTTTCTAGTGAGAGGGTATGTAAAGTATGATCAAGATTATAAAAAAAGTCGTCGACTGATGATGAAGGCGTACGATAAATGCATCCAAATATGAAATCTCTGTTATCATTAGAGGAAGAACAATTAACTATTTCAATCCAGACAGATTCGCAATTAGTGATGGGTAAATGTAGATCATGTCTTCTGCGATAAGTAAGATCAGGAGAGACATATATTGCCGCACCACCATGACTGCTAGTTAATCTGTTCCAATATTCTGCATTGTAGTTAAGGAAGCCATAAAGATTTTTGTCATCGTGTGACAACCAAGTTTCAGTGAAGGCAATTAATGAGAATGAGCTAGAAGATGAAAAAAGGAAATGATTAATCTCCTCAAAGTGTTTGCGAAGACTTCTAGCATTGAAATGAATGACGGAATGAAATCCACTTATGAAAGAATTAACTTGATTAGGTTCCAGGAAAGAGGCCATGATAAGCGGTGAGACAATGAACACTGGTTGCTATGGTATTAGTCTATTCTAGTCAAGTCGGAATGATCACGGATGCGCAGAACTCTGCCGTTAGTAGTCTTTCTAGCCTTGATTTGACAGTTGTCAGTCCAAAGAAACATCCACTTCTTTTCTTTCTTCAGTGTTAGGGCTTTGGAAAACATGGCCTTGTTACATGGGGTCAGATGGTCGTTTACGAAGATAGGTACGTTAGAAATGCTAGAGAAGCCTAGATCACTGACACAAAGCTTGGCCTTACGTGCTTTACTGATGAAGTCCGTAAAGCGCGTACTTGAGTCAGTAAAGCACGTATAAAATACTTGAGTATTTTATATAAGTACAAGCACGGTTGTTATTGGTGTTGTAAAAGTAAATTAATTATTCTCTGGCGCTAAATCGGGAACAGAATTGCAGAAGAATGCATACCCTAGTTTGCCCTAGTGGCAACACCTGCTTCAATCTCAGTCATACAAAGCTTACGTAATGTTTTGTGCATTATATAAGATACTGTTGAAATAAAATTAGATCTTATGCGATAATATCTGAGTATAGCTTTGTTCACTGTGCCGCAAGCAAACATCGCTACAGATTGAAGTCAGTCTGAAGACATGTACTTCCCATCATTCCCATGCTGGTACAACCGTTCTTATTGCAACTCCCGTAGACACTAGCGCCAGAGTTTCCTCTAGTAATTATTGTCTGAAACTTTATGCCTTAAGCAATGAGCGGCAACGGAGCCCGCTGGGGAAGAAGACGACTAACGCGCGAGCATATAGGCGTAAGTGCGTTCGAAGGGTTGTGGTAAGGGCTGGAAGCGAGCCAGCTGTGGAAAAAGACGACGATGCCGAGCCATTTCTGATGATGATTGTAGGTCATGATGATCACGATAGTTTCCTCTTCACAGTGAATGGCTCACACCCCTTAAGGAATGATAGGCACGGAGCCAGCTGGGGAAGACGACGACGAACGCGCGAGCATATAGGTGTAAGTGCGTTCGAGCTTTTATGCCGAGGGCCGCAAGCGAGCCAGCTGTGGAAAAAGACGACGATGCTCGAGCCATTTATGATGATGATCGTTGTTGTTTTTGTTGTTAATGCTGATGATGGTGAGCACGACGACGACGGCGATAGTTTCCTCTTGCCAATGAATGGCTCATACCCCTTAAATAATGAGCGGCATGGAGACAGCTGTGGAAGGAGACGACGACAAGTAACGCTTAAGCAGTGGCATACGTTCTTCGAGCATGCGCAAATTTCATGGACGCAAGCATCAAAATTGATTTTTTTAAATAATTTATGCGGTTTAACGTGCCCAAACCGCGATCTGATTATGACGCACGCCACAGTGGGGGACTCTGAAAGTTTTAGCCACCTGAGGTTCTTTAACGTGCATCTAAATCTAAGTAAACGGGTGTTTTCGCCTCATCGAAATGCGGCCGCCATGGTCGGTATTCCATCCGGCGACCTCTTGCTTAGCAGCGCAACACCATGGCCGCTAAGCAACCACGGCATTTTTTAGACTATTTATTGTAACAACTCGTATCCAGCGGCTAAATGTTATAACGGTTCGGAAAACGAACCGTTCACTTCGCCGTTTACGTCACTAAATGTGCCACTCCCAAGCCGTCTCTGGGCTTGGGACTCTGGGCCGTCCAGCAGGTCCACGACGCCGCCAGGAAACTCAACTTCCCGGTTCCGTCGTGGGAGACGCCCACTCCATGAGAGCCCAAAGCTCTCGTGGCCTGCAGGACCTCGAATAAAGTTGATTTCCTTCCTTCCTTCCCAAGCCGGAGGTGGAAGAAGAGGAGGACGCTACCAATAGACGAGAGGGTGCTACCTCTGAAGTGTACGTCATCATATGATGAGCTAATCGAGGAACAGCAGAATGTTTATGCTTCCTAATTAAATAATAAATATAAATTAAATATTATACGGCAAGTTCTAAAGTATAAACGTGTGGGGCCGGGCGTTTACGCAATGCAGAAGTAATTTATTAATGTCATTCTTTTTCATTCTCAGCTAACAGGTGGTATTGCAAGCGTAAATGAGTTGGCAGAGCGCAGCGCTTTGTCGTCTGCTACCAGGAGCTTGCACGATGCACGCAACAGGAATGCACTACCAGCACTTCCGAAATAGCGAGCGCGACAAACCCGTGAACTGGTTCTTAGGGTCACCGTTACTAGCCGATTATATCAATTTTCCTTCTTTTTTCGCCCTTCGTCATCGGCTCGGACATGACTCGCTCGCCGTCGCGCTGCCGCTATTCCATGCGACTTGCCCCACTGCGCGCCGTGCGAGAGAAGCAATTGAAATTGCAATTGAACTCAGACATTACGATGTACGGGCCCTGCATTGCCTGCGCGAAATAAAATCGAAGAGTGTGGTGCTGACGGTGCTTGCTGTGCCGTAAAATTGAGGAACAAAGTGTGGCACTCCCGGGAATTAGAGAAAAAAGGGCAGCCAAATAATAGATCTCCACAATATCTTCCCGTCCTGACTGTATAGTTTTATCATCCGAACGAAGGAAGCGCTGAACCAGCCTAGGTTGAACCGTTCTGATTGCTGAACGGCGATCTGCGAGCTATTCACGCTGGCGATAGCATGGGGAATTCGATCTCACCATGCAAATATCTCCTTGGTATTGACTTTGAATTGGAGGTCACGAGAAAGCTGACCCAGCCCTTCTACCGGCCAACACAGTGATTGCGAGAGCAACTTCGTGGACAGTGTCGGCAGCAGAGACCTATAGGCCATTCTGATGAATGCTTCGCTTCCGACCGACCTCTGGGAACTGTAGACCACAGCGCGCAATGACTACCTCTGCCTGGAATGATGTACCACTGTTACGCTTGCACCCGAGTCTCCTCCAATTGATAGCGTAGCCTGCAAAAGGACTACTTTGAACGCGCATCGCACTTCCATCCGTGGTCGACACCAAAAAAATTGGAGGACGCTTAAGCTTCGCCTTCAAGAGTGGAACGCGACAGCGTTCCCGTCGACCCGCCAAGGGGTGTAAGACAATGGGCTACGGCGCAGCGACTACGCGCCCCGCATCGGACGCGGTGAGCGTCGAGCAACGCAGCGTTCGGCGCGACAACGAAATGTGCGCCTGAGCAAGCGACGCACGCCTGAGCCTTAGAAACAGCTCGTTTCTAAGGCAACACCGCGTTCACTAGAGGCGCTTTTGTACCGCTTCGAAGCGTCGAACTCGTGGCTCAGTGGTAACGTCTCCGTCTCACACTCCGGAGACCCTGGTTCGATTCCCACCCAGCCCATCTTGCAAGTTCTTTTTTTATTCATGAAGTGCCTGCTGGGATTTATCGCTCACGGCCAACGCCGCCGACACCGACGCCGACGACACCGGCTTTTCTGCGACACAAGCTCCTTAACGCTGTCGCGTTAAAAAGCAACGCCAAGCAGACGACATAGGCAAGTGATAGCCTCCAAAGCAACCAACGCGCGCGACGCCTGCGTGTCTCCGGGGTCGCAAGCCAACCGCCAAGCCACAGCAATGGAACCCAAAGCAGACTACCCCTTCGCCGGTTCCGCTCTTAGCCAAAGACGGGTTCGCTTTGGAAATGATTGACAGATGCGTGACGTAACATCATAATTTGCGGTGCCGCCCCGCTGTCTCTGACGTAAGCAAACTTTTGACCAATCAGATGAGGCCAAGTGAACCGGTTCCCTTCCGAACCGTTATAAGATTCGGCCCCCGTTATTCTGCACACGAGGATTTAGTTCGCGTGAGTGCCACCACGTGGCGTACTGACATTAAGCTGTTCAAACTTCCCGCTGTGACGCGATGATGACGTCAGCAATACAAAAATAAAAGAATTAAAAGCTATCCCTACGCATTGAACTTCGCCACATTGCTTGTCCCGCCGGCGTTATCAGTGTTCTTGATAAGGCGTAGCCGCTCGTCGCCTGGAAGTGACTTATCGTCCTAAGAGCGTTTAGTCATTGAGAAAGGAATATAACAAGAGCGGACACTCGCCGAAAAGTGGAAGCAGGAAACAAATCACTCTATAGTATTAAGAGGAAGCTTTAGCTAGGGCCCAACTCCGACGCGGCCTATTCAAATACATGTACAACGCAAAAACGTTTTTCTGAGATAACCTCTGGACCGATTTTGATGAACTTTGTTGAATTTGAAAGAGAAAGTTAAATTCTAGTAACTGTTGGAAGCGGAATTTCGATTTAGGGCTTGAATTTTCTTGAAACGATTTTCAAATATTTGACCGTTTGAAAAAAATAGAAGCACCAAATTTACAATTTCACAGCTCTGCATCAAGAACCGATATCGCAGATCTGTAAACGGAATCCATTAGATCATTCAAAGCGGACAAATTCAATCTGTCATTTTACATCTTACATGAATTTGTTACGTTCGTTACAACGCTTTTTGCAAAAGTTGTATTTCACTATGATTAATTCTTTTTATATTCATGTGTAACGTATCAATTTTGTCCGCTTTAGATGTACTATTAGATGCAGTTCACAGAATTGTATTATAATTTTTAGTGGTTAAGTTACAGAGTTGTAAACTTGATAGTTTCGTTTTCTGAAAATTTTCGATTTTGCCAATTTTTAATAAAAAATTAACAATCTACCTCAAAAATTCGAAACAAACAGTCACTAGATTTTAAGTTTGTCTTTTAAATGCAACAAACCTCGTCAAATTTGGTGCAGTGGTTGCCGAGAAAAACGAATTCTCCTTCTACATGTATTTAGATAGGAGCACTCGAGCTAAAGCTTCCTCTTAACGCCGACCGCTTGCTGCCGCGACATGGAACAAAAAAGAGTGTGAAATGAGATTAACAGAAATTGTCTTATTCTTCTTATTCTTTCCCGGTAAAAGCAAAAATATCTGCATATAAATTAAATTAAACTTTGCGGCTTACTTCCGTTGCCTGGCGACGGGCCAATCGGCGAATGACGAGCCAGATGCATGCGTCATTCGTCAGGCACGTCGCCGAACCGAGAGAGACCGGCCGCGCATCTGAGCGTTGGCCTGTTCGGTCACCCGTCTGCCTGTTTTTCTATTTTTGGATTTAGCTTGGCTTGGTGGGCACCCGGCGAATTCTTGCGTTCCTTCTGAACTTCGACATGGCACCACTGCACTATTGTACTACGGCAAGGTGAGAAACTTTCTTCGACAGTCTGCGACGCACTTCAAGCAATTAGGCTTACTGCCCGGCACCTAGGCTAGACTTGTGACGCAGTTAATGAAAAACAGCGTGCTCGAGCTACACAATCTCGGAAGCAATACAGGTGTTGTGTAACTCGCTTTCATTTACCTGAAATACTTGAAGTGATATTCAGGATCGCTCTGCCGCAGCTCCTGTACGAGGTGGTGGTACTCGCCGTACTCCGGACGCTTGTCGAAGATCTCTCTTATGTAGAGGGACATCTTCCTCTTGCGACGCAGACGATGTACCAACAAACGGAGAATAATGTTCCTTCGTACGGGGTATGTCCGCGCCATCGCCGAGAACAAATACGAAGCAGATCACAAAGAGGGAGAAAAACGCGCGCGAAATCCGTACGAAACGAGGGAGACACTTCACAGGCACAGGCCCGAGTGGCGAATGAAATTGTTTCGCGGGTTCACGACAGGTGGCGCGACGTTCTGCGCATTAACTGCGCATACGCTTTTCCAGCTGAGGCCGCTGCGCCGCGTCGGAAGTGGTTGCAGTGTAAAGTGCCGGATTTGCGCCTGGGGCGGCGTCGCGGACGTGACTTATCCAACCGCAACCGCCACTCGCCCGCGCGCCGAGAACGTCGGAGTATAAAAGAGCCTTAATTACCTATCTCGATTGCTGACCGATTCACGCTCCCGTCAGCTTTTGAACTCCAGCTGCATGCTCCTGAGCTCGCACAGCGTGCCGCACCTGAGAGTAAAAGGACGTTCCACGTTCTCCGCGTTTTGCCGGTGCACCCCGCTGGCTAACATTGCCAGTGCCGGCCAGGCCTAATCTTGCACGAGAATTCCCGAGAAACTGGCCAGAGGGATGGCGCCACGGTAACCTGCGGCGAATAATCTTTTCGTCCACTGTCATTTCTCTTACCTGATTATTTCTACATTTCAGTTAAACGTAGCATTTGCCTTCCCCTATGGTCTCGCTGGCTTCATTGTTTGTCACGTCCTATTTGATTGTCACTAACAATAAAAACTTAAAGGAGACCCGACTCCAGTTGGCATGCAGGGTGATCATTCTTAAGTTTTCCGGAATGTTTATATAATCGCTTGCGGCAAATAGCACAATTCTTCTCCCTTAGCTGGATTATTCGAAGTGATAGACATTCTATCACGAGAAATGGAAACACATATTCAACTAACTATCAAAGATCCACTAATTAACTTCTTAATTACTTTACAGCCCATATTTCAATACGAATTGTAGCCGCTGAGCTCTCAGGGTGACGAACTCTCAGGGTGACAGCAGCTTCGAGGTATGAATTTTCAAAGTGCCGAGCGAAATCCAAGGGTGTTCCAGTTACTTATTGTGCTTCAATGCATAAACGAGCGTTTTCTTTAAAAAGTAAGTAGGACAACAGTGCACTCTTACTGCCAGTTTGATTGCGCATATCTCCAAACTGGCGTCATTCTGGACGTTCATTCCAAATAGATATACCTTGCACACTGACCGGCTACAATTCATAAATTGTAATATGTGGCATAATGTAATTAATTATTAATCAGTGTACTTTCATTAATTAGTTGAATATGCGTTTCAATTTCTCGTGCGAGTAATGTCGGCCTCTGAGTAAATTAGCTTAAGGACTAGGATTATGTTATCAGCAAGAGGCGATCTTTAAATATTCCGGAAGTCTTGTAAATTCCCAAACCGTGTATATGTAACGCAAAGCATGCTTGGTTTGGTAGAGAATTCTGCAGCGGGAGGGGCTAACGCTTTTGCGATCTTCTGGGCCTGCCTGTCTATGTCCAGTCGCTGTGGCCTGCGTGGAAGGCGACAGGGAAAGCATACCGCTTCATATCCTGCGTCAGACTGGCAGCTGCTGATACCCTGGAATATGTGGGCTACGATGGCCGACAGGGTGGTTGGTGAACACGAAGTTAAGCACCTGGACAGATGAAATTGGAGTGTTTATGTGTACGGAGATTCGAATCCATGCTTCTAAATACATCGCGCAACCGGTAAATATCTCATATTTGATGTATCTATTTTTCAGATGAGACATGAAAACATATTACTAATGACGTTGATCGCGTAAGTTCTATTTCTATGCTTATCGTATGCTGCAGCAACGCGCTAAGCAAAGATTGCAGTACCCTTGCTTCTACATCTAAAATAAAGAGATATGAAGCATAAAAAAACGTGTCAGACCGGCTCCCCGAAGAAAATCATACAGGCTCGCCATGTAAAAAAAAACAAAAATCGCAGTCGACAGGATTCGAACCTGTGCGGGGAGACCCCAATGGATTTCTAGTCCATCGCCTTAACCGCTCGGCCACGACTGCAGCTGTCAGCTGCGTGCATTCGGCTCGGTGAGCGTCGCGTTGCAAGCTCTTTCTCTTTTGTTTGCGAGCGTTGCTGTCGCACGTGCGGCCAGCCTTTTCATTGTGCACGAGGTCACTTCAACTGTGTTGTTCGCGATGTAGCACGCACGCAGTGAAGGTACTGGCTGCGTGTTTGGCCAAATGCAAGGAAAGGAAAAAAAGAAAGAAACAAACAAGAGCACGACGCAGATTCGAGAAATAGCCATTGTAGGCGAGATATCCGTCCTTAAAATAGTACCGCCAAATGAATTGGTATTAAATTTCACACTCACCCTAAGTACCCCCCATCAGTTCAGGGCGACCTTCACTAGACCATCCGATGCATTTCCTGACAAACTTTCGAGATGAACATCTCGAAATTGGTGCTCGACTTACGATTGATGCTAACCGAAAATTACTTCGCTACTGCTCGGCTTCAATTTCGCAGTTGCACCCGCCGTGGCGGCTTAGTGGCTACGGCGTCGCGATGGTAAGGACGTGGTCGTGGGATCAAATGCCGGTCAGCGCGGCCGCATTTCGATGGGGGCGAAATGAACGTTAAACATCATCAGGTGGCAAAAATTAATCTTTCACTCTGGGTGGCCCGGGCAGCCGCGCAGGATTCAGCCGGGCCCTCTGTACCTTGTAAACCATCTGCGCTGCGCACAGAGTCCGCGCTTCGTTGTGTTTTCGCCACTTAGTTCGTGTTGATACGAGCGGTAGCACAGAGGACAATTCTCCCGCTGCTGCTGCGGCCACGTTGCCTCACTGCCGCGTTTTGACAGCGAGTTTCCGCGGTCATCGAGTGAGGTGTGTTCAGGTTTGCTTGTGTGCGCGTGATACCATGTTCGTTAATTTAGTTAGGATGCCTGTGTTTACAAGTTCATACGGCCGATAAAACTACTATCCTTACTTCGTATAGCTGTCCACTAATTTGCTATCGCAATCGATGCTTCGCCTTTCCGGCGAAACTGCGACTTTATTTTTATTTCTGACGGGCACACAACCATCGAGTTATTTTGCATGCGCTCAGGTAGATGGTTCTATTAGGCTACGGACGTGCGCACCGGTTGCTCTTCGGCAAAAGAGTCAAGGGGTGATTCCTGCGTTGCTGACTGCTGCCGTAGTGCCGAATCGGAATATGTCTATACCAGTGTGTGTGCTTCTTTATTCTTATAATAACCATTTATGCAAGCCCATCCGCATTCATGTATAAATAATGCATATTTACATACGGAAAATAGTTTTTTTGCCACTTTATGATCAATCTAAAAAAAATCGCGGAAAATCTTTTCCAAATAGGGCCCTCTGAACATTTTAAATCTGCAATAACAAAATCGACCCTGGGGTGGTGATGGGGTGGCATACTTGGCGAAAGAAATTGGCGCTCAGAGGGTTAGAGGTGAAATCGAACGTTGGTTGTCGGAAACAAGTGAGAAAGAGAAGGCCCACCTAGAGTATTTTGGAACCACCTTAACTTATTCGGCAACAAGTCTCGAACGATACTACGACATATCCTAAACGGAGGTGAAAACAAACTGGATGGGGACGCGGCATTAAATTACACCCCGAAAATAACAGCCGAATGATTTCAATGTAATGACGAGGTCGATTCTGATAAAAAAATAAAGAGCATAAAGGAGAGCCAGACAGAAAAGGCTGAGAAATCTTAACTGCAAAAAAGCCAACGATAAATATCCTAACCTCAGAGCCACAGGGTTAGAGGAGGTTCCCGTTAGTCTGATCAATGAACTAGGATTAAAGAGTAAGGGAGCGGTGTCAAAGGCACTAGAATAAAGTTTACAAGACAGACGAATACCAGACAGTAGGCGACATGGTATAATGAACTTAATTTATAAAGCTAAGAGGGAAAAAAAGATACAATTCACTCATATAGACCGTTGACCATCACATCGGTAATATACAGGTTAGCAATGCGGGCAAATAAAGTGAAACTGCAAGCATGGGCAGAACATAATGGCATATTGTGAGAACTTCAGAATGGCTTCATGCGGAATCGGTAGGCTTCTGGATGATAACTTATTGGTCCTTAATCAGTGTATTCAAATATCCGGAGAAGAAAGGAGGCCGTTATATGCAGCATGTTTAGACATTACCGGAGCGTATGTCAATGCTGACCGCAACATTTTTGGGATATCCTGGAAGAAGGCCTAAGCAACTACTGTATAGAGCTACAGCTTCTGAGGTAGATTTACCTAGAAAATACCATTTGCGTTGAATGGGAAGTGCTGAGGAGCGAGGAGAAAGTTTATGTCATCAAGGGGTTGAGACGGGGGTGCCCTTTCTCCTGGCTACTGTTTATGATATACATGGTAAGGACGGAAAGGGCACTAGAAGTAATCGATATCGGATGTAATATTTCATGCAAACAGGCGGGCATAATTGTAGAGCAGTAGTTTCCAGGTTTGTTTTATGCGGACGAAATTGCGTTGCTTGCTAACAAGCAGAGTGATATGCATCATCTGGCTAATATTTGTGGACAGGAAGGCGAGAATTTAAATGTGAAATTTAGCGTTAAAAAATCAGATCTAATGGTATCCAATGAAAAAAATTGAACAGACAGTGTCAATACAAAACTGGGAAATACAACGGGCAAAATGATTCATATACCTCGGTGTACACTATAAAAAATTCCACGCTTAATCTCACGCTAAACTGTAATTTTAAGCGTGACGCGCATGTAAATGAGGCGCGGATGACATTTCAAGCAACACGTGACCGAATATAAGCGTGACATTCCTTCATTTAAGCGTGAGCGCAAGACGGTCTGTCATGGTTCTGTCTTGTGCAAGCGTGAGCGAGCTGCGTACGCGTGAGAAACGCAGATCACACGCTTAACATCCCGCGGAGCGCTCGCGCGAGAACTCTCCACCACGCTTATAAAAATCCAAATAAGAGAGCCGTGATATATCACGGGGTCTGCGCAGAGCGTGGGCCAGGGACAACAACGCTTTGCGCATTCTCGCTGCCCTGCGGTGAATTCGAAAATTTTCTTGGGGAGGTTGAAGGAGGCCGTTGTGTTTTCGTGTCTGCGCTCGGCCATTTTTGGTGTGGATTTTCCGGCGGACTGCAATGAGCGACGTTCCTTCATTGCAGCACAGAGCTTCCGGTCTAATTGTCAATTGTCTAATTGGCATGCGAGGTTGTAACCACACGTGCTACTGCTCTTATTATTGCTCTCATTATTGTGGTGATTTGACCACCTTTCCTCTGTCACTTAGCTGCTTCTAAAAACTTCCAAACCAGAACATTTTAAGAGCAGTCAGTCGGAGGAATGTCAGAAGAATTGCAATCACTGTTAAAGCAGCGAAAAAGCAAGCTGTCTTCGTTAGCACATTTAGTCCAAAAGAAACATGTTTTCGCCTATACAGTATTATACTTTTGGTATTAAGAAATTTTCTTTTCTATTTTTGTTTCAGATCGCGCTAAGTGACCTTAAAGGACCATTCATTGTCTGGGGGGAAACAAGGCTCCTCATCTCCAGCTGTGAGCATGCAGGAAAGCATGGAGATCAGTAGTGTTACATCCCTACAAAAGGCACTATTGATGTGTCTATGCCTTTATGGTATGTAATATGTAACATATCCTGCTGCATATCGGCAATTTTTGTGCAACCAACTTAACGCCAAGAACAAGCAAAGAAATATCATGGGCGCAAACACGATTAAAACATTTTTTCATCGCAATGCGCATTTAAATCAAAATCATATAGAGACTTACGCTTTCTCAGCGATCTGAAACCGCTTTAGCTCTGGAAGTTTTGTTTTTAAGCATCAACGTTTCATTGTATCATATTTCCTGGGAATGAATATTATGAATAAAAGATTTACCCCAGGAAGAAATATGTGTAAAATACTTTTTTCACAGCCTAGAATATTCGTCTTTCTCAGAGAAAGAGGCTACTGAAAAAGAATTTGATCAGATGTTTTGGGCTAACAATCGAAGAAAGAGGGCAATATCATGGTTATTTTAATGCGGGAAATTCTGTCCTGACTTCCCTATCCTACACCAGCCTTGCTATCTTTGAACGCGTGGCGCTACAGAGCACGGTTGAGAGTGCATTCGTCCTTTTGTGCAATGAGATACGGAGGGGCTTGTTTACGTTTTACATTCCTTGGAGTCGTTGAAATGTGCCAGGGCTTTGCCAAGCCCCTTCTGAGTGGATTAGTTTCAATGTCATTGGCGGGAGCGCCTTGCGCAATCTCTCTGACCGTATATTAAGCTTCTCCTTCTCCGGAATTCTTCAATGTCTAGCGTCCTGGTTCGTCACAGTCTGCGCCATCGAAGCAGAAGTTAAAGAAGAGGACTGCGAAGAGCTTGGTGAGCAAAGCTCGCTTCAGAGATGCGACCCAAGCGCCCAAGCCAACCATGGTCGGTGTTTCTTCGTTGCTTCCAACGCATGCAGAGAAGGGGTGAGTGAGAGATGGGGCATGCTAAAACCGCTTAAACTTCGTAAAGTAGTGCCACGCTTTGAAGAATGCTGCCTCCTCCTCGCGCGCTCTAGCCGAGGCCGACGCCGCTTCGCTATTGGCCTAATAGCATCACGTGGGCCCTCGTGCAGTGCATCAGCACCACGTTTGCTCGAGAAGCGTCTACGGAGTGGTGAGGAGCGCATGTTGGCGCCGTTGCTACCATCGAGCAGTGTAGGAGGCGCCATGGTCGAGGAGGGAGCGTGAAAGAGAGGAGAAACGAGGAGGAGTGAAGGCGGAGGAGGAGACTGTCGCTACTTTACGAAGTTTAAGGGGTCAATCCATCCCCTTTACCACCTCGGAAACCCTCTCTAAGTGTGGAGATTGCTCACGCCATAATAAGTGTAAGAACTGGGGTCCTTTGTCACACTGATCCCGGGGCCGTGCGGGCGTTGGCAGAGATGGAGTCTGCAGACGCAGGCGAGCACAGCAAACAGACTTTACTGAGAACAAACCCAAAATAAAACACACTGAAAATGTAACTCAAAACTCAACTGACAAAAATAAAGCTCCACACTTGCGTAGCCTAAATATGTCCTTATCCTCCCCTAAGTTCGTCCTTAGCACGTTCCGCGCGAAAGTCCGGCAACCCTGGCCTATGGCTGCACGCTTACAAAAAGGAACGCTCTTACAAGGTTCCGTTGTCGCACGTCACTCCAAGTCCGATGTGCGTCGGCTCTTGGTCACCGTCAGTGCTCCCGCCGACTCCGCAAGTCTTGCTTCCTTGGTATCGGCCGGCGAGCTCCTCCGTCTCGGATGCCGGCTTCCCGAACTCTGTCGGTGACGGATCACTCCGGCCTGCCTGGCTAGGTCTAACACCTCGCTCCACCGCTTCTCCGAGTGCCGGCGAGAAGCCCCGGGGACTTTGGTCCATGCTGGTCTGCCGAAAAAGGGGGATCCAATTCCTGGAGTGTCCGGCACTGCCGTGTGAGGCTGCAGCAGGTCCAGGGAGCCTCGCTAGAACGTCGCCGAGGGCGACGGCCACACCCTGGGTCGCCAGCGTCACGGGCCTGTCCGAACCTGCGTGGCTCCCGTCGCCAATGCGAAGCTGGCGCTCCAACCTTCTTGGCCCTGAGCCACGTCGATAATCCCCAGCTTGGCGCCGCTTCTCCTCCGATCACACCTCGAGTCACGCGCCTCGAGGGCTCGTGCCGTTCCGATCGGTCCCGGTGCACGTCGTGCTCTTCGTTTCTTTTTGTGTCCCTTGCCTCTTACGTATGACGTCCTTATCACGTCTGCTAAGCGAGGAGTTGCTGATCACTCCTAGCAGGCGTGATCAGTAAGCGTGGAGAAACATCACGCTTAGATTAAGCGTGTAAAAAAGACTGCAAACGCACGTTTAGGTAAGCGTGGATTTTTTTAGAGTGTATAGATAAACGAAGGCATTAGATATATAGAAACACAGGGGAAAACAATAGTACTAAATGGGAAGATAAATGCGGCCATAATGAAACACAGAGCGCTATGTAAATACAGTACGTATGAGGTGCTCGGGGTATGTGGAAAGGTGTAATGTTTCCCCGACTTACACTGGGGAATACGGTTGTTTGCCTCAAGTCGGTGGCACAGTTAGGACTCGATAGTAACAAAAGGTCAGCGAGATGCCTCGTATTGGGCGCTCACGGGAAGACTGGAACTGAAACCGTGCAGGGTAATATGGGCTGGACAAGTTTTGAAGTGAGAGAAGCTAACAGTAAAACTATGAGGAACGACGGAGAAATATGGAAGAAAGTGATTGGCTGGGAGAGTGTTCAGATGTTTTTACAGGAAGAACATTGATTCACAGTGGAGAAAAAGAACTAGAAAGCTTACCAGCAAGTGTGCAAGCGGTATAGTGAGCAACATGGTAACAAAGAACGTTAAACGCCTGTCAAAGTGGCTGAGACAATCTCCTGGGTGGCGGCCACGGAAAAGAAACTGGCTATGAGTAACTAGAGTAACTACCTAAGAGGTAAAAATGAAATCAGGAAAGAAACAATTTATGATAACTTAAAGGCAAGCTGTTTCCTTTTCGAAACGAGATCAGGATGCCTTAGTACGAGTAGCTTTAAAGCGAGGAACACAAAGGAAGAAGCATGTACTTGCTGCGGTAAACCTAGGGAAACGATGGAACATGTTTTATTAGAATGTGAAGATTACCCAGCTGTCGGTTTAGCTCCACTGGCTTCCTTGAAGCTCCTTGGTTCAGGGATAGCAGGGAGAAAGTAAACATTTCTGCAACTAAGAATAATAAAAGATGATTGGAGATTTGGTGACAGAAAGGTAGGGAGACTACAAACAACGGAGGCATACAAAAACAATGTTGCCAATAATACATGTAGTGAAGAAACCTTGATGCAGGGAATTTTTCGTTTGTAAAAAAAATAAGATATGTAACACATTAGGCAAAATACAGAAAAATACCTTGGTGGCCCACCCACCACCCCTTTTCAAAGGCGCTCTCATAGCATTCATCCATCAATCCATTAGGAGTGCTGGCATGTCGTGGCAGCGGACCCGATGGAAGTATTTGGCAGCTTCCCGGGCGCAGAAAAGGCTGCGAAGCGATTGGTTTCTGGCAAGAGGCGACCGCTGTAGTGTTATCACTGTCTGATTACATAGTCTTCATGCAGGGCTAACTTTGTTCTTTGCTGCGCACGCTACAGGATGCATAGTAGATCTGCCAACCTGTCGTTCTTAAGCGATAATAAATTATGAAAACAAAAAAGCGCGTTCAACATCCAGATAAAATATCAAGATCCACTGCAAATTGCCCTGTTCCGATGCCTATCTCTCACTTTCTCCTTTCTTTTTTCATTGAGTACACCACAGCGATGGCTGGCACGTGCCAACAACGCCCATAGTAGGAATATCATAGTACGTCGTGGACGCCATTTCTATCAGCTGATCAATTCTTTGAAAATCATAAAGCGAAGGCAGCAGACACTTGAGAAAGCGCAACGCGCATGTCCGTTGGATTCTTGCCTCAAAAAGGGGCGGAAATACTATAAATACTTGGACCGAGAGCTAAACACTGTAATTCTGTACGTGGCACCGCAACCGCTTAGCCATGTCCGTAGAGCTGCTGCTTAAGGGAATACTCTTCTTGGTGAACTTGCTGTACTGGTTCTTCGGAGGCACGACCCTGCTAATGGGCGTCTACCTCTTCATGGTGAAGGTGCGCATCCTGCACCGCTACGTCGATCTCGCCTTCGATCCGGCCGTGTTCTTCATCGTCGTCGGCTGCCTCGTCTTCGTCATAGCCGGACTCGGCTGCGTCGGAGCACTGCGCGAGAACACGCGCTTGCTCTGTCTGTACGGTTTTTGCCTGTCTGGTATCGTGGTCGTAGCCTTCTTCGTCGCCGTGCTGACCGTTGTATGGCCCACACTGGGCCCGTCCAACAGCTCGCGGCATCTCGAGAACGTTCTGCGGCGCGCAATAATCATCTACAGGGACGACCCGGACATGGAAGACCTCATAAACACGCTCCAGTCGTCTCTGCGCTGCTGTGGCATCACCTCCCGGGGCTACCTGGACTGGCAGCACAACGCCTACTTCAACTGCTCCCAGTGGAACCCGAGCCGCGAGCGCTGCGGCGTGCCCTATTCCTGCTGCAGGGACCGGGGCAGCTTGCCCAACGTGATGTGCGGCTACGGTGTTAGGGACACGTCAAAGAGGTCACCTGCCTCGATCGAGCGGGCGATATACACGCAGGGCTGCTTGCAGGCGTTGGCCGCCTTGGTGAGGGAAAACTCCGTGTTGGTCAGCGTGGTGTCGGCGGTAACCGTGGGGTCGCTCGCTTTGGGCATCGCCGGCGCCTGGCTCCTCGTGAAATCTATCGCTGAGGTGAGACGAGTCGTTATGCTCCAGAGCATACCTACGCCTCATGCACGAACGTCCTGCCTGTAGTCGATAGTGTGAATCGAGCTGATGGCCGCTCTTGGAAGCGGTAATTCTATAGGCAGCCCAATGCGCGACTCGCATACTTGTCATTTTAACATAATGAAATTATTTCAACGCTTTTAACTCCTTTTATGTTTGCAACTTTACGCCGTATACATTCTTGTCAGCTTATTTTAACTTGGTCGGCACAGACTAATGTTTTAATGCACGCGCAATAAAAATTGGCTTTCATTGTCCGTCCGTTGTTTCTCGTGTGATTCATTGTATTACTTTAGCCCAAACTAGCCGTCGTCCTTGCACGATCTCGTTTGATAAAATGACCCCTGATATAGCCCAGAATGCTGTACTACTAGGGGTCTACGCCTCACTGGTCTCGCCTTTTAAGAATACTTTAAGAATACTGTGCCTTATGAGAAGTAAAATTGTTCACCACTCTACACTCTAAGAAGTATTCCGGGGAAAACGGGAGTAACTGGGCAGTTAGTCCTAAAAAGGGCGCTTTCGTCCCTCAAGGGAGTAACTGCATGGATGTGCGTGCCGTGTGCAAATTTTGGAGAGTAAGTGTTTAGTCCCTGGTCGGAAAGAGAGCAACGGGAGGACGAACGGCAACAGTTACTCCCCATGTGCTCCGCTGTTTCCGTCCGCGTCGTGGAGTGATGCGGCAAAAACTGTATTGTCTATAAATCGTGAATAGTTCGAAGTTCTTGCACTGTTTATTGAACGACATACAAAGCAGCACTTTGCCTCTTCGTGAGAAAATTGCGTGAAATATAAAGTTGGAATGTGAAGAGCCATGCCCTTAATGCGCGCACCATGAGTGAGCGATACACATTAAACGCGCAAGTCATTGATAGACTGCTAGATTTTGCTGGTCAATAGTACCTAAGTTCATTCCGTTCCAAGGAGATTACGAACTCAACTGAAGCGATGTGTAGCTCAAACGGGACACACTAAGCGACAAAGCAATTGTCCGTCTCTGTCGTCTTATGTGCCCCTTTTGAGCTCGCTACACGTTTACATCGCGTAGTGCCTCAGTTTTAGGCCCCCTAAGAATACTCGGGTAGATTTCTTTTCGCACTCGCTTATTGTTGCAAGTACACTCAACGTTACACTCTCCCCGCACAGGATACACACAAAATGCCGAATCGCTTGTACATTGCCGCACCTGCGTGCCGATGCTTAACCTGTCTCAATTTCCTACCCCGGTCAACCAATCTGCCGTGGTGCAGTGGTTAGAGTAGCCGACTTGTGAGCCCGAGGACGTGAGTTCGAATCCTACTTTCGGGCACGTTTTTTTTTGCTTTTTTTTCAGCTCAGTGATCTTTTTTATTAGCGTATAAATGCCTAATTTCATTAATTCCACCTTTGCGGAGCATCGGAAATAATGGCCGTTACTCCCTTGAGGAGCATCGGAAAAGAGCAACTGTTAGTCCTCAGAGGAGTAACGGCATGGGGAGTAACAGTTCATCCCCTCGCACTTACCCCCTAAAGGGAGGAATGGTTGTGGCAGATCAGTTGCTCCCCAAAAGGAGTAACCTCAATACCCCATTTCCTCCTTTTCTTCTTAGAGTGTAATTATTAAATAATTGGTACCCATCGTGACAGCAAACCGCTGTCCATGCGAATAAGTTTTATTTTTACTTTTTGCACCACACACTTGGTGATGCATTTTTGTTTATGCTGCACGCTTTGTCAAAAGCACTGTCTTGAGAGACGCTTCATGTTGCACCTAATTCCGCATACGTTGTTTGTCTAATTGTCTCAAAAATTGTCTAATTTTTCACGAGCGCCGGTTTCGGCCGCTCCTTCTAGTATCTCTTTCAGGTACACGCTAGCCCACGACCACCAGCGAAACAAGAGGGCTGCTGTAAACGCCTTTGACACGCCGGATGACACACGGCCATTGATACGTAATTGAATGACTGCCGTGTCACTAGCCTTGTGCACAGCACTCCTTCATTCTGAATTCGACACCCTCGCCGCTAACACACCTTCGCTCGTTGCCGCATCCACCAGCCTTACGCCCTCTCCTCTTTAGAACAACCCCACACCTATATACTGTGGCAAGGAAAGCCTATGTCGCCTTGAAAAAAGACCAGTTCATTTGTCGAAACGTTGGTTCGTGCTTTCACTATCTCATTTTGCTCATAGTCTTGAATTTCGATCTCCCGCCTTCCCCGTGTTTGCTCTGGATTTAGTAACTGTAGTGTTAGCGCCTGCACCCTGTTAAGTTTGGGTGTGGTGGCGAGGAGATGCGGCGCCCCAGGTAGAGTGTGTCGTTATTTCACTGTACGTAATGAGTGCGCCCCGGTTGTCCTCTAGCTCGACGAGATTGGGTTGCCCGGGCACGGCGTGGTCGGTAAGCGTGCACGCTGCGTCGTGGGCGATCTCGTTGAGGTTGGGCGGGACGCCCGGCACGACCGGGATGGGCGGGCAACCAGATGAGTGTGGTGCTTGAAGGTGCTCAGATCCGCGCTACGGAGGATGCGTAACGCTTGGTCGGAGACGACGCCACGTTCGAAGGCTTTGATGGCCGGTCTGGAGTAACTGTAGATCACTTCCCGTTTTCCGTCCAGCACGGCCACGGTTATGGCTACTTGCTCCGCCACCTCTGGGTCTCGGGTGAGGATCGTGGCAGAGTTGAGGGTCCGCTGCGTGGAATAGACTTGCGACCGCGGCGTAGGCTTGGTTTTTCCTGTAGGCGGCGGCACCACGAACGTGACGTCGTCCGCTTTCATGTCAGAGCACTGGAGAAGGGCTGTGGCCCGGGCAAGGCGCTTGCCTCTGTTGTGGTCAGGATGTACGTTCCGCGGAATAGGTGTGATCGTGATGAAGTATCGGATGTCGCGGGGAACCGGCTTCAACTTCGGTGGACCCCTGGTCGTCGAAGAGAAACCGAGCTCGTGCAAAATGTGGCGGCCCGCCTTGGTGGTCATCAGTCGGACCACCTGCGTTCACTCCTGAGCCTCGGCAATCTCTTCTAGCGTGTACGAGACGTAGCAGGTTTTCTTTGAGGCCGTGGTGATAGTTCGACACTCTGTGTACGAGTCGTATGGCGTTCTCCGTCTTGGTCGTAAACTTCTGCATCGTTTGGGTGTTGGTTCTCCGGGACTCGATGATCATGCCCAGAACCCTGATGGGGTCTACCTTGGGGACGGTATGGCCGTCCCTGGTGCGGAGGGTGATGTTGCGTTCAGCCGGGGGCTTCCACCTTCTGGCCTTCGCGCCCCGGCGTTTGGGCACGTACAACAACAGTTCCGACTTGGTGGGGGAGCACTTGCGACCAGCGTGTTTGAGGCAGGACTCGGCTCTTTCGACGGCCTCCTGTAGGGCGGATTCGATGAAGCCATCCGACCCTGCGGAGCACCGGATGGTTATGTCGTCTGCGTAAATGGCGTGGTTTAGCCTGTCGATCTTCGAGAATCGCTGGGGGAGCCTGATCATCACGAGATCGAAAAGCGTCGGCGAGAGGACTGATCTCTGCGCGCACCAACCTTTACTAAGGGCTCAGTATAAAAGTTGATTCTCTCTCTCTCTCTCTGGGGTTCAGTCCCTGGGGGTCAGGTCATATCCCTGGCACCCGCTGTCCGAGCTCGACTGCTTCCGACAAGGTCTCCTGCGCGTAGGACCTTGCGCCGGCTGAGGAAGCAGCGGATAAAGTCATACAACCGAGGCCCGAGCCCGAGGTCGGTGATCGCCTTCAGGATTAACGAGTGCGCTATGTTATCAAATGCCTTTTCCAAATCGAGGCCGAATATGGCATGGGTGTCCCGAGTGTTTCCTCCGTCAAGAATCTGATACTTTAGGAGTAACATGGCGTCTTGCGTAGATAACCCGGGTCGGAAGCCAATCGAGTGTTGTGAGAGGCATTCGTTTTCCTCGAAATATCAACCGATCCTGTTGAGGACGACGTGTTCGGCCACCTTACCCACGCATGACTTGAGCGAGATGGGGTGGAGGCGATCTAGACTAGGCGCCTTGCCCAGTTTGGGAATGAAGATCGCGTGGCAAGTTTCCCGGCGTCGGGTAGCTCGCCTTTCTTCCAAACTTCGTTGATGATGTCGGTGAGGTAAATGACGAAGGGGTCATCCAGGTCGCGCAGGAGCTTGTTGGTGATGCCATTGGGACCAGTGCGGAGCGCCCATTCAGTTCATGGAGAGCTTGGCGTACCTCGTCGGTGGAAAAGTATATTTTCCACACAACAATAATTGTCATCCGTCTTGCCCGCATTTCCTTTCTCGAAAACGCTGCGCTCGTTACTTTCCTGTCGAGAATGCTCTGTCTTGCTGATAACGTGCATGCCGTTCGTGACTCGGAAGTACCGGGCTCGCAGCGTTAAAGAAAGAAAAGGCGGGCAAGACGGATGACAATTATCGTTGCGTGGCAAATATACAGCCCAAAGGGTGCAACTGTTTTTAGAGTGTTAGGGTTGTATTTTGTCCCCAAACAATAATCGTCATCTGTCCTGCTTGTATTTCCTTTCTTTAACGCTGCGAGCAAGAATGAAAAAAGGAGAAAGCGTTGGACGTTTTGGAATGGTGGCGGCTGCAGCGGCGGCAGCTGCTGCTGCTGCTGCTGCTGTTTTTGTTGTGCCTTGAAAACATGGCACGTGACATGGCATGATGCACATGGCACATGGCATGATGATGATGAAGCCTCAATTAATGGCACTAAGCCACTATGGGGGATAGGCCATGATTCGGGTGGCAATACACACAATGAGAGATAGGCCTAGCTTCTTCTTAAACGCGCTTTCCTATCTGTCTGCCTGAAGCAAAATAATGTCTGACGACGCAAAATGCCTCTCGCCAGCTGCTGCCCTGCCACGTCCGACCAATCGCGTATGACGCGCATCTCATGCCACGTCATTGTCGCGCCCAACCAATTCTGAAGAGGCTATGCTATCCACGCTTTCACAAAAAAAGCTGGTTCGGTGTAAAACGGTCATCATCCCCAAGAGGTGCCTCATCTCGTTGGTTTCTCTCGTTGACGCACATCTCAGTATAGCCCCAACCATGTTCTCGCTCAGCAAAGTGTGACCACGATAGCATTCGGCAACGCCAACAGTGCTATTCGGGTTGCAGACATCTGGGATTTCCTCGAGGTCTCAATGACATCCGTGCTTCCATGCTTTTCGCTACGCGATCCCTCAAACGGCCCGGGGTTGCTTGGCGGCAGTGATGTGGTTTCCTGTAACAATGTCAGACATCGCAGATTTTTTTTTTTTTTTTGCTTTCATTGCTATATGCGCCCTAGTAACTGCTCTTCGTCTTCATTTCGTGGTCGGAAAGTCACCAGCGTCATTGGTACTCGCGCGCGCTTCCCAGCGTTTGTTCGTCCATCATCCGCCGCTAGCAAGTTCAAATGTCCAGCAGCCGGGCATCTCCGCGGTGACTTTGCATGGCCTTCTTCGACAAGTCAGCTATGCCACTGGGACACAGTACCTGAGGCGGGAGGCACCTCACGATGGGCGCTGCCTGGCGCTGCCCTTGATATGGACGACGAGACTGAACCACACCGGTGAGAACCTTTCGCTCTTTGCCCGCGGTCGCTGGGGAATTCCACAGCTCTGCTGCGTTTACGCAACATCAGTTCGTACGGTAATAAGGTAACCGTGCCCCGCTAAACACGCGGAATGGTTTACCGCGTATCCAGTTGTCTTTCGGTATTGTAGTAAATGTACTGCCAAATGCCCTGGTGTGAGACGTGTGGAGGCTGGATTCGGGTGTGATTATTGCGCGTCACCTTTTCATCACGACGTTTGGATTACAAGACAGTGGCTCGAACTGAGGTGAAAGTTATTTTCTGTAAAGTCAGTCTCCTAAATAATGGCACGCCGTCCGCATGATGTTAAAGAGCTTTAAAAGAAGGAAATTAATACACTGCTTACAAGTATGAAATGCAGTTATGAAAGAAACACGGTATGTTGGGCATCGTGGTGACTATGCCATAATGCTAGGCATATCCACGAATGTTTGCTCAGAAATTACATGATCACTCAGACGCAACTTTTTTAATATGAAATAAGTCATGCTACCACAGTGGCCTCGCATGAGAATTCGCGGAAATCGATTCAACTATGCGAGAGCACTTGATGTGACCTTACCCTTAATGTGTAAAAATAAGCGCAAACAAAAAAATCGTGTTTCACATATTTTCTCAATTCTGCTCTTGTGTACCATTCTGCAGTACCCATAAATTACCCTGCCGAGATATCTATTGTAACGTATTCGAATATAAAGCCATCATAAGGGCACAGTATCGAGCGAAAAAAAAAATAAAGGCGCGGAATTTGTTGAATTTAGCGAGGACGTTGTGAATGGCGCGAATATTGCAATTCAAGCGTGTATATATATAGTCACAATGGCGGCTGCTTTCGTAGGCAGTGTTTGGTGGGCGACGTTGAATTTATCTAGCATACGCTGACTTCCTAATTGCCTGGCGTAGCGCGTATTCGTAAACCTTCTCGCACGCGAGCTCCCCTCAGTGATCACGATTGCGTGTCGCCGTCATGAGTGGCATGCGCCCTTTTGCCGCCTGATGAAACACTTTCACGTTAGAGTAAAGATAAGATAAAATTTTGTGAATACGGACGGGGATAGCACAAAATAAGTCACTCCTATTGTCCTTATCGCAGGTTTCTGAATTACAATGCCATTTTAGTGTTACAGTGCAGTGTCACTCTTGTATTGAACATAAGCGAATTCCTATGCGGATCCCACGCCAACGCGAGAGTCGGGAGTCGGTGATAAGGGAATCCTTCTCTGACGTTTACTGAGATGACTTCACTGCCCCATCATCAGCTCTATGTAGCTCAATGAAAATCAGTGCACACTCTGGTCTCATATTTCTCCCTTCTTTCTCTACGCTCGGCTGCTTTTCTTGCGCACTTTTCGGTTTCTCTGTAGTCGACTTCTTCAATTTTCTGTTGCCGACTTCATCACTTCCTGCATATTGTTCTCTTTGTCTGTTTGGGTGTAAACCCAGTGGCGCATACCCATTGTGGAGGATTGGTCAAGAATGTTTTCATACCCAGCGCCACTGCCAAGCCGCACATGCCCAGTGACACAAGTTGTCTATTCGGGCACATAACCAGTGGCACATGCCCAGTTGCTCATACTATGAAGACCAAGTTATGTCATCGGCAAGGCGGTAGCAGCCAGCACCCACAGATTGGAGGCGGGCAGAGGCAAAGAAAGCTTCCCTTTAAAAAATTATGCGTGGCTCTGCTATCGCAAACACCAGAGACCAGCGGAGCTGGGGGAAGTTAAGCATCCCGAAAAGCCCATGCTGTCTTCTTCTGTGGGGAGTTTCGGTTGTGACGGCGCGCCATTTGTGGCGCCCACCGCATAAGAAGCGATTTGTTGAGATGCCACATGCGTCGGTATCGTGTGCCAGACGCTGCACGGACGCGACACGGCGGCAACCACTGCGTCTTAGCTCTGATGCATGCTAGCTCCGACGCCGTGTACCTGATAGCTAGGGTGGTTGCTGTAGCTAGTTGGTAATTCATGATGAAAAAATAACGTACATCGCGAAAGACAAGGACTGCGAAGACGACATACACAGCGCTGACTTTCAACTAAGGTTTTATTGTGGATCCTGACCGTATACATACACCCATATGAATCTGCAACAGGAAAGAAGCGACAGAGAGGAAGAAGGTAAACAGCCACGCACCATCTGCGTGGCTGTTTACCTTCTTCCTCTCTGTCGCTTCTTTCCTGTTGCAGATTCATATGGGTGTATGTATAAGGTCAGGATCCACAATAAAACCTTAGTTGAAAGTGAGCGCTGTGTATGTCGTCTTCGCAGTCCTTGTCTTTCGCGCTGTACGGTATTTTTACCTGATAGCTTCTCGAAATCCACTGAAGCGAGCCCGTGGGTTAACATCGGAGAGCAATGACGTCATGCCACCTGTGTCCCCGCCGCGCCACTCCTGCCCCACAAGGCTCCACCCGCCCTGGCTGCGTCGCTACGTTGCACATTGCTACTTTTATACCCTGCTTTCACTCTCTCAGCTCTCTCTCCCCCAGCTCGGCGAAGCTGCGAACGTCAAGAGAAACTCAGCGTGGTTCTAACAGCTCCACTCCAAAAATAGCCTCTAGTCAACTCCTCCTAGCTGCCACAAGGACTGTGTACTTCGATCCATGACATCATGCTACCTTGCCTGACTGCCATAGAATCTAATGGGGTTGCTTCCGAGTAAGCCGCGGTAGTTTTGTCGTCACCGCTTTCATCACGCCGGCCTTGACAGGGGAAATTTCTGTCCAAGTAGCATGACGTCATAAAACAGGGGGCACAGGCCCATTGTCTAGCCCGCATTGGTCCATTTAAGTCACTGAGCTCGAAAAGGCGAACAGCAAATAATTGACCCGAAACAAGCCGCTATTCTATCGACGCGACCACATGCGACGAAGTTGGTCGCGCGATTTCCGCGACTTACTTGATGTGAATGCGCCTTTACATTTCGGCATTCTGTGGCCGCAGAAGTTCCGCCTCATGAGAAGTCCAGTTAAGGTGCCTTGCCTAAAACACTGATTACAGATTCTATATAATGCGTGTCCCAGCTAAGGTTAGCTAAGCTCTTCGGAGAAAAAAAATAGAATTAAAAAATACGGTACAGGATACAATAACACATGGTGTTCTGTTGTAAGACCTCTGATGACCGAACACCGTAAGTTTTAATATTGTATATACATGTATGAACCGTGCATTTTTAAATATTTCTTCGCTGAACAGCTCAGCTAACGTTAGATGGGACACCCTATATAACCAAGGTAATGCTTGTCACATGGATCTCTAAGCCTCCAAATGATGCGCCAAAAGCCAGCGACGACATCACATTCACCTATGCAAGAAATGTCGCGACGAAAATACAGAGCTCATACGTTTGCAACGCTACGGCTGCCCCGGACATCTTTAAATGTAGGTAGCTTCGGTTATTAAAATATCAAGGAAACGTTTACGCTAATGTCCCTTCTATTACACCCAAAAAATGCTAATCAGTCTTCGCGCACTTCATGAGCAAAACGAAATGATCAACAGACAAAGTGTGTGCAATGAACAACGTACAAAGCGTCTGCGTCTGCAGCACGCTTTTCGACGAGTGCAGATTCATATATATATATATATATATATATATATATATATATATATATATATATATATATATATATATATATATATATATATATATATATATATATATATATAATTTGTACAAGTGATGATGATGTGTAGAGATGAGGAAGGGTCAGTCATGGGTAGCGCTCACACTCATTCTCTCCCGCGGTAGAAGCGGCCGCCTTGTTGCGCGGCATTATGGTGAAACGCGGCGAGTGCACGGTTTTAAGCGCGATACATGCACAATTTCTATACCACGGCAACGTTGGTAGGAAGAAATTCTGAGGGGTGTGACACGGTAATCAACCGTAGATGTCTGCTCAATGACCGTGTAGGGTCCAATAAAACGACTGGCGAATTTTTCGCATAAACCGAGGACGCACACAGGAGTCCATAGAAGGACTTGTCACCAGGGGAAAAAGTGACAACACGGTGAGTCGAATCGTAGCGATGCTCCCACAAATACTGAGCGATGTCGGTGTTAATGCATGCTCAATGACGGCAGTCTTCGAGGCGAGACAAAAATTGTTCTGAGAAGGGCGTTCCTGAGGACACGGGAGCCATAACGAACGAGACGTCCAGGACGAAACTAGGTGAGCAGCCATAGACGAGGAAAAATGGAGAAAAGCTGGTGGTGTGTTGTACAGCCGTATTGTAAGCAAATGCCACAAACAGCACGATGGCATCGCAGATGCTGTGGTCGGGGCTGATGTACACTGCAATGATATCCGATAGAGTGCGATGAAAACGCGCTGTCAAGCCCTTGGTCTTCAGGTGGTAACTCGAAGTGGTCTTGTGAGCGGTGTTTGAGGCGCGCAGAACTTCGGTAAGAAGAGACGAGAGGAAGGATTTGCCGCGGTCACTGAAATCGGCGACTTCAGCGGCACTCCCATATGTATACAGGCTGTCTTCGCGTAGTGTGTCAGATGGTCTATGCCGTAACAATCCAGCGATTTCCATCGGAGGTCTTGGGAAGAGGACTATACAAGTCTATTCCGACGACCTTGAAATGGGAAACGGGACAAGGAAGAGGTTGCAAAATACCAGAAGGAGGAGTCATATGTCGTTTGCGGCGTTGACAAAGAGCGAATGATGCGACGAACGTGGCTACGGCAGAAGAGAGGCCAGGCCAAGAGCGCCGACTTCGTATACTGCCCTACGTCTTGTGGTATCCGAGGTGACCTACCGTCGGTTCATCATGAAAGGCTTCAAGCACCTCACCTTACAGAGAACGTGGTATGGTGGGTACCCACTTGTTGCCATCGACGTGATAAATATAGCGATGGAAAGCGCCATCGTGAAGCTTAAATTGTTTAAGTTGTCGACGGAGTCGTGCGTTCGGAGGTGAAGCAGAGGCTTGCATGCGGTCGAGGATAGTTCGGCAGTATGGGTTGGCGCGTTGGTGGGAAACAAGGACCGGTTGGTGATTAGGTTTCAGCCAATCGAGCTTTGAGACGGACAAGAGTGATGAAGTGGGCTCGGGTTGTACATGAGTACGATTAGGCGATGCTGAGTCATTATTGCTCCGCAAAGGGCAACTCTTGGTGACTCTTGCCAGACCTGTACGTAACATCGAAACCATACTCCTTTAAACGGATCACCCAGCGACCAAGGCGACCCGATAGGTTCTTTAGCAACCATAGCCAGCACAATGTGTTATGGTAGGTGACGACTGTAAAGTAACGGCCATGGATTTAGGGCCGAAACTTTTGCACTACCCAAACAACAGCAAGGCACTCTTGTTCGGTGATGGTGTAATTTTTCTCAGATAGCTGTCAGCGTCCTACTGGCGTTATCGACTTGTTCACGCGAGGTATATATATATATATATATATATATATATATATATATATCAACGAGAAGGAAGGGGGTTAACCGAGGGCCCCGATTTTGATTAGTCATATCAGAAGAAGCCAACAAACACTGACACCAAGGACAACACAGGGGAAATTACTTGTGCTTAATAAATGAAGTAATGAAACGATAAATTAATGGTAATTAAAGTGAATGAAAAAACGACTTGCCGCAGGTGGGAACCGAACCCACAACCTTCGCATTTCGCGTGCGATGCTCTACCAATTGAGCTACCGCGGCGCTGTTTTCCCATCCACTTTCTTGGGTATTTATGCGTCCTAGTAGAACCCTGGGAGTGTTAGCCAGCGCCGCCACTCACAGACCTTGGCGGCGGACGTGGAACGTCCTTCATGCCGCAGGCGTCACGAGAATGTGATCTTTTTGGGTGAAGGCAACTGGTCAATAAACCCACATATGCTACCTAAAGGCTTCAATGCTGCCGGATTCGGGACCCTCGTTGTGTAATCAACGAGAAGAAAGGGGGTTAACCGAGGGCCCCGATTTTGATTAGTCATATCATAAGAAGCCAACAAACACTGACACCAAGGACAGCATAGGGGAAATTACTTGTGCTTAATAAATGAAGTAATGAAACGATAAATTAATGGTAATTAAAGTGGATGAAAAAACAACTTGCCGCAGGTGGGAACCGAACCCACAACCTTCGCATTTCGCGTGCGATATATATATATATATATATATATATATATATATATTGTTCCTCGCAGACTTTGAGAATGGAAGAGCAGGTGGATACCAACCCGGAGCCTTACACGGACGACACCGGCCAGTGCGTGGGCCTGATAACCATGGTCAAGATGCCATCGTGGACCGTGACGGCGGTGTTCGGCGCCTTCTGCGCCCTGCTGCTGGTCGTCCTGGCGGTCTACTGTGGCATCCACCTCATGGATGCGCCAGAGACGGCCGAGCCACAGCGTCAAACATTAGGCTGCCAAAGTGTTGCGTGCGCCCAGTTCGCCACCACGCTAAAGAAGAGCCTGTCGAGCACTGTCAGGCCGTGTTACGACTTCTACGGTCACGTGTGCGGCGCCTGGGACGCTCATAGAACGGTGAGAACGCGTTTTCTGCCTATCATTGACGTGCTGCCCTACGGAGAGTGCTTTCCAGACATTCCGACACTTCCCAGACAAACGTGCGTGCGTGTGGGCGCTAAGCACATTTAAGAACGGTAAATTGACATGCCTTTTGAATCCATGTTCCTATAAAAACTGCTGCTAGCACAAAGTTTTCGCAAATGGTTATGTTATGCGTATTGGCCGCCCTCAGTTCTGCAGTTATGACATGCCCCTTGAGCCTATAACTTCAATTGTTTATTTGTTTCGGAAAAACTAGTTTTTGTTTGATTTATGATAATTTGTGATCTTGTTAGCTATTTATGCGATTATTGATGACTATTCAACAATTTCTGATGACCGCCACTGCTATGCATCTTGATCACCAAAAACTGTCTCTTTGTATCGAACTCATCAATTTGAATAATCGCACAGGCGATTTCATTAGTTTATGAATGATAAATTATGTGTGATAATGAAGGATATTCAATGCGATAAACTGAAGGTCGTTTGTTTATTTATCGATATCCGAGTCCAAAATTTCACAGTTTAGGCAGTGCAAGAAACGGGCCACCTTTATAAAGCAAAAATAAAAGAACAGGTGCGCCGCAGACAAACCACTGCCTGTTTCTCCTGCGCCTAGGCAACCACAGTTCATGCGCAAAACAGCTGATGCTCTTCTGGAACCCATCCCAGGCCTATCAACATCGACGTCACCAGCTACCTGCGAGTTTGTGACCAATGACGAAGTGCTTCCGCGTCGTAGCATCACTCATGATGCCACAGGACAGCGTAGTAGAGTGGGCATAGCGCCATCGCTTTGATGACGGTGCAATTTGGCTATAGCGTTTTTCGACCCGCAGGGCTCGTTGAGCTATGAAATTAAACACATATTATATTTTTCAGATGCCGCCTAGATGTGCCTTTTCTCTATTTACCCTTTTTCCTGCTACGTTTCAGGACACGGTCAAAATGGCACTGCTGCAACGAGTGGTTCACGCCGTGAATGAGCTGAACAGGAAGGTCGCAGCCACCACACCTTCACCACAGACAGCAGTGCAGAAAGCAGCCATGGCTTTTCAGGCCTGCGAAGACCTGGTCGTCAAAAACCACAGTTCCATGGATGCCGTACGACACATGCTCATGGAAGCAGGTCTCTTCGCTCCGCCGGTGTGGACTGGCCCGCACGACATGGTCAACGCCTCCTGCTCACTGGAAACCCGCTGGCATATGGCGCCTCTCATCACGTTCAAACTCGAGAGGAATGCCTCGTTGCTCGCCCTGGCTCCGAGTATGTGGGCGAGGAAGCATTTCGCTCGCAGGTCTCGTCGACTGCCGCAAGAGGCGGACTTCGACGCGCTGCACAAGTTCTTCGCATCGAGTTACCCAGGTTCGGGTGCCGCGGCCGGCTCACAGTTTGCTACCGAGGACATGACCTCGGCACAACTCTTAGGCCTAGACAACCGGATTACGCTAGAGCTAGGCGGCGAGCTCCTGCAGCCCGAGGAGTACGAAGGTAGAGTGCTCTATGACCACGTTACAGTCGGTTCTTTTGTGCCGGGAATCTACGGGCAAGTGTGGCGGCTGCTTCTGCACGCCTGCTTGGACCACACCGGTCCCCTCGTGTACACCGTGTACCACGCAGCATTCGTCCGAAAGGTGCTCTCCTTACCTACAAAGATAGGAGCACCCGCGGCACAGCAGTACCTAAGGTGGTACGTTATCGAGACGCTGGCAGCGAACTACCATGGACCTTGGATGGTCGAGATGGCCGGAAGTAAAGAACGCGCCCTACTGCATCAGCAATTCAAATGCCACCGCATGCTGCTGAAGTACGCAGGGCGGGCGTTTGTGGCACCGTACGTGCGGAACTTCTTTACCGAAGCTGTCGAGCGCGACCTGAGAACGCTACACCGTGATCTCACGGACGCCTACGAGTACCTTTTGCAGGCACTAAGGCCGTTGGTTCCGATATTCAGCTTCGGGGCTTACGACGAACGCCATGGCCACGACAGTCAAAAGAACGGGACCATCATCGTGGACAGAGGACCTTTCGAGATTGTGGAGAAGTCGAGCGACGCCTACCTCGATGACGCGTACCAAAACTTCAGCGACATGTCCGCTGATAGCTTCGAGAATTGGCTACGACTCAAAGCGGGTTTCAGTCGTTCCGACAGAGACAAAGTCACTTTTCCCCAAGTTTACTCGAAACGGCCAGAACCGATGTTTTATGAATTTGTTGACAGCGGTGACCCTAACGGCGTAAAGGACTTCCGTTTGCTTCCTGACGTGATCGCCGTTCCTTTCTACCACGCTGAGGCACCGCTCGTCTTTAAGCTCGGAGGCCTGGCGTCGTTGATGTCGTCCGCGCTGCTGTCCCTGGTGGTGGACAAGGGATTCGTTGATCGGGAAAACGTTTCGTGGACTGGACAAGCCTACAAACAGAGCCATCCTGTCAGCGAATGTGCCCGGCGCGTCGTTCAAGCGCTGGAGCAAGGGTCTGAGGCGACGACCCGCCTGCTGGAGGTGGCGGCTCTCCGGCATGTCCTCAAGGCGCGCGTGCGAGGAGAAGACGCGGCAGCCTTCTTAGCGGCTGTGCCCCAGCTGTCTGGTCCTCAGCTGAAATACGCCATCTGGTGCTACCTGCAGTGCGGCGAGGTGCGAGGCCGCCACCGGTGCAACGCACCACTCAGAGAGCATCCGTCGTTTGCCAACGTTTTCGCATGTCCGGCCGCCGCGCCCATGAGGAAAGCTGCCACCTGCGCGGCTACTCTTCTTGCTGAACGCTTGTAAGACTACAAGCGACAAGTTTCACTGATACACTGTATCATTGAAAATGAAAAGTCTTGTGCTGTAGCATACGCTTATTCCTGCCGGTGATTTTGCGCTTGTCATGTGTCCGGGCATGTCGCAGGGCGCTTAGTGCCATGTAGGTCTCCGCTTTGTCACAATTTGACCGATGCACTCTCTAAAGATATTTTTAACTGGTCGTGCATATCGTGCGTATCGGACCAGCCAGATCGGAAGCCAATGTCGGTCTAAGCCGGTGGCAGGGTGCCCCTGCCACCGGTCAGCTTCTCGTAGCTCACTGGCTGAAATAGGACTGTCGCGGGCAACGTCCAGGGGTGCTTTGCCGCAATGGCCCTATAGTTCACGACTACGAACGGCTGAAGTAGCTGCTGTCATGCGAGTCATATTTATGGCCGTGCTGATGAAAAAATAATGAGCAATTCCATTCTGTGAAGGTGGATGCCCAGCAAAGCTGTTTAGCACATGACACAGAGGAGACAAAGTTTTGAGCAAAGGAACATATTTATTGTCCTGATCCGTGGTCATCGGGACAATAGGCATGCACACACATTCTCGTATCACCTCTGTTAATAAATGCATCCGTCACGTAAGAGAATTAATGCCTCGCACCCCCTTAAGCAATGGTTGATACCACCGTAAGTAAAATAAATTAACACGGCCTCCCCATTACGACGACAGAACAGAAGTGAAATTCTATGCTGGAATAACGAGCGGCAACAGAGTCTGCTGTGGAAGAAGAAGACGAACGCTCGAACATATGCGTAAGTGTGTTCGAGCGGTTGCGCCAAGGGACGACAGCGAGCCCGCTGCGGAAAAAGACGATGATGCTCGAGCCATTGCTGATGACAGTGATGACGATCCTGACGTCGTGACAGCCACCGCAGCCTTTCGAAAGAGCGAGAGAGTTCGCAAGTACCTGTCGTCTGCGAGAAAAATATCGCGTTCGCAGCGAGCAGGCGTCGTAGCAGACAACACTTGTAGCATTCCTCTCGAAGGCACAACACTTTCTCACAATACAAAAATTTTATTTCCATAAATTCATAATTCATAATTTCATAGTTCTTTTTATTAGTAAAAATACAGATAATTGCATGTGCGTAGTATACATAAGGAGGTCCCATAGTCAAAGACTGTATCGGGACCTCCTGCTAAAGACACTTATGATGTTATACAATATTTAAAGCAACAGTAGTACAGATGAGAGCTAAGAGTGATATCAAAAGATGTTTATATCATATGAGTAATAGGAACACTTGTTAACAGCAGGACAGTATAAGAAAACGGAATAAAATTTAAAAAATTAAAAAAATTAAAAGAACAAGAGAGTTTCAGTAAGTATTTATTGTGAATGATTTTAGTTCTCTTTTAAACTGGTATAACTTTTTTGCATTTTTGATGATAGGTGGTAGAGTATTCCAAAGCAATATTGCGGAAAATTCCGCAGTCTGTTTACCATAGTTAGTTCGCACTTTAGGTAGAAGAAAATTATTATTGAGTGCTATTCTAGTGTGACTATGAGCTATTAGTTCACAAGGTGAGAAGCCGATTGACGGTAGTTCCTTAGTCATATATTTGTAGAATAAAATTCCTAGATTATATTTGGTGAGTTCTGAAATGGTTAGGATGTTGTTTTCATGTAGTAGGGATTTTCCATTAGTAAAGCGTGAACTGCTTGTAATTATTCTTATGGATTGGTTCTGGATTACCTGGAGGGATGCCAAGTGGGTGTTATAAGTGTTACCCCAGCATAGTATGCCGTAGTTAATATGAGAGTGAATGAATGAGTGGTATAGAGAGATTATTGTATTATGTGTAAAGTAGGGACGAGTTTTAATTAGAACGGGAATACCGTATGCTATTTTCTTTTTGATGTGAGAAATGTGATCTTTATATTTCAAGCTGCAGTAAAGAGAAATCCCTAGAAAAGATGAGCATGGACTGGGAGAGATGGAATGTGAGCCGAAAGTTAAAGGGGAGAATCCCGAATATTGTTGATGGGAGGAAAATACAACAAATTTAGTCTTGGTGGCCTTAATAGACAATAGGTTGGCATTACACCAACTTAAAACATGTTGTAGATCAGTATTTAGCTTGTTAATAAGAAGTGACATGTGTTTATCAGAGGAAAATATGGTATTATCTTCAGCGTACAGAATGCACTTAGTAGAGGACAAACAGTTAGGTAGGTCATTGATATAAATCAAAAACAGTAGTGGTCCTAAGATGGATCCCTGAGGGACGCCAATGTTAGTGGTTTGTTCTCTGGAGTACTCAATGGACACAGACACTATTTGAACCCTGTTTGATAAGTAACATTTGAATAATGAGAGCGCAGGACCACGAACACCGATAGCCTCAAGCTAAGCAAAAAGGATAATATGGTTTAAGCAGTCGAATGCCTTTGTTAGATCAATGAAAACTGAACCTGCAAATAGACCATCATCAATTATTTGTTTCAATAGGTCAGTTAGATATATGAGTGCCAAATCTGTGGAGTATCCATTACGAAAGCCAAATTGGCATGAAGAGAGAATATTAAATTTAGTGAGATATTTGGTTAGACGCAATGCGATTAATTTCTCCAGAACATTGCCGAAAAAGGGTAAAATACAAATAGGGCGGTAGTTATGTATTAATGTACTGTCACCTTTTTTTAGAACTGGAATGACTTTACCGCGCTTAAGCTCGTTAGGAAACACACCAGTCTTGAATATCGAATTAGTAATATGAGACATGATATCAGAAATTAAGTGGGCAATCATTTTAATGGTAGTAGGTAGAACTTCATCTATTCCAGCACTGGTGGGTTTTAGGTGACATATAACGTTATATATTTCTTCTGGCGTTGTGGGGAAAAGAAAAAAATGTGTCAGGGAGACGATTAAGTAGAGCTACTTGTGAAGGAGAGGGTGTGTCATTATAAAAAAAAATAGGAGCTGAAGGCGTTGGCTATTTCGTTAGGGGAGTGAT